>NC_135784.1:30140374-30452160 GCF_051106095.1 Pogona vitticeps
GAAGCACTATTCTGCGAGGTTTACAACAATCATTAAAACATACAGTACTAAATAATAGGGTTGTGGTTTTTTTTAAAGTTAAGACATTACTAAATTAAAAACAAATGCCACCCAGAACAATGGTGTGTGGAGACTAAAGTGAATTCTGAAATTCCCCATAGCTAGACTATGTGCATGCATGGGTATCACAGATTTTCCCCCCCCATTTCTTGTCATTCAGGAGTGTTTTTTCTGCTAGGGACCAATCACACACACAGACCTCCATTAAAAAAAATAAAGAGAACTAATTCCTGGACAAAGGAGATGATCAGGTGAGAAGTTGAAAGAACAAGATTTCTTTCACAAATTTTGAGGAATATTCATTTTTTTCCCCTTACTCCCATGACACAAGAGCAGAATCATTTGGGTGTGTTATACATATGTGTGTCAAGGGATGGATCCCTTCTTCCCATTGCACTCTCCAAGTGCCTCAGGTCATAGATTCCCTGGTCCAAACTGGATTTGGGGTGCAGGAGGTGCAGGGGTGGGGCAGTGGGCATGCCTTGACCTGTGTCACTACACAGTTTACTTTATTGAATTTCTCTTTCTACAGTGCAGAGAACAAAAAATCCTAGTCCGTGTTTACCAGCTCTTCTTTTTTCTGAATCACGGCAAGGTGAGAGACTTTCCCCGTACAGTCATCCTGACTGACATTCCAGGTTTGTTTTTCTTTGGAGATCCAGTAGCACTTGTTCTCATGACGCCACCAGTTTTCAGGGCAGAGTTTGCACTTTGAAGTTTCTGTTTAAAACAAACAAACAAAATAGATGAAGCTCATATTGGTTTACTTGCCTGAGGTCTAAATATTTCTCAACTGCAATAAATGACTTCTTGTATTCATACTGATACCAAATAACTCATAATCCAACTTGTGGAATTAGACAGAGACCGTTTTGTTCTCAAGTTTGAAATTGTCTATCAAAAGTGATGGACGTGGTTTCGTTCCAAGTTTTAAACAGCATTTCCTCCACTGGATTCTGTAAAACTTACTTCTGGTTTCTGGCTAAACCCGGGACGCATAGCTCAGGGAATTCGGAATCTGGCTGTAGAGCCAGAGACTGGAAATTTAACTCTGTACTAATCATTGCAGAACAGCCAGCCTAAAAGACCCAGACCCAGAAAGGGGGTTGTGTGCCAGGGAATGGAGCAAAAGGGTCTGGATTTTGCCCAATTGGTCCTCTGACCTCTTACCTTGAGATTGGGGTGTCCCGGTCTGTGATCAGAAGGTGGAAAAGGACAGAGGAGTAGAGGGAATAGCTGAGGAATGGACCAAGATGGAATGGCAGCCATTGTACCATGAGAGAGTCCATGGAACTCTTAATACAGTAAACACCAAAGTTACCTGATGGATCATTGTCATGCAATTTGCAGAGAAACTGTAGCAAAGCCTGAAAGTCATTGTGGCTGGTCTGTTGAGTCCCATGGTTGCATCCTTGGCTGCAGTTGGATTCTTGGACGGCATGTGGATCCTCCAGAGCATCCAGAGACTCTTTGGTCTCCCAAGCTTTCAATGGGATTCCTATTTTGGTGATGAACAAACCAAAGATACTATTATAGCTTAAGATTATTTAAAAAAAAAAAAGATGGCTAAAATTCTATGGTATTTTCATACCAGCATAATGTGATCAGCAGAAACGTTGATGGTAAATGGTTTCCCCAGTTGCCACAGAAACACACATACACACACACACACACACACACACACACACACAGACACACACACACTGTGTATGTGTGTGTGTAAAAAAACAGGTAAAACACTCCTTAAACATCTCACTTACCTTGAAATCCCTATTAAGGTGATTATAAGTCGGTTCCAACTTGACAGCACACAACCCACATACAAAGTTAGTGAAGGCATTTGCTGCTGTACACCAAGTTGCGTGATAACAAATAACTACACAAACAGCTTTGCTTGTGGCAATGAGCTATCAAGATGTACACCCCTTGCAGAATGCCACCAGACATAACTGAGAGGAGTTTGGCCCATGCTGTGGCATCTTCTGTAGAAATAGAGACAGTTTACTTAAAGCTAGCCCTTTTGTCTGGAATCACTCTCTCTTATCTGCAGAGAATCCGAGACCAAATTGTTGCCAAGCTCCTTCCCTCCCACCACCACCATTTTGGGGCCTATGTGTGTCGAGGGGGTGGGTTGTCCTTGTTTTCCCAGACTCAATCTGTAGCATTTTGTGTGCATGACTAAAACTCAGTTGTCAATGCAGTGAGACACCAAGAGGTGGTTCACGTGTTGTAGTAGGGCTGGGGAGAACTGGGTCCAAATCCTTACCCAGTCGCTGGGTGACATTGAACCAGTCACCATCTCTCAAGCTATCCTACTTCACAGGATTGTTATGAGGATCCAATGAGAGGGCTGTATAAGCAACCTGGTCTGTTGATCCTGCCCAGCATCCTGTTGGGATTTTACTTCAGAGTAAGAGGAATGACATAAGTTGTGGGGGCAAATTGTTGCTAATTAACAAGGAGATGGTTGGAGTACTGTTTTCTGAAGCACTGCTGATGACACTTGGAGGCTTCTTCTGTAAGGCTAAGGATGAGCCATAATGCTTCATGGACAACATTGTGTGATGTTAAACATGGACAACCACTCACCCCAAACACCAAGGGCTATTATGGCTCCCACGAGCAGGAGGATGATAGCACATCCAGATCCAAGAAGACACCGAAGCCGTCTGGGATGCCTCAGCAGGATATCTATAAGAGCTAATGATTCAGGGAAGAGTTTTAATTTAATAATAATAATTTTTAAAACCACACAAATTTGCACACAACGGAAACAGTTATAATGCAATAGACCATCAGAAGGTGAGAGGACTGCACAAAATGTGGCCTTTGATGGAGAAAATCCTAATGCCCATATTCTATGTAAGCCTGAATGATGAGGGCGACACACAGCTGTATTGACAAAACGATCTGTGACAACACTTGATCTGTTCGCCTGATAAGAAAAGAATGTTGGACCCTTGTAGGACTCTAGAGACCGAGTATTTGCAATCCTTTTGTGTAATCAAATGAAAATCTAATTTTGCAACCTAAAGCTTTTGTACAGAGCATATACTGTAGTCTTTCATACGGTCGTATTGTGATCACATCCTCTCCTTCTATCTTTGAAACTTGTTTTATGTTGCAAAACGTTGCCTTTCTATAGTCAAGAAAAATATGCAGTATGGTCCTGACTCTCTGTTCTCTTATAAATGCTGCAGGCCTGTATGACGAGAGATTGCAGCATCTTTTCAGAAAGGGGCATTTGGTCTGGAAAGATTTAGGCATATCAAATGGCTATTCTGTATAGCTCTGGTAATGAATAAAGGGCATGTCTTAAACAAACCCTGAACTAAAGCACAGTTTGTTGATGGTCTTTCATCTTAGAGGTAGCAGGGATGCGCCCCCTGACAGTTTTATCCTCAATGAATTTTCCTCATGCTCATTTACAGTAACCTAAGTTAATGGTTGCCCGTGCTTCATCTTGTGATTCCAAATTCCATAGTTGAACTACATGTTCTGTGAAGAAATACCTCCTTCTGACTCCCCTGGACCAAACTGAATGATGATGCTGGCAGGTCATGAAATGCAGAATTTCCCTCATAGGTAGAAGACATCACATGAACTTGCCTCTTGTTGAAAATTAGCTTGGTTTTGTTTCATGATTGGTTTTTACGAGGTAAATATGGGCTTCATTTGCAAGTTTGACTGAACTCTGAAGGAATTACCTACTTGGAAGGAAAATGTAACAATAGGAAAGTTACATTTTTCTTCACCTTTTGTTTTACATTGAATCTTTCATTCATGCCTTAGTTTCATGGGATGGCTCCTAGGTTCTCAGTTTATAAGACAGGAAAGAAGTCTTCCCACTTTACATTTTTTGCCACACTATATTTAACTTTGTATGCCTCTGTCCTGTTTCCAAAGGTGTAGCCCTGTTAGTCTGTTTCAACATGTTGACTACACTAAAAGAGAGAAAGAATGCCACCCAACATCATTGGAGATCAGCAGTGGCAACACAGACAACCAGTATCTGAATGCTTGGATCTTTCAGGATCTATTCTGTTATGGATCTCAAAGTCACTATTGTAGGAAAAAGAGAATTATAAAGAAAGACTGTAGTGAGAAACAAGTGGAAGTAGGCTACATAAACAAATACAAGTGTATCCTTAAGACCTTAAATAGGGATCAAGGCTTCTTGGCACACTACAAATGCTAACAATCCAGTTTTCTATAACATGTATACAAAATAGTTGTCTCCCTTGACACAGGGTGAGCTCTGCCCCAGAAACAACTCCTAACATTTCTGTAACAGCCAAATCTACCGGGCATACACATCATCACCTGGGCTACAACCTGCAATTTTGAGTATGTAACACCCACATGATCCCATTCCTTACTGATCCAGGAACATCTGTTGTCTGTATCCTTGCCTGGTCACTGTGCCACTGTGGGAACATGGATAAACTCATATAAACAGTATGAGCACGCCATGTGTCAGAGGAAGTGGATTTGGATTCACAAACACATCGAAACAAATCTGTTAGTCCTTAAAGTGGCACAATATTTTGTTTTTAGTTTCTCTCTACTTTTCCTTATTTTTCTCCCAACATCACCTCAATTTTGGTGTAATATCTCTTCTTACTTTTTTATTTTAACTGGGTGGGGGGGGGGGAGTCCCAAATATTGGAATGTTTCCTCAGTAAAGAGTCAATTCATTCCCTGCTCCATTTTGGTTCCTTTCTCCCCCCCCCCCGCCCAAGCTGTACAATTTCCTTTCTGAGATGCATTGGTGAGCCCCAACCGTGCACAGATGTAGTGATGCATCAAGGCATGATGACATAAACAGCTTTATTTTCCATTCCTATTCTAAGTATGCCCAACCTGGAATTTTCCTCATTCAAAGCAGCCACAGATTATCTATATTGACTCCCACTGAGCTTTCAAAGATCGGTCCCTAGTGGGAGGAGGCACAAAAAGAGCAGAAGCTGCTTTCTTGTGGTTATTTGAAATTACAGAGCTATTTCAGTATGACTAGGAGACATCACCTTGCCAACAAAAGTCCGAATAGTCAAAGCTATGGTTTTTCCTGTTGTGATGTATGGAAGTGAGAGCTGGACCATAAAGAAAGCTGACCGCCAAAGAATTGATGCCTTTGAACTGTGATGCTGGAGGAGGCTCTTGAGAGTCCCCTGGACTGCAAGGAGAACAAACCTATCAATTCTCAAGGAAATCAACCCTGAGTGCTCACTGGAAGGACAGATCCTAAAGCTGAGGCTCCAGTATTTTGGCTATCTCATGAGAAGAGAAGACTCCTTGGAAAAGACCCTGCTGTTAGGAAAGTGTGAGGGCAACAGGAGAAGGGGACGACCGAGGATGAGATGGCTGGACAGTGTCTGCGAAGCAACCAACATGAATTTGACCCAACTCCGGGAGGCAGTAGAAGATAGGAGGGCCTGGCGTGCTCTGGTCCATGGGGTCACAAAGAGTTGGACATGACTAAACGACTAAACTACTACTAGGAAGGGACCACATTTTCTTAAATGATGGCTTTGATATCAGAATAGAGCTCAAAGAGAACATGGAACATCCCCCATAGCCAAAGAGAGGAACATCTACTCAACAGCCATCCTAGACTTGGCAGGAGAACAAAATGAAGTGGGGATCAAAGCCTTCCTAATAATCTGCTGAAGAAGAATATCTCCACACTTTGGATGTGAAGGTTTCTTCCATAACTCTCACCACTAGCAGCCGTTCCCATGGGCTGTAGCAGAGGACAAATGTTGGGCTATAAGCATCAACACATGTACCAAATGACCTGCCCCACTTTGCAGAAGTGGTGGTTGTGATGAACCTGGAGAGACGGCCCAAGTGGTTTCTTCCCCTTTGTCTCTCCGAATCTTTAGTAGCAACCAGATTGCTACTAAACCCACAGGCAGATTGTCAATCTTAGGCTCATTTCCTTCCTTTGTCTTCCTTTGAAGACCCTTCCAGTTTGTTCTCTTCCTTTAGCTAGAGAGAGGCAGGCAGCAGATGGTCTCCCCAAGAGGATGGCCAGCAAAACCATAAGGATGGGAGTCAGCTTTGGGACAGGAAAAGTGTGGTAACCATTTCACTCCATTTTCCATAACACCTCAGGGCCGATTGAAATACAGTGGACCCTTGACTTTCAGACGGCTCGACTTACAGACTTTTCAAGTTACCAGCTTCTCTGGCCACAAAATTTAGGTTCGATTTGCAGCCTGAGAATCGACCTACAGACCAGGAAAAAAAATGTGACTTACAGACTTTTCAAATTACAGACTTCTCTGGCCACAAAATTTAGGTTTGATTTGCAGCCTGAGAATCGACCTACAGACCAGAAAACAACAACAACAACAAAATGGAACAAAAATGGAACAAAAACGGCCGGTTATGGGATTAATCGGTTTTCAATGCATTGTAGGTCAATGGAGACTCGACCTACAGAGTTTTCGACCTGCAGCCACCATTCCAATATGGATTCATTCTGTAAGTAGAGGGTCCACTTTAGTCTGATATCCCGTCTAGCTTTATTCAGCCTTCCAGTTCTCAATGTGCTTTGCCTGGTAGAGCAAATAGTCTTCTGGTAAACATATTAATTCTGTTCGTATAAGTACATAGTGAAACTACTGATTATGGATGTGAGCTGTTTCTTGGGAGCTGCTGTGTGAATATAGAGTCTGCAGGTGATACGAATCAGCTAGATTTGTTTGCAAAGATTCTTCTCAAGTGCCAAATTGTGGTTTAATTTCAACGTGTTTTGGCCAGTGCAGGATGTTCCTAGTAGATATGTGACTTCCTGGCAGGCCCCCCAAGAGCCCTGGGGCGTTTCACATTGTCTGGGAAGAAGGGTAAAACATATTTTAATGTAAAGAATGGCATGTAATTAAAAAAATATTCATAGAATGTATGGCAGTGAAATTTTATTTAGCTTTATTATTATCACTTACTGTATCTCAACACCGTTTGGTTTGTGAGTGATTTCCAGGAAATCAACAAGAGATTTTGCTTCCAAATCATTTATTGCTCACACTAAGAAAATGACTTCTCCCACCTGTGGGACTTATGACAAAATGTTTTTGGTGTGATTTCAGTTTAGTTCTACTTTTCAGAATTAATGCTTAGCTTTAAAGGGGTCCATTCATTCTGAGGGTTAAACTGCATTACATGTGTAACATTCCACTGAACATTATTTTATGTTTTTTTGGCCTATAAATATGCAGGAGAGAGTGGCTAATTAAATTTGGGCCCATTGCACATAGGAGAAGGAAAGTTTAAACTTCCATAATTTTTTAAAAATTCTCAAATCCCTTCCTCCAATGGATTCAGGTAAAAAAAATAACCAATCTGAATAATTTGGTACTTACTGAAGTGTATTTTTCCAAGACCTTTCACATATACCACTCACTCCTCCCAGGCTAATGTGCTTCTGGGTTGTCACCCCAAGGGAGGCCAGGAAGTAATAAACTAGAAACAGGCCCTTCTCGGTCATGGCCCCTTCGCTTTGGAATGGGCTCCTAGTAGACCTGCACCTGGCCTCCTGCCTCACTTTTCAAGAGGATGCTCAAAACCAGGTTGTTTATTGAAGCTTTTGCAAGCATCATCTCAGTGCCGTATGGGTTAACCATCTTTATGTTGTCCATTTGCCATTGATTTGTATTTGATTTATTGGATGGGGATTGCTTTATTTGTTGAGGTATGGGGTCAGTATTTAATATTTTATTTTAAAATTGATCTTATTCTGTGTTATTTTGAATAAGATAAATTAGATGTAAATGCAATGACATAGCAATGACAGACCAATGATTAAGAAGGGTGAGGTTAAACAGAGGCACAGATAAAAACAACTTTCTCCAGCAGAAAAAGGGAGAAGACTAGATCTTCCGTCTTGGGTCCTTTTTAAGAGAAAGGGGGAGTGAAAATATTTTAAATACATAAATAAAAATTTAGCTAAGAAAACAGTACTACAGGACTGCCCAGGTCAGCAAGAAGCGGTATTAACCTGGTCTTACCTGAGAGCCACTTAGGGCTGCTGGCAACCAGGTCTGCCACTCTGATAAAGCCAACAAAAGCCAGTGTTTACCAATTCTGGAATCTATGGCACAGGAAAATACATGGACTTTCTGGTTGTATTACTTTTGTGCCCAAAAGGGAAAACTTAAGCTACCTGTTCTTTAGTGCTGGAGTGTTCTCTTACTTCCTTTCCATCAAAGCCCAAACCCTAAGCCAAGATAATATGGAAACATCTGTGTACCTAAACATGCCCCCAATCCATTGCCACCCCTGATAGGGATCTGGGAGGAGCAGAACCACTTCTGCCTTGCTAACAGTCATGATCTGCTGGTAGGCTTCTAGTCACTGAACTGTGAGATAGTTACATTTCCTGTTGCCTAAGAATGAGAGCTTCTGATCCTCAAACTGGGATGCTGGAAGAGAGTACTGAGGTGGGGGGGGAGCAATGATTGATCTGTGTGAAAGGGCTCATGAATGTGGTTCTGGTCATCACAAGTTCTTGGTCTAACCATATGCCTTGTTCCTTCTAATTTTATGTATATTATATTTTATATCCAGTTGCCAGAGCCATCGTTCTGCCATTATCTCTCCAGTTGGTGGAATTTGATGTTTTAATAAAAAATGTCAAGTCTAGCTAACCCTGATATAACACATATATGAAAATACTTACACACTTGATGGAAAACCTAATTTATATTCTTCGGAATAGCTGCCAGCCAATTTCGTTAGGGGAGATTTTCGACTTCTGAGATGTGTCAGACAATCATGCATAAACATCCAACCACAAGTCTTCTAAAAGGAACTATGGAGGTGTTCACAATTAACAGTTAAGTGCTTAATTGTCACCCATGTGAAATATATATATATATATACCCAGAACTGTATATTTTTAGGTTTTGCTCCCACACTTATCGCAAAGTGCTTTAGATGATGAAGATAGACGTTTCCCCCTATGTTTGATTCTCATAGGACATCTGTGAGAAAGATTAGACTGAGAAAGAAGGATTGGTCCAGCATCACCCAATGATTCAGGGATATGTCTGGGTGAGGATTTGAATCCAGGCTTTTCTGCTTTTAGAGACAAATTATACTATATGACAGACACTTTCTGACACTACAGAAACAGCATCTACTGTATGTGCCTTTCTACCCACACTGTATAGTGTAACTTATGTATGCAGGCACTCTGTGTATGTACGTGCGCAAGTATGTCACACCCATTGGCCCTGATGGAAAACATGTGATGCTGATCTCATACAGAAGGTAAAAAAAAACATTTTAGGCAGCCAAACCATATCTTCCATGCATGCAGTAGATTGATTTCCATCCCTTTCCCTCTCCCTTTCTCTCTCTTTGTCTTCCTCCACCACTCTTTCAAATCAGGGCTATTGTTTCAGTTCCACCACCTCCTGAGCATGTTTCATGATGGCATGAGAGAGGGTCTTCTCAGTGGTTGCTCCCAAGCTTTGGAATGTGCTGCCCCAAGAAGCCAGGTTGGTTTCCCTTAGGGAACCAATCCATCGTATACTGAGTCTTCCCCCCTTCTTGCTCTCCCCCACCTTTCACAGTGCTATTGTCTTTTCCAGAGAATCCTGCCTGCTTATACTGTGCCCGAAGGAGCACAGCTTCAGTTTCTATATATTTGCTTCCAGAGATAATATAGGCTTGAGTCGCTCTGTGACCCACTTGTTTGTCTTTCTGGTGGTCCAGGGTATCCACAAATTTCTCCTCCAGCACTATATTTCAAGCAAAACAATTTTTTTCCTGTCAGCTTTCTTAACTTTCCAGCTTTCACACCCATACATGCACTCATATATAATGCTATCTAGTATTCATTCCCAAATATACTGACCTGTTGAAATCACCAAGACTATCGTTGTCAGGACTGCAAGATGATAAATAAGTTAGAAATCTTTGAATCCCACCATTACCTCATGATTTACCTTGCAATTTAGATTCATCCTTAGGTGCTTCTGGCTTTCCCCTTGGCCTGAAATTGTAGTAGCATGGGGCATCTTCTACTTTGCAAAGGGCTCGAGCTAGATGTGCTTCCCTCTTCATGACTAACACAATGCAACAAGGAAAGGGTCTGCAAGTGAAACAACTTGATAGCTTCTCAAGTAGGCAACTGTCATTTCACAGGAAGTGGTGCCTCTGAAATATTAACTGGCCACCAACACCTTTGCTGGTATCTTTTGTCTTCTCAGGGCTGCATTTTAGAAAAAAAAAATAACACCACCAACAAATATCACTTTCTGTTCAAACTCAGGGCATTAGACCTACGTGGAAGGTAACAGCCTACATTTTGATAGTGGCTAACATGTATGTGTTGCCTCTCCCATCCTCCCTTTCCTATTTGCATTGTCCAAATCTGGTGGATGTTCCTAATCCCAGGATGGAGAACTATGCTTGTCAGAGAAGTGTTAAAGATAAAGAGCCTCTCAAAGGGGTGAGGGATGAAAGGGCAATGGTTAAGTCAACACTTTGGACTACATAAGAGGTCCAAAACAAGGCTTTTAAAAGGCAAACACTCAGAGATCTAGGCTGGGTGGACTAATCACTACATTTTGGTGTTTTTGAGATAGGACTTTTTAATCTGAATAAAAAAGAAATTTGTGACAACCTCGAGGCAAAGAATATCCTCCAGTTTGATCATCTGGCTCATTTGCTCATTAACTTATGTTTACCTTTAGAACTGTAGAGCGAGGGGTTGGCAGAATGCCATGGGTCACAGAGTCCAACCCCTTGGATGAAGCAGGAAATCTAAAAACTAAAGTAACCCTTACAGATAGTCATTCAATCTCTGTTTTAAAAACCCAATCACCATCTGAGGAAATCAAGTCCATTGTTGCACAGCTCTTAGTCTCTAAGAGTTCTTCCAAACATCTAGTCAAAATACCCTTTTTTGTAATTTGAATCTTTTATTTTAGGTTCTCCACGCTGGAGCTGGAGAAACAAGCCTGCTCAATCTTCCATGTGACAATCCTTCAAAAAGATTTGAAGATGGCTGTCACATCGCCTCATTCTTCTCTTCTCCAGGCTAAACTTATGCAGCTCCTTCAATCATTTCTCACAGACTTGGCTTTCAGTCCCTTTATCCTCTTGTTTGTCCTCCTCTGAACTTATTCCAACTTTCTGACACCATGTACCTGGTGAGGCCTATGGAATCTACCTTGGCAATATGATCTGTTCTAAGCCCAGAACAATTTCACACCCATAAATGACCGGGAAGGAATATTCCTAAATGGTATGATAAGGAATGCTCTCTTTAAAAAACCAACTTAGAGGAATATACATGCAGTATAGGAAAAAGAATCTTGCTGTTCTCCCTCAGGAGTACTATATAGTCAAAAACCAATATAAAACCCTGATTGCCCATTAAAAAAAAACAATCAATTCAAAAACAATGGAACATCTTCCTAGACTCTGTGTTAAACAAAGATTCTAAGCTATTCTGGGCCTTGTTCTCTGGGGAGCTAGGCACCCCCCTCCCCCGATCAGGATCAGCTTGCTGTGGTATCCCAGCAAATATATGGGAACGGTACTTCACCCAAATATTTGAGGAAACTAAACCCTCACAAACTCTTAACATCATATCCCTAGATCTAAACAAATTGCCAAACTGGGACCCAGTAACCAAAAATGAAACAAGGCCATTAATAGTCTGTCTAAAATCAGGGAAGGCACCAGGATCCAATCTAATACCAGCAGAGTCTTTAAAGACCAATGTAGACTGGTCGCCCCCCCCCCCCCTTTTATCTCATCTATTCACATTCATTAATAACCTGGGCAAATTCCACACTCCTGGTTAGAGGCAATAGTGATACCAATCTATATGAAAGGGAACAAAGACGAACCTTCAAATTACAGAGCAATTAGCCTTCTGTCAATAGTGGGCAAGCTTTATGCCAGATATCATAATAATAGACTAATCACATGGATTTAGGAGGAGGGTACCTTAGGGAATGAACAGGCTGGATTTAGGAAGAACCGCTCCACTTTTGACCACTGTTCTGAATCACCTTGCAGAGAAATATATGGGCTGTCATGGGAATGGCCTGCTTGCAGCTTTTATAGATTTAAAGTCTGCCTTTGACTCAATACATAGAGGAAATTTATGGGAAAAACTCCACTCATCCTCAATTGATAAGAGGCTATTATATATCAACCCAGAGTGCTCACTGGAAGGACAGATCCTGAAGCTGAGGCTCCAATACTGTGGCCATCCCATGAGAAGAGAAGACTCCCTGGAAAAGACCCTGATGTTGGGAAAGTGTGAAGGCAAGAGGAGAAGGGGACGACAGAGGACGAGATGGTTGGACAGTGTCATCGAAGCAACCAACATGAATTTGACCCAACTCTGGGAGGCAGTGAAAGACAGAAGGGCCTGGCGTGCTCTGGTCCGTGGGGTCACGAAGAGTCGGACATGACTTAACGACTAAACAACAACATATCTTATCAGAAGCCTCTATCAACAGACTACAATTAGGGTAAGATGCGGAGTCGATGGTAATCTATCAAACTCCATTCAGGCAGAGAGAGGGGTTTGCCAAGGCTGTATTCTGGTGCCTAAATTATTTAATTTGTACCTACCATAAATGATCTGCTTAAAAGCTGCTCAGCACCTGAATTTCTTCCCCCTAAAATTGGCTAAAATCAATGTGCCCCTATTACTATACTCAGATGACGCGATTATCATGTCACTAATTGAAGTTGGTCTTAAACAAATTCTACGTGCATTTATGAGTAATTGCAGGAACAACCTACTAACAATTAATTTAAATAAAACCAAAATAATGGTTTTCTGTAGGCATATTAAAGAATGGGTTATTGATAGTCAGTGTATAGAGCAAGTTAAAACATTTAAATACTTGGGAATTGTTTTCTCATGTACCCTCCAGTGCAGGTGGCTAATAAAACAAGCAAAGTTCTTAGACGATACCACTATGTCCAGGGTGGGAAGTTCTTCCCCGCTGCTCTACAGATAGTAAAGTATGCAATTCTTGTGCAGCTCCTGTATGGTTTTGCAATTTGGATAAATGATTGCAATCACTCACTTGAAAGTGTTCTATCAAATTTGCTGTGACTCCTATTCACTATGCCAAGACATGTCTCTTCAGCTGCCTTGCGTTTAGAGGCTGGCCTCCAATCGATGGAATGTCAAGCTTGGTTGTATGCATTCCAATTCTGGTTGAAGGTGGTATATGCTCCCACAACTAGTGGGTATTTACACTATTTACAAAAAGGTGTCTTTGCCAGCTCATGGCATAAGGGATTTACTGACAAATTATATCTTTTAGGCTTCTCTGTGGACTTCTTTCTGAGTCAGCCTTATGACAGTACTAAGTCAATGCTTGTACAACGCATTAAAGATATAGACTCCAGTCTTCACTAGGTTGTGCAGAGAGGGCCTGTTCACCAATGTACTTTGGTTTAAACTTTAACTTTCCCAACTCAGCAAATTACCTATACCAAATCACAGTACCAAGGTATCGTTTTGTCTTCTCAAGGGCTAAGTTTAATTGCTTTCCCTCAGCCTTGTTAAAAGGGCACTTCAATAACATTCCCTTATGGAGAAAGGATATGCCCCTGCGGGGAAGAAATGGTTGAGTCCTTGGCACGTACCATTCTAGAATGTAGCTTGCAGAGGTCCGAACGTATCCATTATCTCTACCCAATAATGTGTAATGTACTAGTATATCTTCCACAGACTACCTGAAGTTTCTGCTGTAGGGAGAAAACCAATGAATAACACAGTCGGCGGCTAAGTTTTTATTCCCAGTTTTAAGAATTCCTAAAATGTTATATTAAGACAACCACCTGACTCAAGTTTTATGCCGTTGATATGTTCTAACAACTTACTCTGTATATTTTATATTATGTTTTTATTTTTAAATGTTCAGGTCTATGACTGTATAATAAAACTTAAAAAGTAGTTTGAAATAAACAGATTTACCTGGTGAGGTCTGTTCAAAGCAGAGCAGAATGGCGCAACTGCTTCCCTTAACCTACACAGTATATCTATTGTAGTTTAGAGCTGAATTTATTGTTTCCTCACCACATAACCGAAGTGACTCATGTTTCCCTTGGGGCCTAACAGGATTACTGTCAAGCCAATTATCACTTTTTTCTGTCTAAATGTTGACCTTTCCAATTTTTTCTACTGAAATTTGTTTTCTTCATTCTGGCTCAGTTCTCTAATCTTTTAAAGTCACCTTGAATCATGATTCTGTCTTCTGAAATTTTAGCTTTATCTCTTAATTTGGTTCCCTCTGTAAATTTGATGAGTATTCCCTCTACAATGTTATTCAGGTCTAGTGGATTGAGATACTGAAAAAACGTCAGGTGCCAGACAGAATCCTGTGGCACGCAGCTTAGCACTTCTCTCCAGGAAGAAAAAGAACTACTAATTAACCATCTTCAGGTATGCTTTCTCAGCCAGCTAAAAACCCATCTAACAGGATTATGGTCTCAAGGGGACTTTGCTCAAAGCCTTGCTAAATCAGGATGCACTACATCCACAGCATTCTCCTCCTCTACTAGGCTTGTAACTCTACGAACACTGAACATCGTTTTCCTTTTGGGAGAAGATGGAGGCAACGCAGGTGTTGAGTAGCACCTAAGTATTTAAACTGTATTGAAATTCATATTAGATGATGAAAATGAAGAGTACCCCACATGCAGAAAGACTGGCAGAGTGGCATAAATGGCAAGTGACTCAAACTGAGGCTTTTCTTTGTTTGTTTGTTTGTTTTAAAGATTTTAGAGGTAATGCACAGAATCTTAACAGTTTGTCTGTGAGGTCAGATACATTTTCCCCCTGAAAGGGTTTCATGTATACATTTTTTTCCTGCTGTAGGGAAAAAACTGGACCAGACAGATGTGGGGACTCAGATAACACTCTACCTCTGGGCTTCTCTCTTCAGAAGTGTTTCCATTTCTCCCACTCACTTTCAGAATGCCTCAGTTCCGTGCTTAGTGGCGTGCAGTTCCACAGCTTGCACAAGAAAAAATGCCCATACCCGTCTTTGGGGGAGAAAACAACTACATGACACCTCAGAATCATGGCTTCTGTCTCTCAGTCTAGATTGGAGGAACTGAAGAGTGGGGTGTGTGAAGATGTCTTTCCACCAACCATAGATTTTCAAAGCAGATTTGTATACCATCAAATCTCACTCTCTCTCTCTCTCTCTCTCTCTCTCTCTCTCTCTCTCACACACACACACACACACACACACACACACACACACACACACACACACACACACACACACACACACACACACACACACACACACACACACACACACACACACACACACACACACACACACACACACACACACACACACAGTGATTCCTCCACGGAAGCCATTCATTCTTTTCTATTATACAGCAATCCCTCATTTCTGCCCTTATCCACCTACAAAGTTATTTCACTGGAAAGTGAAAAGGAATTTCTGCTCAGAGGCAACAGCCAGTGTTATTATGCTCTCAGTGATGCAAGAGCTGGGTTGTTTTAGGGCAGGAAGCCAGACCACACCTGAAGGGACTGTATTTAGCCTTTTCCTACCTTTAAAGGGAAAGGGGGGGGGGAAATGAACAAAAATTAGAGATTCCCCTGCTTGCCCTCTCCTGTATCAACCTCTGTGAGAGAGTGGAAGAAAGATACAGTTGTAATCAAATTATTCAACCCCCATTGCAAATCAGGTTTGTTATCAAAATTTACAGACTTTTAGCTGTTTGCAGTGAACAAATCAAACAAAAGCAATTGAATTAGCTCAACATAATGAATGCTTCAAGTGGTTTCCCCAAATTCAACTGAAAATGCAACTTTTAATCAATTCTGGAGTCTCAGAATTATTTCACAACGGCACAAATATGCAAGCCGGGTGTTGTCTCAAGCACACCTGATGTAGCAAATCCAGGGCTTTGTTAGTAGCACCCGGTGTGCTTGAGCAGGAACACATGAAATCCCTGAACTGGCAAAAGCTTTGGGGAGGGTCACGTTTGACTGCATGTCAGAAATATGGGTAAGTCCAAAAAATCGTCCAAAAAGTTAAGAGAAGATATAATCGCCCTTCACAAGCAAGGAACGGGGTACAAAAAGATAGTGCAGGCACTGGATGGTCTTAGAGGCACCATTGGAAGCATAGTTTGCAAATTCCAAGTTAAAGGAACGGTGGTTATACTGCCTGGATGGGGCAGGAAAAGGGAAGCTATCAACGGTTGCAACCAGATTTCTGAGAAGGCAGCTTGAGGGAAAACCCTCAAATGACTGCAAAGGCCCTGCAACAGGACTTAGTGGCAACAAGTACTGAGGTTTCAGTTTTCACATGAAGGCGCATACTAAACGCAGAAAGGTTCTATTCCAGAACTCCAAGATATACACCAGTACTGAAAAAGCACAAGAAAAGTCAGCTCCAATATGCTCAAAATCATATAAAGAAGCCACAGACTGGCTTCTTTGGGGGTTCTGTTCTGTGGAGCGGTGAAACAAAGCTGGAACTTTTTGGCCCAATGGATCAGTGGCATGTCTGGAGGAAGAAGAATGAAGTGTGCGGTGAAAAGAACACTCTACCTTCAGTTAAGCGTGGTGGCGGTTCGGTGATGCTCTGGGGTTGCTTTGCATCCTCGGACACTGGAAACCTGCAGTGCGTGGAAGGCAAGATGGATTCCTTGAAGTATCAGGAACTCCTAGGAGAAAACGTCATGCCGTCTGTGAGGAAGCGGAAGCTTGGGCGTCATTGGACCTTCCAACAGGACAGTGATTCCAAGTGTACCTCAAATTCTATCAAGGCTTGGTTGCAGAAGAAGTCCTGAAAGATTCTACCTATAGAAAAATCTCTGATGGGATTTGAAGAAGGCTGTTGCAGCATGCAAACCTAAGAATATTACTGAACTGGAGGACATTGGTCATGAGAAATGGGCTAAGACACCTCAGGAACATTGCCAAAAGCAGGTATTTGGCTATGCACTTTGTTTGTAGCAGGTCCTAACAGCAAAAGGGTCCTCTACTAAGTACTAAAGAATACTTGCCATGAAACAGGTGAATACTATTGAGACTGCAGAATTCATTAAAAGTTGCATTTTGAGTTGAATTTGGGGAAACCACTTGATCATTTGTTGTCTTGAGCTGTTTTTGTTTGATTTGTTCATTGCAAACTGCTGAAAGTCTATAACTTTTGACAATAAATCGTATTTGCAATTTGCACTTTAAAAGGAGGAACAGGATGTACAGAGAGAGAGAGAGAAAGAGAGAGAGAGAGAGAGAGACTAAGCACAACCAGCCATTTGCTTTGACACATGCTGGAAATGAACCAAAATGGGAGAGATTGGACTCTCACAAAAAAAAGCAGTTGCCTCTGGCAGGGACCCAAAAAGATGCAGGTGCACATGGATCAGGTTGGGCTCATTCATGATTGCTCATCCTTCATGTGGTCACCAGAAAAAGGAGCAAACCAGTCCATCCCAAAGGGGAACCAAACCCCCATGGCTCAAAGCCTCATCTGATTCACACTCTGAATGCTGCGCTGATAGCTGAGCAGGCCTCAGGTTGTCTAAAACTTTACACGCCAAGAATAAACATATAATTCATTGGAAAGAAAAAGGCACAACTTTATTGGTTCCAGCAGCAGTCCCTGGCCTAGCACTGGGGAATTTAAACCAGTGTATCTAGCGGCCCAAACGTCCACCCAGTAGTCACCACTAGAGATATGGATGACTCACCATTTTGGCGAGTCGTCCTGCTAAAGAATATATATATAATGTTGCGGAAGAAATACTGATGCATTGGTAAACTTCTGTCAACGGATGTAAAGCCCAAGCACTCCACCTACTGTCCAGCAAGCAGCACAACAGTGGACTGGTGGTGGGGGTGGCGGGGGTGCCAGGTCCATGGAGTGCAATGGTTCCAGAGGCACCTATGCAACAGAAGGAATTCTACCCATCAGAAAACATTACCCAACATACTAATAAAAGGTATCATTTAATTTTTTTTTTTAAAAAAATAAAGTTGTGCGGCTTCAAGGTCCCATAAAACAAGAGAGAAAATAAATTGGTACCATGATGTAGCCAGTGTGAGAAGGGTGGCAGGGTAGACAACATCCCTGCCAGAGCACCGTCCCTCATCTATAGAGCGTGTGGTGAGCCCAAGCCCAAGATCCCCGAGACTGAGAGGAAAACAACCCCTTCCACAGAGGAGCGAGAGGCAAGCAACAAAGGAAAACCACTAGTGACAATGGTGGAGGAAGTAGAAAGGTCTAGGACAGGGGTCTCCAAACTACGGCCCATGGGCCACATCCGGCCCACCTTGCTGTTTTATCTGGCCTGTTCCCTTGAGCCCATGTGCACGCGGAGGATGCGGAAGGGTGTGAGCAAGTGGGTGGGTGTCTGTGCATGTGGGGGTGCAAGTAGGGGGGCGTCCATGCATGCATACGTGCAGGGTGTGTGTTGGTATCTGTGAGGAGGGGTGCGTGCATGCAAGCAGGCAGGTGTCCATACGTGCAGGTAGGGTAGGGCGGCTGTGTGTGCAGGGGATGGGCATGTGGGAAGGCATGAAGGTGTCCAGGTGGAGGGGGTATGTCCAGCCATGTGTATGTGCACATGTGCGCACCTTCCTTCAGCCCTCAAAAATGTGGAAAATATACAATGTGACCCTCATGCGCAAAAGTTTGGAGAAGCCTGGTCTAGGAGAACAGATGGCAGGTCCAGGACAGGGAATGAGTGACAGAAAACTAGAGACAAGAGGCCAGAAAGGGATAGAGCCATGAAGTCAGTTTGAAAAGGCAGGAAAGAAAGAAGAAGGAGGAGGGAAGGAGGAAAAGAGTGAAGGGAGAGGAAGCAAAAGATGGGTGGAAATGGGGGAAGCCAGATCATGTAAATGTGGTGAGATCCTTCCCTTGGGATGGGAAGGGATCGGCTTAGAAGATCCATGGACAAAGAAATGGGGATGGTTCGTGGTGCCCAGAGAAGAGGCTGAGAGGAGACAGCAAGTGGGAGTTCCAGCAAAGCCTTCTTATTGAAGTGAGGGGACTCTCCAGCACCACAATTCAAAAGCATCGATTCTTTGGCGGTTAGCCTTCCTTATCTTCCCCTTCTATTTGCCAGGAGGTGATGGGGCCAGTGGCCATGATCTTAGTTTTTTTTTATGTTGAGCTTCAGACCATTTTTTTGCACTCTCCTCTTTCACCCTCATTAAGAGGTTCCTTAATTCCTCCTCACTTTCTGCCATCAGAATGGTATCATCTGCATATCGGAGGTTGTTGATATTTCTCCTGGCAATCTTCATTCCAGTTTGGGATTCCTCCAGTCCAGCCTTTTGCGTGATGTATTATGGATATAAGTTAAATAAGCTGGGAGACAATATACAGCCTCGTCGCACTCCTTTCCAAATTTTGTACACCAATCATAGAATCATAGAAAAGTGAAGTTGGAAGGGGCCTACAAGGCCATCAAGTCCAGCCCCCTGCTCAGTGCAGGAATACAATCAAAGCACATTTGCCAAGTGATTATCTAAGTTTTTCTTGAATGCCCCCCAGGAGGGGGACTAGCACCTTGCGGGATTTGGAAACTATATTTCTATTAATGCAGCCTAAAATAACATTTGCCTTTTTTGTAGCCACATCCGTTCACCATTCTTGCATATATTAATCTAGATATATTTTTGGCACCCAGTTCCACTCTAATTAAACAAGCTATGGTAGTTTAATTTTGAGACACTGAAAATTAAACAGAAAAATTGGGTTTGGGTACTTTAAATGTTATTGAGTTCTGCAAAGCCCCATATATATTTGTGCTATATGGCTTCCCTGACTTTATTTTTTATATATTTAAGCTCTTAATAAATGCATGCATAACAGTTGTCTTGATTTCCTTAATCTTTGCAACTGTACCTCTGTTTCCAGCTGCGTTTGCCACACCCAACTGAAGACTGAAAAAAAAATGCTGCTTTCACAATGAGTCACAGCATGTCACAACAGTGTAAACGTCAGTCCATGGGTGGGCAGACGATCGGGTGAGGACACAGCATTTCTCTTCTCAAAGAAGTTCTGGGGGAATAATGAGAGCCTTGATGGGTGGGCCTGGATGCAGGGAAATGAAATCCCAGAGGATTCTTAAACCAGGAAACAATCCAAATCAAGGTGTGTGGGGAGGGGGATACAGGAAGATAAATTGGGGCGATAAAACTGGTTCTATTCCCTCCTAGTGTTTTACTTTATTTATTTATTTATTTTGCAGGGAGGGGAGGGGTGCTGAATAACCAACCTGATGAAGGCTTCTGGATATCTCAAAAGGCTTGCTCCTTGTTTTGAAACATTATAGTTGGTCATACTGAAAGTATTACCGAACTGTGAATTGGCTGGTTGTTTTTTTTTCCTGTTCATGGGCTCAGTTGTCACTTTCTGTAGACTGGAGCTAAACCATGTCCTTTGCTGAAGATCAGGTGACTACACAGATGGTTTCAGTAGAATGATAAAAAAAAAAGTAGCTAGCAGAGGAATAACTGTGGCAACACAATATAACAATGCAACCAATGGAACTGTGGAAAAACCCAGCAAATGTCTACCGAGCCTCTACTTCGAAGACCTCCTGTGGGGGAAGTATACCCATCTTCAAGGTAACTTGTTCCACTGAGGATGAGCCATTAGTGCTAAGAATTTATCTTAATGCTGAACCAAAAGCTGTCCTCCTGTAGCACAATCCCATACTAGGCCTTCTAGAGCAGCAGGGAAATGAAATACAGTAAACAGAACATTTGTTGTTTCATTCTCCAAAATCTTGCACTAATACAGTGGTGCCTCGCTAGACAATGATAATCCGTTCCACTGAAATCGCTGTTTCGCGAAATAATTGTCTAGCGAAAAGCATTTCCCCATTGGAATGCATTGAAACCTGTTTAATGCATTCCAATG
Source organism: Pogona vitticeps (assembly GCF_051106095.1). Taxonomy (NCBI): domain Eukaryota; kingdom Metazoa; phylum Chordata; class Lepidosauria; order Squamata; family Agamidae; genus Pogona; species Pogona vitticeps. The sequence goes on from NC_135784.1 coordinate 30,161,362, forward strand.
GGGAAGAATCGTTGTTGTCTGGCGAAGATCGGCCACAGGAAAGCCACTTTGTGAACCGCCGATCAGCTGTTTAAATCGCTGTCTTGCAAAGCTTAGGTCCCGAAAACACCTGTTTGCGAGCGTGAAGGAAGCTGTCAAAATCATCGTCTAGCGAAAATCGGTTTGCGAAGCAGGGACCAAACATTGTCCAGCGAAATTCCCCCATAGGAATCACTGTTTTGAGAATCGCTATAGCGATCGCAAAAAGCCAATATCTAGTGAAAAAACTGTCATGTGGGGGTAACTGTCTAGCAAGGCACCACTGTATTCCCTTACTGTACTTCATTTTACAGGCACAAATTTTCCACTTCCTCATTTTTCCATTTCCTTCTCTTTGCCTCTTTGTTCTTATTTTGCGTTCCCTGTTTCCTGTTCTTTCCTTAGCCAAATGAAGCTGGAAGGAGGAAGGAAAAACTGCACCAGCTGAATGTGCAGTTTTGAGAGGGAATCTTAGAATCGATCCTGGGAACTGTGGGTGAAGAGGCAGATTATGGGCATCTGACTCACTTCTAGTTTCTCTGAGTTAGACCTCACCATGGCTATCCTGACTTTGGATGTGGCAGCTCTAACCAACCGTGATGATGGTTGGCCGGGTGGAAAACACAGACAGCAGCCAATGATGCTGGAGCCAGGTGCAAAACTGGGCATTCATACGTGTATACCCCTCGACATTCATACACATTCTTCATTCCTCCCCATACAAATGGCATCAGGTCAACATTCCCTCAAATACACCTTCAACTCCACGGCATTCATTCACACCCCAGTTTAGCTGCAGAGCAGACAAGTACACCTTTCCCTAAAATTAGTTATATTCCTCCTTGTGTCCTTCTGTTTCTGAAGAAAAAACGGAAGTCTCACAATATAAGAAAATAAATCACAGTTTACTTTAGTTTAAAATCGACCAGTGCATTTTGGATTAAATTTATGGCTTTCTTCAGAGACTGTATTGAGTAAAACAAAAAGGGGGACAGCTTATTGCCATGTTTACATTTTTTTAACATCATAATACACATGTCATCTAAAAATTTATACATTGTTCACAGTGAGAATATTCATCCAGCGTATGACAAGTGTGGCCAAAATGCATTGGGCATCTTGAAGAGTATATTCACAACTGGAAAAAAACAAACAGCCTTTGGTGTTTAAAGAGCTGGAGCTGAATCACAGAAGAGCTACACAGATGCTAACACGGGGATGAACTTGTGCGTGTGAAGTGTCTTTCCTTCTAGTAATAACAGGAGTCCAGGAATCGGTAAGATGCAGGGAGTGGAGCACTACATTGCAAACAGTTTTTTCCTTTTAAAAATCAAAGACGCAAAGCCTTTCCTTTTCTAACGCGGACTTGGAGGAAACCCTCCCCCCCCCCCTCACGGTTATCTGCTCCGGAAAGAGCTATTCGTAGCGTTCCCACGCCCAGTCAATCCGGTTTCAAGATGCCAAGAAATGTCTCCCAGTGTGGGCAGGCTTCTGCTGGCTTGTCCGCTGAGCACCTCGCGCAAAATAAATAAATAAATAAATAAATAAATAAATAAATAAATAAATAAATAAATATTACTAATGAGTTTCCCACGCCCTTGACCTCCGTGTGGGTCTAAGATGGGACAGCGATTGTCCGTAGGTTGCCCGGCAAGAGCGGGGGAGGGGTTGGAGGATGGCAGGAGGAGGAAGGAAGAGGGACGTGCCTTCGGATTTCCAGGAAAAACCTCCCGAGGCTGAAAGGCGGTCGGGGGAGAAAGTGCCTTCCGCCCTCCGTGCCTGAAAGCGAGCGCGGGAAAGAGAAAGTCCCCCCCCCCCCCGGAGCGTCCTGGAGCTGAGCCGCTTGCGCACGACTCCTCACGGGCCTGCTCCTCCTCTCCGGGGAAGGCACCGGCAGGGCATCCGGCACCACAACCCAAAAACCACGAACGTGATCTCCGAAGTGGCGCCAGCTTCCCGGCACGCCAGAGCTGTTCGCTAGGCTTGGAGCTCCGAAATTGGAGAGCCTCTCGCCGGCGCTGTGCTAGGTGAGTGTGGATGATGGGCCCTGGAACCCTTTTGTACCTGCCTCTTCTTCCACAGACTTGGAGTGTGAAGGCTTCCTTCAGCCGGTTTCCGCTCCGATCTGTCCTCCCTATCTCCCCCCCCCCGGCCACAAACACACATTGCTTCCTCCTTATTTCGAAGTGGGGGGGGGGAGGACGGAAAAGGGTGAGCTTAAAATCACCTCCGCGTTAACTTGGCATTTTCCTGCAACTGAAGATGGGGTGCCCTAGAATTTCGGGCGGGAGGGAGGAAGAAGGCGGGACCAGCTATCCGAGACCCTGAAGGAAGGGCAGCATCATCCTTCCCAGCGATCCCTTAAGCACTTTGTTCTGAGGCAGTGTGGTATAGTGGAGAAAGGCTCGGGTTATAAGACTCCGGGGACCTGAGTTCAAATCCTCCCCGAGCCATGGGGTAGTGCAGTGAAAGGAGGAGCAGCCCCCCCTGCGAGAGAGGTTGGGGCGCCGTTTCCCGGGGGTCACGGGCAGGGCTGGGATAGGGAAGGCTGGCAGCGACTCTTCCTTCCGAGTAGGCGCCCCCCCTCCGTCGCGCCCGCCCAGAAGGCAGGCTTCGTTCGCTTGATGGAAAGGGCGAAGCCCGCGGGTGTCCGAAGTTTACAGAGCAGTTGACTCACTAGTTCCTCCTAATTCAAGGGGCCAAGTCTAATTTTGACTAATTACACCAAACAGTGGGATTTCAGCCATTCTGCAAAGAGACATTCCCAATGTTTTCTGTTTATGTAATTTATATTAAAATGAATATGATATTAATAATAACGGGCATCCTTCAGTCTGGAGAGACTGTGGCAATGTGCTCTGAATAGTCGTCTTGGAACAGCAAGGAGTGACAATCCCTTCCACACTGAAGACAAATGCAATCTGTCCCCTGTCCAGCTCCCTGATTTTGCTGCTTTCGGGACTGACTCTTTGCCTCGGCCTGCTGGACAAGGGTCTCTTCAAATTGGGAGAGGCCATGCTGCACCTCCTGCTTCCAGGCTGAACGCTCAGATGTCAGGGTTTCCCATCTGTTGAGGTCTATTCCTAAGGACTTCAGATCCTGCTTGCAGATGTCCTTGTATTGCAGCTGTGGTCTCCCTCTGGAGCGCTTGCCATGCACTAATTCTCCATACAGGAGATCTTTTGGAATTTGATATTAATACAAGGGAAATTAATCACAACCTCACCGCAGCATCACATCAGAGAAGATATTGTGTAAATCTTAGAACTGCAGAGCTGGAAGGGATCCTATGAATCATTCAGTCCCAAATAAGAAAATGGGAAGCCTCTTCTGAGTATTCACTACCCAGGAAGTCCTGTGAATAATTGAATTGTTGACTTATTGTTATTATTAGAGTTCTTATTTGTTGTTTAGTCATTAAGACTCTTCGTGACTCCATGGACCAGAGCATGCTAGGCCCTCCTGTCTTCCACTGCCTCCCGGAGTTGGGTCAAATTAATGCAGCCTAGCATCCTCTAGATGTTTTTGACAACAGCTCAAGTCAGCATCAGCAAACACAATTAACGGCCACAGTGATGGAATTCATTGTCCAAAAGATCTGCCTTTCACTGATCTGTGGGTATTAAATACCAGTAGATCACAAGAGGTTTCCATCCCACGGCACGGCCTCTGTCCTATCCTCTCTTCAGCATCACCTTTTCCTCCTAAGATCCCACTTCCCCCTCTTTCCCACAAGCATCATCATCACCATTCCTCACAATCTCCCATTATGTTATTTGATGTGATAGGTAGTTGAAGCCTTTATCAGGCTGCTAAAGATTTTAAAAAAGAAGCTAGCTTAGGCCCTGTCATGGTCTTCATCAGGTTGGGTACCACAGTGCTGAGATTGATGCGCGGGGCCCAAAAATTATGGCCACATGTCTATCCCAGGTTTTTTGGTTTTTTAAAAAAATTCAAAATGGAGATTATAAATATAAGGAGTTTCACTTGAGTTTGCAGCCCCCATTTTGAAATTCTACCCCTAGGCTTATCGGGTGGTTGTCTCTCCCAATCTTGCTAGAGAAAAGGCTGCTGGACATTCAAACTTTGCCCTCGTCCTCTGTCGCCCTGCCCTGAAACACACAATTTAGCACACTAGATGAGCCAATTGTAGCCAAATGAACAGCATTATATAGTGGTAGGAGGAAGATCTTGGTTTGTAGTTGTACTTGGGTGACGTTAAATGCCCATGGCAGGGTAGTTTCCATAATCCAACAGAAAACAAGAGAGAAAAACCTAGTCCAGCAGAAAGGGAAACGAAATCAGTTATGACACTCTTCTCCATCTTTCTCAATCAGCTTATTGTCTCTGCCTCCCTCCCATTTAATTCCTATTTAACCCCTATATTGAGGTCTGACTTCAAGAGTCTTAAGGCAAGGATGGAGAACTGAGGCAGGGGGCACTCACTGAGGGCTCCACCTGCATTTGCATCAGATACTAAATGTGCCACTGTAGTGAAAAATAGGTGTCTGCCTCCTTGTTTAGAAGTGAAATTACACTATTTGTTCTTTACAAATTGGTGGTTTTGCATCTCTTCTTCCTTTTTTTAAACTAGTGATTAATTTTTAGTACAACATGAGTAAATTCAAATAGCACTTCTTAGTAATGACTTAAAAACAGTCATTCTACTAATATCCACAATAACTTTCTAATGTTATGAGAAAGCGTGTTGTGTTTTTTTTTTTTGTCAGATATAATATAATGTTAAATCTTAGGATATAGTAGGTATTTTTCTCCACTTTATTCAAACAAATTTTAGTGTTGTCAAGGGATTTTTATTGCTATAGATGAGGTGCTTATGGGATTTCCTATCTCAAAGTTTGTGTGTGCAGAGTGGGTACCATGAGCTTCTCTGCTGGAGCCAGGAAAAATAATTTGGCCCAGCCTTGAATATGTGGCTCATGAGGTAGGGCTTATGTCTCTGACAAAAACCCAAACCAAATTTGTTTGTTTATAGCTCCACATAGAGTATGTTACAGTAATCCAGGCCCAGTTTCATTGAGGTTCAAACCCTTTTGGACCACTTAGTTATATTTGTATCTTGCATTTCCTCCGATGAGGTCAATACAACGCAGGTGGCTTTTCTCTTCCTCCTACCATAACACGCAAAGCCGTGAGGTAGGTCAGCCTGAGTGAGCATGACCCGTCAAAGGGTGGTTTTCACACCTTAGTGGCTCAAGATTTTAAAAAAATGGTGTGCTTTCAACTTCCCTTATCTGTAGATCCTGGGAGTTGCCATCTTTACACTTCCAAAAAAGGAATAAAAGAGAAGAGGGCTTGTAAACAACTAGTTACAAACAACATAGATACAGTTTCAATAGGCACTCATGTAACTTATAGTTAATCATCTGCTCTTTAGTTGTAACAACAGCTTTGTTACATTTTCGTTTCGTTTAGTCGTTTAGTCGTGTCCGACTCTTCGTGACCCCATGGACCAGAGCACGCCAGGCCCTCCTATCTTCTACTGCCTCCCGGAGTTGTGTCAAATTCATGTTGGTTGCTTCGCAGACACTTTCCAGCCATCTCATCCTCGGTCGTCCCCTTCTCCTCTTCCCATCACACTTTCCCAACATCAGGGCCTTTTCCAGGGAGTCTTTTCTTCTCATTAGATGGCCAAAGTACTGGAGCCTCAGCTTCAGGATCTGTCCTTCCAGTGAGCACTCAGGGTTGATTTCCTTTAGAATTGATAGGTTTGTTCTCCTTGCAGTCCAGGGTATTCTCAAGAGTCTCCTCCAGCACCACAATTCAAAGGCATCAATTCTTCGGCGGTCTGCTTTCTTTATGGTCCAGCTCTCACTTCCATACATCACGACAGGAAAAACCATAGCTTTGACTATTCGGACTTTTGTTGGCAAGGTGATGTCTCTGCTTTTTAACATGCTGTCAAGATTTGTCATCGCTTTCCTCCCAAGAAGCAGGCGTCTTTTAATTTCGTGGCTGCTGTCTCCATCTGCAGTGATCATGGAGCCCAGGAAAATAAAATCTGTCACTGCCTCCATATCTTCCCCTTCTATTTCCCAGGAGGTGATGGGACCAGTGGCCATGATCTTAGTTTTTTTGATGTTGAGTTTCAGACCGTTTTTTGCACTCTCTTCTTTCACCCTCATTACAAGGTTCTTTAATTCCTCCTCACTTTCTGCCATCAGATTGGTGTCATCTGCATATCGGAGGTTGTTGATATTTCTTCCGGCAATCTTAATTCCGGCTTGGGATTCCTCCAGTCCAGCCTTCCGCATGATGTATTCTGCATATAAGTTGAATAAGCTGGGAGACAATATACAGCCTTGTCGTACTCCTTTCCCAATTTTGAACCAATCAGTTGTTCCATATCCAGTTCTAACTGTTGCTTCCTGTCCCACATATAGGTTTCTCAGTAGATAGATAAGGTGGTCAGGCACGCCCATTTCTTTAAGAACTTGCCATAGTTTGTTGTGGTCCACACAGTCAAAGGCTTTTGCATAGTCAATGAAGCAGAAGTAGATGTTTTTCTGGAACTCTCTGGCTTTCTCCATAATCCAGCGCAAGTTAGCAATTTGGTCTCGAGTGCCTCTGCCTCTTCGGAATCCAGCTTGTACTTCTGGGAGTTCTCGGTCCACATACTGCTGAAGCCTACCTTGGAGGATTTTGAGCATAACCTTGCTAGCGTGTGAAATGAGTGCAATTGTACGGTAGTTGTAGCACTCTTTGGCACTGCCTTTCTTTGGGATTGGGATGTAGACTGATCTTTTCCAATCCTCTGGCCACTGTTGGGTTTTCCAAACTTGCTGGCATATTGAATGTAGCACCTTAACAGCATCCTCTTTCAAGATTTTAAATAGTTCAACTGGAATGCCATCACCTCCACTGGCCTTGTTGGTAGCCATGCTTTCTAAGGCCCACTTGACTTCACTCTCCAGGATGTCTGGCTCAAGGTCTGCAACTACATTGTCTGGGTTGTCCGGGATATCCACATCTTTCTGATATAATTCCTCTGTGTATTCTTGCCACCTCTTCTTGATGTCTTCTGCTTCTGTTAGGTCCCTCCCATTTTTGTCCTTTATCATGTCCATCTTTGCTCGAAATGTTCCTCTAATATCTCCAATTTTCCTGAACAGATCTCTGGTTTTTCCTTTTCTGTTATTTTCCTCTATTTCTTTGCATTGTTCATTTAAGAAGGCCCTCTTGTCTCTCCTTGCTATTCTTTGGAAGTCTGCATTCAATTTTCTGTAACTTTCCCTATCTCCCTTGCATTTTGCTTCCCTTCTTCTCTCTGCTATTTCTAAGGCCTCGTTGGACAGCCATTTTGCTTTCTTGCATTTCCTTTTCTTTGGGATGGTTTTTGTTGCTGCCTCCTGGACAATGTTACGAGCCTCTATCCAAAGTTCTTCAGGCACTCTGTCCACCAAATCTAGTTCCTTAAATCTGTTCTTTACTTCCACTGTGTACTCATAGGGGATTTGGTTTAGATTATACCTGAGTGGCCCAGTGGTTTTTCCTACTCTCTTCAGTCTAAGCTTGAATTTTGCTATGAGAAGCTGATGATCAGAGCCGCAGTCAGCTCCAGGTCTTGTTTTTGCTGACTGTATAGAGCTTCTCCATCTTTGGCTGCAGAGAATATAATCAATCTGATTTCGATGTTGCCCATCTGGTGATTTCCATGTATAGAGTCGCCTCTTGTGTTGTTGGAAAAGAGTGTTTGTGATGACCAGCTTATTCTCTTGACAAAACTCTATTAGCCTTTGTCCTGCTTCGTTCTGAACTCCAAGGCCAAACTTCCCTGTTGTTCCTTTTATCTCTTGGCTCCCTACTTTAGCATTCCAGTCCCCTAGAATGAGAAGAACATCTTTCTTTGGTGTCAGTTCTAGAAGGTGTTGTAAATCTTCATAGAATTGTTCAATTTCAGTCTCCTCAGCAATGCTGGTTGGTGCATAAACTTGGATTATTGTGATGTTGAATGGTCTGCCTTGGATTCGTATTGACATCATTCTATCATTTTTGAGATTGTATCCCATTACAGCTTTTCCCACTCTTTTGTTGACTATGAGGGCTACTCCATTCCTTCTACGGGATTCTTGCCCACAGTAGTAGATATGATAATCATCTGAGCTGAATTCGCCCATTCCTGTCCATTTTAGTTCACTGATGCCCAGGATGTCGATGTTTATTCTTGCCATCTCCTGTTTGACCACCTCCAGCTTCCCAACGTTCATAGATCTTACATTCCAGGTTCCTATGCAATATTTTTCTTTGCAGCATCGGACTTTCCTTTCACTTCCAGGCACGTCCACAGCTGAGCGTCCTTTCGGCTTTGGCCCAACCACTTCATTAGCGCTGGAGCTACTTGTACATAGTGGCAGCTAAATACTGGGTACTTTGAAAGAGATTTTTTTCAATGTTTTATGTTATTTTTCTTCTCAGTCCCAAATAGCAAGGAAAGCATTCTTTAGCTTTGTCTTTTGCAATTTTATATGCCTTTCCAAGGCACGGACAGTATCAGGGTTGGGCATTAGATGAAACCAGACAGTATTTTTCTGAGCTGTTGGTAAAGGCCAGCACAGTGCTTCAACAAATGTCTTGTATATTTGGATGGAGCAGCAATTTGTTTGTTTGTTTGTTTAATTTCTATACCACTCATCTGGCAACCCCGGCCACTCTGGGTGGTTTACAGAATAAGGTAAAGGTAAAGGTTCCCCTAGACATTCAGTCCAGTCGTGTTCGACTCTAGGGGGCGGTGCTCATCTCCGTTTCCAACCCATAGAGCTAGTGTTTGTCCGAAGGCAATCTTCCGTTGTCGCATGGCCAGCGCGACTAGACATGGAACGTGGTGGTACCTATTTATCTACTCGCATTTAGCATTTTGTATGCTTTCAAACTGCTAGGTTGGCAGGAGCTGGGACAAGTGACAGGGGCTCACTCCGACACATGGATTCGATCTTATGACTGCTGGTCTTCTAACCTTGCAGCACAGAGGCTTCTGGGGTTTAACCCACAGAGCCACCATGTCCCCTGATTTACAGAATACCATAAAATAAAATATAAGAACAAACAATACAAGGCAGACAATAAAAAAATAATTAAAAATTACCATAAATTCAAAGAATAATGGAGGAAAGGCAATAAGGCCATCAAGTCCAGCCCTCTGGTCAGTGCAGGGCAAGCTAATTGCCAAGGAATGACATGTCATATAACAAGGTTCTCTTAAAATGCAACATTTTAACTTGGCAAGAAAGAGAACACATTTTTTAATAAAATGAGCATATGCTTGCAGGTATATCTAGATGTGAATCTTGAAATATAGCATGTTCTGTTGAATAGCAACTTGTGTGGCTCACTATGCAACTGATAATATATCTGCTGGTATTCTGAATTTGCTTTATACCAGCAAAAACTCCCAACAGGATTTTGACCAAGGAGTCCAATATCTATTGAAGGAGATTTCTTCGTGCCAGTGCTAATTTACTGACCCAAATGCTCTGAACATCTGTTTTCTTACTTTTATATTTCAGATGCTGAAAAGTTCAACCTCTGGAGTGTAACTGAATGTGTCTCTGGAGTGTCCCCCCCCCCCCCCATTCCGGCAACTGTGTGTGAGAGACCAGCATTTCCATTAGGGAAAGATGATGTCCAGTGAGGGTACTCATCAACAAAATGAAGACTTAGTCCATAAAGAGAATGCCACAGCAAGACAGAGACCAGGTAACTGCAGTTGTGATAACAAGCAATACTCAGAACAAAAGCCTATGAACACATTCTTCTCCCCCCCCACACACACACTTTTTCTGAGAATAATGTTTCCAGTGCTTTTCCTAGTTTCATTTATATGTGTCCATTTACTCCAAACAAATTTCTGAGCGAAGCTCCCAGATGCAACAAGCACAGTGAATAGTTGTCTGCAGCTTCTTGTTGGTCGTGGGCTGCTGTACAGTTGTAGAGCCAACACGTAAGCACATTTAAATGTATTTGGGTTTGCTTTAGCAAGTGTATTTAAAACTGAGCTCTGAAATGCCTAGGAATGTTTTACAAAAAGCAAAGGTACCGACATTGACTATTAGAAAAAAACTCATTTATTTATTTATTTGTTACATTTATAGCCCACCCATCTAGTCGTACCAACTACTCTGTGTGGGTGACAACATATCAAATCTAAGTACAATTTAAAAACATAACAACATACAGTGGTGCCTCGCTTAATGGGCGCCCCGTTTAACGACGAAATTGCATACCGGCGAACTTTTTGCGATTGCTTTTGTGATCGCATTGCAATGTTTTAAATGGGGAAAAATTGCTTTGCGATGATTGGTACCCTGTTTCGCTTACTGATTATCGCAAAGCGATGATTTTCTAACAGCTGATCGGTGGTTCCAAAATGGCCACCGAGTTTAAAAAAAATGGCCACCCGCTGTGTTTTTGCACGGATTCCTCGCTTACCGGGCAGCGAAAATGGCCGCCGTATGGAGGATTTTCGCTTTAAGGTGAGGTTTTTAAGCCCATAGGAACGCATTGAAGGGGTTTCAGTGCATTCCTATGGGCTTTTAAAAATCACATAGCGACGAAATCGCTTTGCAGCGATTTTTGCTGCACTGATTAACGTCGCTATGCGAGGCACCACAGTATTACTAAAAATGCAAAGATCCAGATAGGAGACACAAGAGAAAAAAAATCTGGCAGTGGATGGAGCTAAGGCTTGCTTGAACAGCCAGGTTTTCAGTTGGCATTTGAAGATGTCCAGGGAAGGGGCCATACGGATCTCAGGAGGGAGGTATTCCAAAGATGAGGAGCCACCGCCAAGAAGGCTCGGTTTCTTGTTTTTTCCTTCCGGGCCTCCCTCAGCGTTAAGCTCCTCAGTCTCAACTCCTGGTTAGATCACGTGATACCTAGGTGGGAGAAGGCATTCTGTGAGGTAATGAGGCCCTAAACAGTTTAGGGCTTTATATGTAAGCATTAAAACTTTGAAATCTACATGGAACCGAACGGGCAGCCAGTGCAAGGCGGCTAGAGTAGGAGTAATATGTTGTTATTTTCTTACCCCAGTAAGAAGTCTGGCCACCACATTCTGCACCATCTGGAGTTTCCGCATAGATCTCAAAGGCAGCCCCACGTAGAGAGCATTACAGTGGTCTAATCTCGAGATTATGAGTGTATGGACCAGAGTGGTGAGCGACCCAACATCTAGATAAGGAGCTGGTTTTTTTCATGCTGGTTTTTCTGCAGTGTTCCCTTGGCTGTTCTTTAAAAGCAGTTGCAGTTTGCAAAAATGGAGAGGGCAGGATATGTTTACTCGGTTCAACAGTCTGACTTCCTCTGCAGATACATTTCCTCTGTAGGTATAGTCTCTGTGGCCGAACAGATCCTAAAGCTACATTTGAGCTAGATGGTTTTCAAAGACGGCCAAATCCTCTTGACCATGTCTGAGTGAATTCTTGTGCTCCAGCCTTTACAGAGTAAAGTCCAGAGCTTTACATTAGCAAATATGCTTAGCAGGAAAGGACCTCAGTCTGCTCATCTTCCTAGGAAATGGATGCTTAGCAGGGAGAAACTCCAGACTGTTCTTCTTCAAGGCTTCAGCCTGCTGTTGCAGATACACAAGGTTGGCTTTCTTCTGTGTCGGGGGATCTGGTTGTAAAAATGGATCTTGAGTCTCTTATCAAACTCGGCAGGCAACAGCCCCTCATACACAGCTCTATTATGAATAATAATCAGACCTCTTGAGGAATGCTGTATAAAACAAGTGTCTCATTTAAGAGTTGCTCAGTGTACCAGGGAATCAGTCCTGAAAAGAGAAACCCTGTGTCAGTATGATGGGGATTGTAGTTGAATGTATCTTAACAGTGCTACAGCGGGTTGGACTGACATAAACAAGATGAGGTAAAAAATGATGCTACTTTCCTGTGGTCCATCAAGGACAATAACAGGCATGACACAAGCATTGTCAAGTGTCATTCCTGTTTGTTGTCCCTTCCCAAATTCGGGGTAGGTCGGGTCCATTTTCACCAAAGAGCTGACAAGCAGCTCATCCTTCATACAGGGCTTGTATGCTCTGATACTGGCCCCTGCTGCAGACTTCCAGGTAGCACCATGAGCCTATCACAATTTCCACAGTGATCGTGAGCGGCACTACATCAGGAGCACCATAGGAATTGAAAATAGATGCCCACTTCTGCTGCCACAAGGTAAACTTCTGGCTGGGCCTGCTGGCAGACAGGTGACCAACCAAGGGCTTTCTGGCTGGGGACCTTCCCCTCAACCTGCAGTGAGCCTCATACAAACTGTAAACAAAGGACAATGCTAATTCATTTGAGTAAATATATAGTATTTATTTGACACTAATAGTCTCCATTTCTGCCCAATACTGAATTGTGTCAGTGTGAAGGGATGTATGTCACATATAAAGAGTTCCTCAGAACAATTTCTCTGTAGTTGTATGAGCACTGAGGGAAAAGACTTCCAAAACCATTAAAAATTGCTTTTCATGCACAGCTTGCCAAACCAAGTTTACATTCTTCTGACAAAGAAGAGGATTGTCGTTATGTTTTCTGTCAGAGGGCTCTTCCTGTGGTGTGGTTTTGTGTCTGAATACTTAAAGCTCTATGATTCACTGCCATTAATGCTTGAAGATTTCCTGTGGATAAATATCTGCTCCATTCATGCTGCTTGTATTTATTTGCATATATTGTGCTGAATATGACTCACTTTAGAATTACACACAGCAGGCTTCAAGAACTGCAAGTGGCAATGGATGGAGTTTTCCTCCTCCGTGATTTTGAAATCAGAGCTGGAGTTTTCCTGCAGACTTACTCAGATAACAGAGCAGTGGTACATAGAAACGTGAACTCCCACCCCAGACATTCTGGAGATACAGGCAAATTGAGCCTAAGACTGTTTTCACAAGCACCACACACTGGGTTCAGTCTGGATTTGGTCATGTTTAAAATAGACCCATTGAAATAAATGTGATTCGATTTAGACATGGCTAACACAACTCCCACTGAGTCCATTCTAAACATGACCAAGTTGAATTTAATACTTTTCAGAAAAAAGATAGAAAAAGGTCACAGGGTCAACCCTATCTTTAGGCTGAATGGGGCCTCGGGCTGCTGAATCTGAGTATTATAAAAAGGCAGCAAATTGTTGTTTATATATATATATAAACAACAGGTTCTGGAATAAGGATTGACCTCTTCCCTCTTCTCTCTTGCATCTTTGACTGCCATTTTCCTTGGTAGGAGGCCGGGAAGATGAAAGAGAGAAGGCCATGGATCTGACACAATGCACACAGCCCGCCAAGCAAAATGTATAACTGTGAGGAGGCAGATTTCCAGATAGTTTCCCTAAATAAATAAGGCTAACAAATATCATAGGTTGCTCATTTCATACTAATTTTATAATTTCTGGATTTTACCACTATGTGGTGCTTCGCCCTGAAAGAGTGACGTGTCAGTTATCAGCTCAGCTCCGCTTCTTGAGGGAATTAGTTCCTCACATTATCCTTTTCAACCTCTGGTTCCACAATCAGATATCTAAACCACTGAGCTATCCAGCCAGATGTGTAGGGTCCACATGTGAGCAAAATGCCAGATTTTTCCAGGAACTTTTCCTCTTCAAGCCAGATAGACCTCGATAACTGAGGGGGTGTGTATGTGTTCGTTTAGTCGTTTAGTCGTGCCCGACTTTTCGTGACCCCATGGACCAGAGAACGCCAGGCCCTCCTGTCTTCCACTGCCTCCCGGAGTCTGGTCAGATTCATGTTGGTTGCTTGTTAGGTGTTCCTTTTTAAGCATGTTGGCTGTAGCAAGTTGACAAATGCCAGAAGAAGAATAGAAGACCATAGACAAAGACCTATGAATCCTTTCTTTTCCCCCTCAAAGCCCCCCTTTGAACTATCAAAACTACTAACTTTCATTTGTCAACTGCCCACAGAATCCCACTGCCCAGTCCACTCTCAGAAAAGAAAACTAATTAAATTAAGTTCTGTTAACACCACAGTCTTTTGCATAATAAGCAGTGCAGCTTTTTATATCTCTCCAAGTAAATGTATAAGCTGCTGAATGGTCATAAAACACAATAAACTTTTACAAGTATGGCAACGGGATTTTATTTTTTTGGGGGGGTGTCTTTGTTAGTCAATTGCAGCAAAATCAGCAGACTCCTGCGATTCTAAGAAATTTATTTTGGCATGAGGTTTATCAGATACCAATGATATGTAAGTCTGGGATGACTCAGCAGCCAATATGGAATAAGTTCAAACCACAGAGAGTCTGTAGGCCTCCAGTGTATGCATGAAACCGACAGGCATGTTGTGACAGAAGATGTAGAAAAACATAAGCAATGACATTCAGTGTGAAATAAAAGCTGAACATTACGGACTGTGATTATTGTGCTAAAACTTAAATGTATCGAAAATAAGCATAGCGTTTTAGAAAATTGAAATGTTCTCCCATTAGCCTCTCCACATTCTTTGTATCGTGTCAGATTTTTATTTGCTTATTTTTTTTCCTACACTGACTGGTCTGTATGTCATCTGTGAAATGCAGAAGGGCAGTGTGGAAGATGATAGTTATAACACACTAGAAGATGAGCAAGTGACTGAACTCTTGATGTTTGTGTATGACATTATTAGTTGTTATAGTAATGTGCTGCCTGAGTGATCTGGTGTTTGTGTTTGTGTCTTTATTATGGGGGCTGTTGTTATTAATGAGTTGCTGTTTTAGTTTGTGGGGCTACCTACAATAAGGGGTGCTTGAAGAATTTGTCCTTTGCTGATTCTGGTCTCAACTTCTGGGACTATTTGTGGATTGCTAATGTAGTTATAAATTGGCTATCACATATCTCCAAATATTTTGTTGTTGGTTTTGGACTCTAGAAATCTTAAAATATATTTTACAATGCATACATATATGCGGAGATATGTGTGAGTGTATGTGTATGAAAGTTGGAATCAATACTTTATTCATATCAGAGTATTACACAATTGAAAATTAAGGACATAGATGAAATATAGATAAGATTGCAAACAAATTAAAATATTAAGATAATTAGACTATTTTTTTACCAGAGACAGCCTACTTCAATAGCATTATTTTGCTATATCTTCTGCCATTTGCTATATCTTTCATGTATGTGGTGGAGCATAAATTGCATGCTCAGAAGTGCTGTATTGGTTGAATTTCAATGCAAAGTCTCACAGAAAATTTGTCCTGTAATCCAAGTAGTTTCATTTTACTTCTTTAATCTTCCACTTTACTTTAAAGTCTATTTAGTGACTTCCAAATGGTCCAGATGGTCTTGTCATGTTGGAAGACACTCTTTGGCATTCATCCATTTGACAAGGTGTATTATTTATTTATTTTTATTTTTTTGCTCCCCATAGGGTTAGCCTCGCCTCTTCTAGTTTAATATTTAGAGCTTGGGATGTGTGTGTAAAACATTTCTTTGATTTCAGTCAACATCTAGGACAGTAGCTCCCAACCTTAGATCCCCCAATGATCTTGGACTATAACTCCTGGCAGCCTTCACTACTAGCCCTGTTGGCAAGGGCTTCTAGGAGTTGTAGTCCAAGAATATCTGGGGACTCAAGACTGGGAACTACTGGTCTAGGGGATTTGTGTCCATGAAGTGAATGAGTTTGGTGCTGTATTACTTTATTTCATTCATTATTTGTTAGCACCTCTCAACATACTTCTGGAGGGGCAATTCCAGCCAAATAGTACACTTTTTCAATGGGGGTAGGTTTCAGGTGGCCAGTAATAATCCTGCACGATTCATTAAGAGCTTCATCTGCTTGTTTAGCATATGCTGATTTATACCATATGGTACTAAGACTGTTCATATTGTGTGTAGGTGTGTACCCCAGTCTGACCCTGCCAGTTCCATAAGTAAGTTATTTCTGCCCAGCACACCACACTGGGTTTCCTACCTGACTGGCATTTGTCCTGCTGTGTTTTGAGGATCAGTGGGGTGTAGTAGTGTTAGGGTACAACTTCACAGCAGGAAAAAATATGACTGGATCTATTGTTAAGATGCACCCAGGAAGTTAGGTTTCCCTGGGTAAATTTGCTTGAGTGAATCACACAGAAGTCGACAGAGGGGGGAAGGAAATCAGCTTAGTTTGTTAACCATTTGAATCCTCTCCCCACCTCCACTGAGTCTGCCTGATTCTGCTTGTTTTTTCTCTTCTCTTCTCCTTCCTTCCTTCCTTCCTTCCTTCCTTCCTTCCTACCTACTACAACCACCAAATTCCTTCCTTCCTTCCTTCCTACTACAACCACCAAAATCCTTATTTTAAAAATCCTGGCAGACGCTTTAGAAGCACTCAAATATGCCTCTATTTTTCCAAGACCACATTTAGCTAGGTAATGGTATGTTTATTCAGGAGATGGATCTGTATTTTTGAAATTGGTTTAAAGTCACATGGTGGTCATGTAGTTTGTTTTTTTGGGGGTGCATCGTCTTGGGGAAAAATTTAATTTTTTTTCTTTAAACCGTGCTGTATAATGGAGGTGCTACACAGGCTTTTAAATTTTGCCTCACAGCCCCCCGCTGCTGCTATTCCTGTGGGGTTATTTTAAAATTATTTTTATTTCTTGAAATCTGAAATAATGGTAGTATGACGTGAGAGCTAGAAAAAAAATTACAATGGATTGGAATGCAAGCTTCCACTACAGCCCAACACACATATACAGACAGCTGCTGTCAATGACTGGCCTGTTCAGCCCTTACAAACTCAAGAGGGCGGTTGCTTTATTGAATCGATCTATCTCACATCTACCTCCTCCTCTTTTCCTGCTAGTCTTTCAGTTTTTGCCCAGCGCTGTTTGGAGACTCACAAACAAATTTCAGCCTCGTGCAAAAGTTTCTTTCCCCGTAAAAACAATAGAAAGATAAAGCCCTGCTTGAGAATGAAACCTATCTGGCCAATAGTTCCTCGAGAGGGGAGGGAGGCAGGGAGGAGCAAGGAAGGAGGCGGAAAGGGAGAAAAGAACCGAGGCGCGAAGCAGACGAACTTGGTGAAGGTGAGTCGCAAACTGTTGGCATGCGATCCTAGGGGTGGGTGGGGTGGGATGGCGGCTGGAGCCCCCCCCTCCCCAAAATCCGTTTTCTTCCGGGCTGCGAAGTTTTGGAAAGAAGTGACGGGCGGGCGAGCGGGGGTGGGGTGCAAGATCGGGTTAGATGAAGAGGGAGAAAGTTTGTAATCCGCGGTCAGAGCGCTACGGATGTGGCCCGGCGCCTCCTTTCCTCTCCCTGATCGCCTCTTCTGGCTCCTGTGCGGGACGCGATGGGGCGGATTAGGCGCGGAGCCCGGGAGCCGAGCAAGGGAGACCGAGAGAGAGCGAGAGCGTGTGTGTGTGGGTGGCAGTGAGTTCCATTATCGGTCATCCAGGCCCTTCCAGAGGGGGTCGAATCAGCGAGAGAAAGACTCCCGCTCCCAAGCTTTTCCCCCACCCTCGCCTCAGATTTCGCCTCACAACTTCCAAGTCTGCAATCTGTTCTCCACGGGCTTTTCTGGGGTGAACTGAAGTAAGGGTGGGATTCAGGGGCTGGCCAGTTGGGATGGGGGTCCTATCCCCCCAAATTTTATTGGGGAGGAGATGCTCAGTCCCAGAGCGGCCCATGAAAAAGAAGGAACGCCCTCCTCTAATTATTATTATATTCTTATGGACAGTTGAAGTACTGTACCTACATATGTTTAGTGTTCTTCCCCTTCCCCCCCCCCCAATAAGGGAGGTCTGGTCCCACCCTTTTTTGCATTTATTTATATTTGTGGGCGTGCGTGTATGTATGTGCGCGCCCACGCGCTGGGTTTGTCCCCAAACTGACACCCGAGGTGGCTTTCAGTATGATTACAAGAGAATCATTAAAATGCAATGGCCTGAGTACCTATTGGTGTTTGTGTAAATTCTGTGTAACCTGACCCAGCAAATTGTGGATGATGGATGAGGTGCTGGGGTGTATCTTGGGTCCCTGTCAAGGGCTTTCCTTTTTTTAAGTGCAGTTTGAATTGCATTATTTTGGTTCAGTTCTGGCATGTACGATTGCTGCCACTGAACCAAAGCAAATATCTTAGCTGTCACTCTGCTTACACCACTGTGGAGTCTAACCCCTTATTAAGAAATTTACAACTTCTTCCTGCCACAAAGGAGGGAGACAGAAGAGAATGTGAAAGTTTTTATATAATAGTCCAAACACACACACACACACACACACACACACACACACACACACACACACACCATTTCTGTGATTGTGTCTATGTGCTCTGACAAAGCCTCTAGTCCCATCTATTCTCATTCCCTCAGTCTGTGCCTCTGTCTCCTTTCCTCTTTCTTCCTAAAATGTCAGTTTGTGCCTCTTACTTTCTCCCCAAAATATAACTTATTAGCAAATCCTACCCAAGCTGACCATAAGAATTCCCCAAGGACAGTAACTCCCCATCTTAGGTCCCCAGATGTTCTTGGACTGACATTCCCATAAGCCTCTACCACTAGCTCTGCTGGCCAGGATTTCTGGGAATTGTAATCCAAGAACATGTGGGAACCCAAGATCGGAAACCATAGCCCTGGGGGATAGGAAAGCTACATGGTGCCCCATTAAGGTAATCTGGAGATGTAACACAGCACAGCACTGTACCTCTGCTTGTGTACATTCAAATAATACTGTACATAAATTTAGCAATCCAAGCTGCCAGGGTTCCTACAGGTGCAGCAGCCCTCTCAGGACTCATTCCTTGGTTAAGTGGATAATCGTTTAGATTTCCCTTCTATGTTCACTTTTTATCCTGCCAAGAATGTTCCACCTTAACTTTCATGATACTTTTCACTTGACTAGCAACCACATGAATAAAATAAAGAAACAGTAGGTCTAACCCCACCTCCTGTATGTGGTCAGGATTTTTATCCAGTGGTGCAACATTAAGCCAAATCTGCAATTCTCCTTTTAAATATTATTTATTTAAAATATTTTTACCTTGCCTCTCTCCTTCAGAATGACTCAAGGCAGCTTACATCAATAAAAGACAATAGTTAAAGCTAAAAACAGTAAGTATACAAATTCTAAAAAGGATTAAACAAATACGCATCCGACTCTCAGTGACCCCATGGACCAGAGCACGCCAGGCCCTCCTATCTTCCACTGCCTCCCGGAGTTTTATCAAATTCATGTTAGTCGCTTCGATGACACTGTCCATCTATCTCATCCTCTGTCCCCTTCTCCTCTTGCCTTCACACTTTCCTAACATCAAGGTCTTTTCCAAGGAGTCTTCTCTTCTCATGAGATGGCCAAAGTATTGGAGCATCAGCTTCAGGATCTGTCCTTCCAGTGAGAAATACCGCATTAAGAGACGGTAAACAAAAGTAAGATCAAAACCACATTGAAAACAGGAAGGCACAGCCATCCATATAAAAACCCCACTCAGGCAGCCAGTCATTACTTGCTCTTTTGTTTATCTAATGAATGGATTTAATTATTTTCCCTCCTGCACATCGCTTTGAGATATAATGTTTGATGCAGTAAGAAATGTATATTCAGCGTGGTGTAGTAGACAGAGTAATGGACTAGGACCCAGAAGGCCTGGGTTCAAATCCCCATTCAGCTATGGGAACCTACTGCAGGTATGGCACTGGTAACAGGTAAACCCACTCCTTAGATATCACACTTACCTTGAAAGCCCTGTTTGGGTCACTATAGCGTCCACCTTGATCGCACTTAACAATAAATAATAAAATTATATTAAAATAAATTTTAATAAAATTTAAAAAACGGGAATGGAAGAGAAAAGTAGGTAGAAGACAAAATGTTATGGCACAACTATGAGCATTTTTGGATCAAAATTGTGCTGTCTTCCAAAAATCTAAGGGAGTGGATTTTCATCTACAGAAATTCTCACTGAAAAATAGCTGTTAGTCTTTAAGTTGACAAAACATTCTATGCCTCCCCCCATCTTTTTTTCCTGCCCCCCTTTTAATTTTGTCAACATGTTGAGACAGAAGAACCTGGCTACCTCTTTGAAAACTAAATAATAAAATAAATATAATGGTTATTTCCTTCTTATCCAATGAAATCTCTTTTTTTTTTACAGTGCATGACTGGTGATGCATCTGCTCAGAATTATCATGTGAAGGACTGAATGAGAAAAGAACTGAAAAAAAGAAAAAGTGTGTCTGAAACTCTGAAGTGTGATTGTTAGCTCTGACATTCAGTCAGGCCTAAGACAGAAATCAAGAGATGGCGACCACCAAAGACACATCAGTGAGTATAATTTCCTGGGATATTGTTGAGATGCTGGCTAGGGGAAAATGGGAAAGGGCTAGGGTGGGTGGGTAAAACTGCAGCTGTCAATTAAGTGCCCCCCCTGATCATCAGCACAGGCACAGGGAAAGTGGGTCATCTCCTGTGCTCCATTCAAAGCAAGGCCTACCCAAGAGTAAGGAGACAGTCACAAAATGGTGAGAGCATGAGGTGAAGTGGGGGAGACAAAAGGGAGGTAACCCTCTCCCTTTCCCCTGCTTTTCCCCTCAGCCTGGATTCTCTCTCTCTCTCTCTCTCTCTCTCTCTCTCTTTCTCTCTGTCTCTCTCTCGTACACAAATGCATACACACAAAGTGATTTGCCTGAGGGAGAGCCTCCCATGTGGCTGAAGGCACTGGAACCGTAGGAAGAAAGTGGAGGCATTTATTATAATCATAGAATCCTAGAATAATTGAGCTGGAAGGGGCCTATAAGGCCATAGAGTCCAAACCCCCCTGCTCAGTGAAGGAATCCAAGTGAAAGCAAATCTGACAAGAGGGCTCTCCAGTTTTCTCCTGAATAACTTCATAGGAATGAATCCTATGACTGAAGAATCTGCAATTCTAGAAAATGAGGTGAAAACTGAAGGCAGCAAAAAGAGAGAGAAAGACCAAATATGAGATGGATTGAGTCCCAAAAGGAAGCCATAGCCTTGTGTTTAGTAGAGCTGTTGAGGACATTTTGAAGATCTCTCATTTATAGCGTTGCCATAAGTTGGAGCCGACTTGATGGCATGTAGGAGGAATGAAGAATAGAGCACAGGTGTGAGGAACACAATGAAAGGAGAGTCTTCCAAAGTCTTGTTGGGATGTCTATATGCAGTGGTGCCTCACTTAACGATTGCCTCATTACACGACGAAACCGCTTGACAATGAAGTTTTTGCGATCGCTTTTGTGATCACAAAACGATGTTCCTATGGGGAAAATTCACTTAACGATGATCGGTTCCCTGCTTCAGGAACCGATTTTTTTGCTAAATGACAATTTAGAAACAGCTGATCGGCAGTTCTAAAATGGCCACCCACTGTGCAAAATGGCTCCCCGCTGTGTTTGCAGGATGGATTCCCCGCTTTACAGATAGCAAAAATGGCCACCCCTATGGAAGATCTTCACTGGACTGTGAGTTTTCAGCCCATTGGAACACATTGAACCAGTTTCAATGCATTTCAATGGGCTTTTTTGTTTCGCAAGATGTTTTTGTAAGACAGTGATTTTCGCGGAACAAATTAACATCATCTTGCGAGGTACCACTGTACATACATGTTTTGTGCATTGGAATTAATGAGTCAGAATAGTGGCTAAAGTCCTCTGGGAATGTGTCCAATTTTCCAGAGGTTTTTCTCGACTTGAGACACGTTCCACTTTAGCATTTGGCTCGGGGTGAAGATGGTGAGCCATGGCAGGCCCACTTAGGTGAACACCAAGACTTTGAGGTCTGACTCTCTCCAAGCTGAAGGCCCTGGTGCTGAAAGGGAAGGTTGAGACCTGGAATGGCCACCCCCTCTGCTTTCAGAGAGTGCCCCTGTGTCCTTGTCCCCTTTTGCTACCACTGGGGGTAGAGCCCAGAAGCATTTGAAGAGGAAAAGATTGGAGCTGTGGAGTCCATCGCTTCTCCTTTCTTTACAGTTCGTAAAAGGAAGGAGAGGAAAAAAGAGTCCTGCCAGCTTCCCCAAAGCTGCCCCATGCCAACTTGGTGTTCTGTGCCTTCAAGCTTCTGACTTATGTCAACCTCAGTAGTGTTATCAGGGTGTGTGAGACCTACAAGGAATGGCTCCCACTGCCATCCTTGCAGTGAATTTCCAAGGACAGGCAGGGATCTCTGAATCCCTGTGTCCTGAGTCTCAATCTGGCACTCTATCCACTATATCAGTGGTCCCCAACCTTGGCCCTCCAGATGTTCTTGGGCTTCAACTCCCAGAAATCCTGGCCAGCAGAGGTGGTGAAGACTTCTGGGAGTTGTAGTCCAAGAACATCTGGAGGCCCAAGGTTGGGAACCACTGTACTATATTACACAGGCTCTCTGTATTCACTGAAAGGGGGGCAGCAGTTGGGATTATGCCATTATCAACAGACATTTTTATTTTCTCTGTTGAAAGGAGCATGAGATTTGTGGTCACAGCACCTTCCACTTGTTCCCGCTGCCGCCTGCCTGCCTACCTACCTACCTGGTCCATCCAGTTGGCTTGCGGGGAGGCGGGCAAATGCTATATTACACAGGCTCTCTGCTCCTGCTCAGGGTGCTGCTTGTGGGGAGGGGGAGTTCAGCACTTTTTGTACAAACCCCTTTAAACCCGGTGCTGGGCCTGAACACAAAGTCTCTGAGAGAATTCATCTGTGCGATCTATTTGTGATCTGTTGTTGTTGTTGTTTTCCCTTACTACAGGTGAACAATGGCAACCCAGCTGAAACGCAAGGTAATGTAGAGGACTTTTCTCCTTCAGCAAATGGGTGTCAATGAGGTGTCTCAGCATGTTGAGATGACCGAAATGGGCAAGACCAAGGAATTTAACAAGTATCATTTTTATTCCTATCAATGCTGCTCACCTGCTAGCAATTGCTGCCGGTAAGGTTAACAGTGTCTTGATAGTGTATTCACAAGCGGGCAAGAAATCTTTGTGGAGGAACTCAAAAAGGACACCTCTCAAAAAAACAAAAAGGCTAATGAGGATTGGAAAGTCTCGGTAGCGGTGATATTTTGTGGCAAATGGATAAAGTCGTGGAGGAAGTAGATGGAACAGAATCCAGGATGATGGTGGACCTGGGTGGCAGGCGTTCTGACGACAGCATTTTTTTTTGAAGGGCCCATTTCTTCTTTTGAAACTTTTAAAAAACATAACACAATTGAGCTGTGTGATCATTATATGATACAAGAATGGTAATTTCCAGGAATGAGTGGAAATTTCCAACCACATGTTACCACGGTGAAACATTAAGCCACACCCACAAAGCTTGCCTGCAACCAGCTTTAACCTCATCTTAAGACAATGCTTTTGCCATGAATTTCTGAGATATTCATTTATCATTTTACTGCACTATCCACTAGTTACTGGTGTATGTCTGAAGAAGTTCTTTTTAATTCATGAAGGCTCAATTAATTTTTTTTATTTTTGTTTTAGTGTTCTAAGAAAGGTGTCTCATTATCCTATGTTTTTTAGAATAGTTAGTTTTGATACTGATATACTCAATTTGTGTCTTCTCCATCAGATTTAGGTGAACAATTGCAGCTCTTAAGTCCCTCGGATGGTAAGTTTAAAATCATTCCAAGACAATCCATCATTAAATCAGATGAATCTTCCATGCACAACTGTCCTTATTTGATGTGCAATGGCTCATGAACCTATCAAGGAAACTGTTTTCTTGTGTCATGTTTTGGAAACTCAAAATTCTAAAATCTTAGAGGGCAGGAACCAAATGACAGAAGAATGAATAGCAGGTCTGATGATGCTACCACTAAAATGTAACAGTAGTTCTCAGAAACAAAATTTAATTGTGATAGTAACTTTTTCAACTCACTGAACAATTTTACAAAACTGCAAAAGTTAGATGGTCTGCTTCCAAAACTGTCAGTTCTGTGTCTAATTTTCCTTCCTTCCCTCTAATGTCTAGTACAATGAAAATACAAAAATGAACAAGCAGTAGTCAAAGACAAACTTGTTCCTGTCCCCCACTCCCTCGAATATTGTACAAACAAGTGCACATTTTAAGTAATGCCTGAAAAATAAAAGTGAGATTTTATGGACTTTATCGTCAGGTCCACTTTCCTTGATTTTTATGATTTTGTGGTTACATTTGGTTTTATTTATTTTTTACTCTTTTAGGAAGATCATAAATTGTATTGAGTGCTACTTTGTAGTGGAAAGGCAGAGTAGAAAGAAAGAAAGAAAGAAAGAAAGAAAGAAAGAAAGAAAGAAAGAAAGAAAGAAAGAAAGAAAGAAAGAAAGAAAGAAAGAAAGAAAGAAAGAAAGAAAGAAAGAAAGAAAGACCTTGAGGCATGTTCAACAGTAGCCCTATCCAGGTATTATAATTCAACAAGCATCATGGGACGTGGTGGCGCTGTGGGCTAAACTGCAGAAGCCTGTGCTGCAGGGTCAGAAGACCAGCAGTTGTAAGATCGAATCCACGTGATGGAGTGAGCGCCCGTCGCTTGTCCCAGCTCCTGCCAACCTAGCAATTCGAAAGCATGTAAATGCAAGTAGATCAATAGGAACCACTTCGGTGGGAAGGTAACAGCGTTCCGTGTCTAAGTCGCACTGGCCATGTGACCACGGAAGATTGTCTTCGGACAAAACGCTGGCTCTATGGCTTGGAAACGGGGATGAGCATCGCCCCCTAGAGTCAAACACGACTGGACAAAAATTGTCAAGGGGAACCTTTACCTTTACCTAAGCATCACGTCCTGTTTAACAGAATCCTCTGGCCCTGACTCCTCTCTCGCTCTGGTTTTGCTGCCCTCCTCCATGTGGAG
Organism: Pogona vitticeps; assembly: GCF_051106095.1. NCBI lineage: Eukaryota > Metazoa > Chordata > Lepidosauria > Squamata > Agamidae > Pogona > Pogona vitticeps. Next base: position 30,186,142 of record NC_135784.1, read on the forward strand.
AGCAATAAGTCTAAAGAGGAGTGGTTCCACTTCCTGTGGGCTTCTCCATGTGAGCTGGGACTCTGATTTTATGTTGTTGTTGTTTAGTCGTGTCCGACTCTTGGTAGGCCTGGTCCATGGGGACCATGGTCTCTTGATTTCATATCGAGAGCCAAATGGAGAAGGGTGATGGAAGTGGGAGCCAAAGAGGGAGGTTAGAGTGCTTTCGTCTACATGTGGTGCCTCGACTTACGAAATTAATCCGTATTGGAACAGTGGCCGTAACTTGATATTTTCATAAGTCAAAGCACTATTTGCCACTGAAATGCATGGGAACAGGATTAATCCGTTCCAGCGTTTTAAAAAAATACCAAAAAAAAATTATTTAAGCACACAGAAAGACTCATCGGAAGGCACTGGCGCTTTAAAAAAACAACCAAAAATAAACAGAGCAAGCTCCGAAGGCTGCAAGAAAAAACAACAACCCAAAAAATAAACATTGAGCAATCCCCACGCTGGGACTGCAAAAAACAACACAGCACAGAAACGTAACTCCCTTCAGCCGAAACCTACCCTGCAAAACCCACCCAGAAGTTTCTAAAAAAAGGAAAAGCAGCACCTTGCCAGGCAGACTGAAGCCTCCTCTGATGGCACTCACTCCCCAGCGGGGAGCCTCCTCCTGTGCCACTGCCACCGCACGCCCCGTCCACAGAGGAGCCCCTCTCACCCGCATGCCTCAGCCCAGGCCAGCACCTTTGGCCACCCTTACTCATGAGTAGACCCTCTCCTTCGGCAGGCCTTACTCATGACTAGACCTGCACCAAGGATGGGCAAGGAGCACACTGGCTTCCTGTGCCCGACGGCGATCCGGAGCTGTCTCCGCCTCTCCTTCCTCCTCCTGCACCGGAGAAGTAAAAAAAGTTCCCTGACCCCCTGCTCTAACCATTGGGGGGAAAGAGCTACAAAGAGGCAACCTCTTTGCCACCAACTGTTTGAATTTCCCTCTCTTTTCCCCTGCCTTTTTCTGTTCTTAGGTTGAAGCTTCGGCCGCAAGACGAAGCAAAATTTTGTGGCCGGAGCTTTTTGTAACTCGGAATTTTCGTAGGTAGGGGCGTTCGTAAGTCGAGGTTATAGGACCAAGGTTATCGCTCCGGATTAGGGTTTGGGTTGTAAAAGTTCTGTTAGTTACTATAAAATGACCTTTTTTTAATTCACTTATTAGAAGCTCAACCTGGAAATGAAAGAAACAGATGTAGTGAGGGAGGTCAGAATGACCCTTCAGGAGAGACCAGCAACACCTTGGGATCTTCTTGCTGCAAAAACATATCAGGTGAATTTCAGAAGGAATTAATTTATAGTAATTTAGACATTAGTGCAGTTACTTTGGGGGTAATAGGGTGCAACACCTCAAAAATTGTGTGATGAAGGTACTTTACTGGGATAACAAGTAGTTCCAGACCGCACCATTTACTGGTACAGCATAGAAATCAAATAAATGAATGAATGAGTGAATGAATAAAGTTTGTTTCCAAAAGTTAGTTTTCAAAAACATTCAGAACTATTTGATATTTTTTTTCAATATTTATGCCATTCTCTTATCATTCTCAGTTTTTTTAAGTAATCAAAAATAATAAAAAAGTAATGAGCAGCACAAACAAATCATGTCAAGTTAAAACTAAATTGAGTAGCGAGCCTCTGTTACTTTGAAAAAAAAACTGTTATCACAATGAATTATTTTCTAAAGAATAATCAAGACTGTGCAACCTATGTTGTTGGCATGTTCTGTTTACCCAACCATTTTCCTCTCACAGCAGAGCTTTGAAAGTTACTTTGTAGTGTACATGGATGTGTATATATACATGTGCCACTGGATCCTCAGCTGATCAGATGTAGCCTATAGAGCTGAAATGTTTACACACACTTCTAAGCTGTCCAGTAATATGCTACTAATTGTAATGCAGAAGTGCCCTTATTTGAGTTTTCATGGCTCACAGAGACAGGAACAATAATCTTGGTGCTTCCTTGAATCAGGCTGACAAATACTTCCAATTTCATTCTAGTGTTTTCCTCTTCTCTAGTAAGCACGATGGTCCAAAAACATCCATTAGCTGTCACACGGGTCCTTGTTTTCCTTGTTCTCCTCATCCTCATCCTCATCATTGCCCTCATAATAGGTAAGTTGCCCAATGCCGATGCTACTTTTCAAACATTTATCTCCGTCTGAGTTGATGCAGCTGCATGGCTTCAGTCAGCAACTCAAAAACCAAGGTTTGCTTATTGCATGGGTTTCTGGTAATACTGTATTTTTTGCACCATAAGACTCACTTTTTCCCCACAAAACAGTGGGGTGGAAAGTCTGTGCGTCTTATGGAGTGAAGAAAACAGATTATATTTTCCTGTTTTCTTCTCCTAAAAAATCGGTGCGTCTTATGGAAAAGTGCGTCTTATGGAGCGAAAAATACGGTACGTTGTCAAAGAATTTCACCAAAGCAGTGGAACAGTTATTCTAGTCCCTATGAAAATATTGACTGAAAAAGCCATTCCTCACCAGAATTCTCCATTGTGTGTGAATCTACATCATTTACTCATTAGCTGCCCCACATGAGAATTTCAATCACAAAGAAAAATTATGAAGGAGGGAGCATTTCACCCTTTCTTCCTGTGTCATTTCTCTGAGTGTCCCCTTTCCACCAGCTGCTATGAGTTTCGTGGGATCAGTGGCATAGTCTGTGTTGCCAGCACCTGAGGCAAATATTGTGCCCCCTCAAAGTTGCCTTGGAAAGGGGCCCAGCGCTGGCAGAGCCCTCTCCTCACACCACCCCCTCCATGTGGCCCACCTGCTTTGTTTGCACCAGGGGAGGTAGGCCAGGCCACTCTGGGCCCCTGTCTCCAAGGAGGTGAGTCCTACCAGCTGTTGTCAAACCCGGCCACCATGGCCTTCCCAGAGGGGGAAACAAAGAAAGTGAGCAAGCTAGCAAGTGAGGCAGCTCCAGCCAGAAGAGGGTCAGCATGGGGAAGCAAGGCTCGTGGGCTTTCTCGCCCACTGTGCGCTTCAACTCACCCAACGGCTCCATGGCGCGCGAGCGCACGTGTGTGGGATTAAAGACAGAAGTACAACTATAGTTTGATTATGAGATCAAGTGCTAGCAAGTTTGTGTGAGGGACGGGATTAATCACCGAATGATGGCATTCGTGTTTGGCCTACCTTGGATGTTTCACCTGAGACCACTGTTAACTGTTCAGGGTTAACAGAAAAAATGAAATTGATTTGAAAAAAAAATGTACCATATCTAAACAAGAACTGCAACTTAAAATTATTCTAAGATTTGATAGTACAGCAGGGAAAAAAAGGTATGCTTTTTTTTAAGTTTGGATGGAACGATAATAGAAAATGATGTCTCTCCAACAGCAAAAAATGGTCCTTGAATATCTTGGAGGAAAGTAACTCAAAATTATTTATTTATTATTCTTGTATTGTTCAATTTGTATCCTACTTTTCTCCCTTTACACAGGGATTCAAGGTGGCTCCGCCACAATTGGTATAATCTCATTGGTTCCTTGACTTCCTGTAGACAGGAATGTATCCCTGATTCCATGTAATTAGCCTGCGGAAACAGTGGGGGACAAGTATTGAAGAAGTATTGAAAATAAAGAATATAAGAACATTTTGGCATATTAAGGACTAACTACTATGTTTTAATGTCAGCATTCGTGGACAACTCCACTTCTTCAGACAGCAGGGGAGTGGACTAGTCCACTAAAGTTCACATTATAATACAGCAGTTAGTTCTTAAGATACCACGGCATTTTTGTCTTCTCTTTTTATTTTTCTTTCAGTTTTGCCTGATGTGCTTGCGCAGGTTAATACAGCTACCTGTTCTATAACTACAAGTACAGTGTTGCCCCGCATAGCGACAATAATCCGTTCTGGAAAAATCGCGCTATGTGGATTCGTCACTATACGGAACAAAAAAGCCCATAGGAATGCATTAAAACACGTTTAATGTGTTCCTATGGGCAAAAAACTCACAGTTATGTAAAAATCCTCCATACGGCCGCCATTTTCACTGTCTGGTAAGCGAGGAATGGGCGCAAAAACACAGAGGGTGGCCATTTTAATTACCCGGTGGCCATTTTGGGAGCGCTGATCAGCTGTTCTATAAACATCGCTATGCGAAAATCAGTAAGCGAAACAGCTTACCGATCATCACAAAACGATCTTTTACCATTTAAAACATTGCAATGTGATTGCAAAAAACCATCGCTATGCGGATTCGTCGTTAAACGAAGCGCTTGTTAAGCGAGGCACCACTGTATTGAAGAAAGATGAATAGCTTAAATAAGAGGCTTGTGCAATTAAAACTGAAACATGCACCTATGTATTTTGTGCTCAAGATTGCATTTGAAGACATCTTGAGAAAGCATGCTAGGCTCTACTCGGATTCAAATGATTTCAATCTACATTCATGGTGTGTATATGTGTGTGTGTGTGTGAGAGAGAGAGAGAACATGCCTATGTGCGTGCATACACACTGATGAGTGAATTCTTTGTCTCTTTCTCAGTTGCACTCAGGCATGAGCAGGGATGTAGACCTGAGCACCCTCATGTTCCCTCTGCTCCTTGTGATCCATGCCCTGGAAACGACTGGATTTTTTCTCTAGGGAAATGCTACTTTTTTTCCGAGGAAGAAAAAGACTGGAATTCAAGTAAAGCCTTCTGCTTGTCACATAATAGCTCACTAGCTAAGATTGAAAAAGAACGACCTAAAGAAAAGGTAAGAAAAGCAGATATTTGGTCTGTCACAAACTGGTTGTTTCGCATGGAATGACTGTGGCTTTATTGGCAAAAGTATAAGGATATTGACAATATATAAGGATATTGACAATGCAGACTTCATTCTTATTTAAAAAAGGTCAGGCTCAATGCTTTTCGACTGTGGCCTTCTTCAGGAGCTAAGCATAGACTAAAAATAAATGTTAACTTAGAAACAGCCAGCTAGGGATAGTTACAACTCTTCCCCCCTCCCCTTTTCTATACTGTATGAAAAATTAGTGAATATGCACATAGCAAGATCAATAAACTAGTATAGATTAATGACAGCATTTAAGATACATGTGAGGCTTTTAGAACATTTGCTTCTCATTTGGTCTATACCAGCTCCAACACTGATGCAAAGTGCAAATACAGAAGGAATGTATTCTCAGATGGCAGACGAGTCACTGTCCTTGAGATAATCACTGAGGCAATGCAGGTTGTGCTACATAAAAAGGACGAGAAATCTATTCCTTCATTTAGCCCCTAAAGTCAGCCTCAATATCCAGTCAATTTCCCTTTTCACTAGAGACCTCTCCTACCTCACAGGAACCATATCTACAATGTTGTATTATGAAGTCTCTTACTGTGTGGTTAAATTCTATGAAGTGGCTGACAAGAGGACTTCTATTTCTTAAATTACTCAGATGTTCTCCCATTCGTGTCTTAAGAGGTCTAGAGGTCTTCCTGAAACGTGTCAAGCCTGAGCTTTTTAGTTAAGAATCAAGTCTGTGTTGTCAATATTCTTATACATCTTGAGACCCAGTTTCCCATTTGTACTTTTGCCACCGATGGATGTACCAGTTCCCTCTGCTTTGTGGATTTATCGGCCATGCTCAGACATTATGTTGTTGTTATGTGCCATCAAGTCCCTTCTGACTTATAGTGACTCTGTGAATGAGCAATATCCAAAGTGTCCTGTCTTCAACAGCTCAGATCCTGCAGACTCAAGTCTGTGACTTCTTTTAGGGAGTCAGCCAATTCAATGTCCCATCTAATTGTCATTTCCACTAAACAGAAGCCTCGCCTTGGGTGTGTGTGGAGGGGTGGGGCTTCATCTGAAATAGGAAGTAAACAATCTGGCTGCCAACTGCCCATGAGCAGCTCTGATGCAGCTTTGTGCACCTGAACATCTGTGGATCTTAGAGGGAACCTTGAGTCCGTCTCATATTTGGTCTCCCTCTTTTCCTGCTGCCTTCCACCTTTCCTAGCATTATTGTCTTTTCCGGTGAATCCTGGCTTCTCATCATGTGCCGAAAGTAGGACAGCCTCAGCTTCAACATTTTTGCCTCCAGAGAGAATTCAGGCTTGATTTGTTTGTGTTTCTAGCAATCCAGGGCATACACAAAGCACCGCATTCAAACAAATCCATTTTTTTCCTGCCAGGTTTCTTAACTGTCTAGATTTCACATCCATACACGAGCATATGAGAGTGTGGATTATCTGGGCCTTGATCTCCAGTTGACACATCCTTACACTTGATGATCTCTTCTAGTTCTTTCTAGTCTCAGTCTAATGATTTCTTGGCTGCAGTCTCCAAACGGATTGGTGCCTGAACCAAAGTATATAAAATATGAAACTATTTCAATTTCTTCTTTGTCAAAGATAAAATTGTGTAGTTCTTCTGTTCTGTCTTATTTTTGTCTTCTTCATGTTCAGGTGCAGTCCTGCTTTGGCACTTTCTTCTTTCACTTCCCTTAGCAGTCATTTCAAGTCATTGCTGCTTTCTGCCAGTAAGATCATGTCATATGAATATCTTAAATTGTTGATGTTCTTCCATCAATTTTCACTCCTCCTTCATCTGAATTGAGAGCAGCTTTATGTATGATATGTCTTGTGTACAGATTAAACAGATAAGGGGATTAAAATGCACCCTTCTCTGACACCTTTGCCTATAGGAAATCATTCGGTCTCTCCATATTCTGTCCTAATGGTAGCTTTATGTCCACAATACATATTGTGCATCAGGACAATCAGGTGGTGAGGTACACCTGTTTCTTTCAGAACCACCCATAATTTCTCATGATATACACAGTCAAAGGCTTAGACTAATGATCTTCTGAAATTCTTTGGTGCACTCCAGTAGCCAGTGGATATCTGCAATGAGATCTCAAGTGCCGTATGTCAGCCTTGTGGCGCAGTGGTTAAACTGCTGTACTGCAGGCAAAACTGTGCTCACGACCCGGGGTTCAATCCCAGGTAGCCGGCTCAAGGTTGACTCAGACTTCTATCCTTCCGAGGTCAGTAAAATGAGTACCCAGCTCACGGGGGGGGGGGGGGGGCAATGTGTAACCTGCATAATTAACTTGTAAACTGCCCAGAGAGTGCTTGAAGCACTATGGGGCGGTATATAAGCAGCATGCTTTGCTTTTGCTTTTTTAAAGCTTCAACAGGTATCTTGTGCTCCATATAAGGTAAAAATCTTTGTTGCAATAACTTGAACATCACTTTGCTTACACGAGAAAATAAAGCAATCTCCTATAGTTACTGCACTCTTTGGTGTCTCCTTTTTTAGGGATTGGAATGTATATCGAGCATTTCCAGTCTGTGATCCATTGTTTTGTTTTCCATATTTGTTGATATATTCTTGTTAGGATTTTGACAGATTCCTTCTCTGTCGCTGCAAACAGTTCCATAGGTATTCTATCTACTTCCAGTGATCTATTTCTTCCTAATGCTTTCAAAGCAGCTTTTATTTCCCTTTTGGGAATCACAGGTTCTTCATCATAGGCCTTCTCTTCAAAAGAATCTGTCCTCCTTTCATCCCTTCTGTATAGGTCTTCAGTATACTATTTCCACCATCTCTTTATTTTCTCCTGGTCAGATAGTGTGCATCCATTCCTTTTGGCCATTCAGCATTCCTAATCCAGACTTGAATTCCCCTTTTATGTCATGTGTTTTCTTATTTATTTATTTATTTATTTATTTATTTATTTATTTATTTATTCATTCATTCATTCATTCATTCATTCATTCATTCATTCATTCATTTATTTATTTATTTATTTATTTATTTATTTATTTATTTAATATCCCGCCTATCTGGTCGTGTTAGGACCACTCTAGGCGGCTAACATCAAAAAGAATAATACAATAATATACATATAAAAACCAATTTACATAACAAAAGATACTAAACATAATAGGAGAGCTATAGGGGAAGGGAAAAGTCATCAGGGATTATCTATTGGGAAGGCCTGCCTAAACATCCATGTTTTTAATTGTTTCTTAAAACTACCCAGCGAGGGAGCCACGCGAATCTCAGGAGGGAAATTGTTCCAGAGACGAGGAGCCACCGCCGAGAAGGCCCGATTTCTAGTCTTTTCCTTTCAGGCCTCCCTTGGCGTTAGGCTCCTCAGCCTCATCTCCTGGCTCGCACGAGTGACACGGGTAGATCTTGGTGGGAGAAGGCGTTCCGCCAAGTATCGAGGTCCTAAACCATTTAGGGCTTTATACGTGAGCATCAACACTTTGAAGTCGATGCGGAATCGGATGGGCAGCCAATGCAGTGCGGCCAAAGTGGCCGAAATATGTTGGTATTTTCTCACTCCACTGAGTAATCTGGCCGCCGCGTTCTGCACCACCTGTAGTTTCCGCAGCAACCTCAAAGGTAGCCGCGGTAGAGCGCATTACAGTGGTCTAATCTTGAGATTACGAGCGCATGCACCAAGGTAGTAAGCGCCCCCACATCAAGGTAGGATCGCAGCTGGGCTATCCGCCTGAGATGAAAAAAGGCGGTATGGACCACGGACGCCACCTGGGATTCCATAGTGAGCGCCGGGTCCAGATGGATCCCCAGGCTGCAGACCCCATCCTTGGCGGAGAGGGTCACCCTCCCAAAAATGAGGGAGTTTCCCAAATCGCCCACTGTGGGGGCACCCACCCTCAGTACCTCCGTCTTGTCCAGGTTCAGCCTCAGCCCGTTCTCCTGCATCCATTCCAGTACAGTCTCCAGGCAGCGCTGAAGGGACAGAACGGCATCTCCTGCAGTAGATGAAAAGGAGATGTAGAGCTGCGTGTCATCCACATACTGATGACACAATGCTCCACACCACCTGATGACCCCACCCAGCGGCCTCATATAGATGTTAAACAGCATTGGGGAGATGATCGACCCCTGTGGGACCCCACAATTAAGGCTCCACGGGGCCGAGACACTCTCCCCAAGTTGTACTCTCTGGGGGCGGTCCTCCAAGAAGGAGCGGAGCCAGGCCAAAGCCCAGCCACCTATTCCCAACTCGGAGAGCCTCCCCAGGAGGATACCGTGGGCAATGGTATCAAAGGCCGCTAAGATATCTAGGAGGACCAGCAGAGACAATTTGCCCCTGTCGGCCTCCCTCAGTAGGTCATCACACAGGGCGACCAATGCCGTTTCTGTACCGTGGCGCAGCCTGAAGCCTGACTGGAATGGATCCAGGGCATCTGTTTCATCCAGGAGCGCCTGAAGCTGATTGGCCACCACCCTCTCGACTACCTTGCTTAAGAAAGAAACATTGGCGACGGGCCTATAATTGCCAATTTTGTCCGCCGCCAAACTAGGTTTCTTTCTAATGGGCCTAATGAGTGTGTCCTTGAGGGCAGAAGGAAATCTGCCCTCAAGGAAAGACCCATTAATTATTACAGTGGCCCATTCCGTTGTTAAGGACCTGGCTGCCTTGATTAGCCAGGCCGGGCAAGGGTCAAGGGAGGAGGTGGTGGCATGGCAGCGGTCAAGCGCCCTGGCCACAGTATCGGGCATGACAGGCTGAAAGGAGTCAAAAATCACCGGGCAAGATGGAGCGCTGGATATCTCAGCTCGACTCACTGTATTCAAAAAAGGAGAGAGGTCCTGGCGGATGGCCTCCACTTTTGATTTAAAAAATGCTGCAAATTGGTCGGGTGAGAAACTAGGGGGAGGCCCATCACTCTGACCAATTCCGGATAGATCACGTACTATACGGAATAACTCTGCCTGCTGATTGGATGCTTCGCTTATCCGGTTAGTGAGATATGTTTGACTGGCAGCCTTCACCTTAGCCAGATAAAGGTTAGTAGCGACCTTGACAGCTATACAATTGAAATCTGTCGGGTCCTTTCTCCATCTGTGCTCTAGCCGTCTCCTGACCCGCTTCGATGCCCGAAGATCCTGGTTAAACCAGGGCGCCGGGCGGTCTCTGCGGCGGAGAGGGTGTTTAGGAGCGATCATGTCTACGGCACTAGCCGCGGAGGTGAACCAGCCAGTGACCAGATCCTCGACAGGAGCATCAGCCAGGTCAGCCGTAACCCCTTTCATGGCTTCCTGGAATCCCATCGGATCCAGTAGCCTTCGAGGGCGGACCATAACAATGGGTCCCTGCTCCCTGCGAGGGGGCAGAGCCATTTTGAGGGTGCATTTTATCAGGTGGTGATCCGACCATGACAAGGGTACCGACTCGAGGTCAGTCACCATCGGACCACTCTCGCTCCCGTTGGTGGAAAAGACCAGGTCTAGTTTGTGGCCACCCACGTGTGTAGGGCCGTTGACATGTCGGGACATGTTCAAGAAGGCCATGGTCTCCAGGAACTCAAGAGCTGGCCCGGAAGTCTCTGCCCCCGCATGGACGTTGAAGTCCCCCAAAACCAATAGCTTCGGGGAACCAGCAGTGCCACAGAAGCAAAGTCCACCAGCTCCGGTAGGGAAATGACTGGGTCACGGGGAGCATGGTAACCCAGCAAGATCCCAATACCATCCCTGGCCCCACTCGACACGTGGAGAGCCTCAAGATCCGGCTTTACCACCGAGGAGCGCCTAGCTACCTCTAAGGTGGATTTATAGACAATGGCTACTACCCCCCCGACCCTCCAGTCTACCCTGGTGTTGGACAGCATAACCGGGTGGACAGATGAGAGCTAGGGGGGACCCCCCTCTCCGCCAATCCATGTTTCAGTTATGCAGGCCAGGTCTGCATCTTCCTCCAGGATGAGGTCGTAGATTAGCTGGACCTTGTTAGATACAGACCTGGCATTCAACAACACCAGGCGTAGAGTGGAGGGCTGACTGATCTGGCTACCTCGATACTGGGGGTTGGACACCGTCTCAGAACAATGAACAGGTATTAAGCATCTGTCCCTTCTTCTTCTAACATGAGCAGGGATGGCACCAACGCGATATCTCCCCCTACCCGTGACCACCGAGATGTTTTGGGACCCCTCGCTGGGAGGGCAGGCCTTCCATTCCATGACCAAGAAAAGAAAAGAGAAGAGAAAAGGGAAGGGAGGGAGAAAAAGGAATGAGGGGAGGAAGAGGGGAAAAATATAACTGAATATGAACAACAACAACAAAAATTAATAAATCATATATAGTGCAAAAAAGTAACAATAATATACATACATAAACCAATACAGTGTAATAATAATAAATTTAAAAGAATAAATAAATAAATAAAAATTACTAATGACAATGGAAGAGATCTCTTCTCCTTTTGCCTTCCTATATTTCTTTGCAATAGTTTTTATAATAGTTCTCTTCATCTCTACATGACACTCAATGAAAAACTGCACTCAGGGTTCTGACCCTATTTCTGTCACCATTTACTTCTGACTCTTGTCTGTCTTTTGATTTTCATCCCCTATGGCCTGACATGGGGAGCCCCCTACAGGAGCAGTTGTCCTGGGTGCAAAATTTTTAGGGGACCCAAAATTGCTGCCCTTTCATGCCCACTGCACTCTGTCTTGCCACTGGGCTGTCTCAGGTGGCTCCATCTATCTGTCCTCTCTTCTTCCCTCCCTCCCACCATGGCTTCCCTCTCTGCCTGTTGAACGCGGCACTGGGCAACAATGGGGAGTAGATTGCCTTGTGAAGGAGCACAAGCCAGTTGCCTCTGTCTGACACCCCTTTCCAGGATTGGTAGAGGAGATGTGGTGGCAGTGGCTGCTGATGGACAGCTGGAGCCACGTAGGCTAGGCTGGGGGCATCGAGGATGCTGGTGGATGGAGCTGAGTGCAGCTGTGTGAGCCCCTGGCTGGGGCAGCAGCAGTGGCAGGTCCAAGGGTTAGGGGGTGCAATACCTGCTGCCAACCCGTGCTACTCCATTGTTTCTTCCATCTGTCATTAATAAGAAGCTTTCTCAATTTAAATGCAAAAGATCCCGCCAAGATGTTTATTTTATCTTCATTCTTTTAAAATTGCATACATCACTTCCTATCCTTCTGTGGCCATGGTTTAACTCTTAGTTCCTGCCCAGTCCAAGAAAGCAGAAACTCTGTTTAATAAAGTATTTATTGTTTTCGCTTTAAAATTTTATATAATGTTGATACCTATGTGTATAAAGGATCCCAGAATCATAGAACTGTATAGTTGGAAGGATCAAACAGTATAATCTCGTAAACCTCACTGATGAAGAAAATTAACAACCCTATGTTGAGTTATAATGTAGTTGGCCTGTGACTCCAGCAGTTTGGTGTTCTGACATCAATATCGCTCTCTCTTTTTTTGGTACTTAAAGGCTTTTTTGAAACGTCAAATAGGCAAAGAAGCCTTTTGGATAGGTCTCACGAGGCGGAATGATAAAAGCTGGGAATGGGAGGATGGAGAAGATGCAAGGTGAGTCTTTATTATCATTTAATCCTCAGCAGTAACACCTCAAATTGAGATATTTCTGAGGGGCAACTCTTCATATCATTGTTTCTGAGGCAGCTGCTTATTCGAGGAAAATAATTTTGAATTAAATGTCGTAACTCAAATGAAGCTGAAGGTTTTTATTTGTTTGTTTGTTTGTTTGTTTGTTTGTTTGTTTGTTTATTGTAAGTATATACACAGTACTGTATACCCATACAATGAAATTCACAGACATCCAGAGACCAGACACATGCAGACACATAAAATTCCCCAAACACTCCCCACCCACTAAAACTCCCCCACTAAAAATACAAATATCTACGCCGCAGGCCAAGTAACACAGTCCAGCTAACTATTCACTACTGGTGGTCTTTAAGTTCATTATTAAGTGCAATTATAGCTCTGGGATAAAAACTATTCAGAAAACGTGTGGTCCGAGTCTTAATTGTTCTATATCTTCTGCCAGACGGCAACAGTTCAAAAAAGTTATAAGCAGGATGGAAAGAGTCTCTCAGGATGCTGTGTGACTTCCTTAGACAGCGAGATGTGAAGATGTCATCCAGGGTTGGTAGCTGGAGCCCGATGATATTCTGGGCAATTTTAATGGTTCTCTGTAGAGCTTTTTTGTCTGCTACAGAGCTACTCCCAAACCATGCCAGAATGCCATAGGTTAGGACACTCTCAATGGTGCTACGATAGTATGACAGAAGTAAATGCTGAGATAAATGTATTTTAGGATGAATGTATATAAAATAAATATTTCAGCATATGATATTTTAAAGTCCCCATTTAGCTAGAAGAAACGAGGCACTTCAATATTTCTAGGATAAATTGGTAGGAATCCATTATTCAGTATAAACAGTTCACCAACAGGTATATAAGAAATATAGCAGGGATGGCACTTTATTCCCATCTCTCTCTCTCTCTCTCTCTCTCTCTCTCTCTGTGTATGTGTGTGTGCGTGTGTGTGTTTCCCAATTCCAAGTAACTGAGCTCCATTGACTACATTTTGGTTTGTAGGTTGGATGTCATCGGAGATGGGTCATCCTGTGCTTGTCTCAATGATCCCAAAGACATAGAAGCCAGTTCTTCAAAATGCAGCCAAAAACATCGTTGGATCTGCATATCTGAACCACTTAAAAATACAAAAGCAATTTTGAAGAAGGATGGAGTGTAGCAAGAGAACCATTCTAAAGTTGGTGCTGTTGAATGCCAGCTCTGTGTCCAACAAGGCCCAGGTGATTTACGACCTTATCCTGGAGGAGGACACAGACCTGGCATGCATAACCGAGACATGGATTACCGGGGAAGGAGGTCCCCCCCCGGCTCTCATCTGCCCGCCTGGTTATGCCATCCAGCACCAAGGTAGACTGGAGGGGCAGGAGGGAGTAGCCATTGTTTATAAATCCATCTTGGAGGTTACTAGGCACTCCTCGGTGGTAAAGTCAGGTCTTGAGGCGCCCCATGTGTCGACTGGGGCCAGGGATGGTATTGGGATTTTGCTGGGTTACCGCACTTCCCACGACCCAGCCACTTCCCTTCTGGAGCTGGCTGACTTTGTCTCCGCAGTGGTGTTGGGGTCCCTGAGGCTTTTGGTTTTGGGTGACTTCAACATTCATGCAGAGGCAGAGACTTCAGGGCCAGCTCTTGAGTTCTTGGAAACCATGGCTTCCTTGAACATGTCCCAACATGTCAGCGGCCCCACCCACGTGGGTGGTCACATGTTAGACCTGTTTTTTTTCGACCAATTGGAGTGAGTGTGGTCTGATGGTGACTGACCTCGTGTTGGTCCCCTTGTCATGGTCAGATCACTACCTAATAAAATGTAACCCCACAGTGGCTCTCCCCCCTTGCAGGAGCAGGGACCTATTGTCATGGTCCGCCCTCGAAGGCTATTGGATCCTGTTGGATTCCAGGATGCCATGAGAGGGGTTACAGCTGACCTGGCTGGCGCTCCTGTCGAGGCTCTGGTAGATAGCTGGTTCACTGCTGCCTCCAGGGCTATAGACACGATTGTGCCTAAATGCCCTCTCCACCGCAGAGCTCGACCTGCACCCTGGTTTAGCCAGGACCTCTGAGTGATGAAGCGGCTTAGGAGATGGCTAGAGCATAGGTGGATAGCTGTCAGGGTCGCTACTAACCTTTACCTTACTAAGGAAAAGGCTGCTAGTCATGCATACTTCGCTAACCGGATAAGCGAAGTTTCCAACCAGCAGGCGGAATTATTCTGTATAGTACGTGACCTAACCGGAACTGGTCTGAGTGACGGGCCTCCCCCTAGTTTTTCACCAGACCAGTTTGCAGCATTTTTAAAATCTAAAGTGGAGGCCATCCGCCGGGAGCTCTTTCCTTTTTTGAATACATTGAATTGAGCTGAGATGTCCAGCGCTCATTTTCAGCCTGTGATGCCAGATACTGTGGATACAGTGCTTGATCGCTTTTGAGCCTCCACCTCCTCCCTTGACCCTTGCCCGGCCTGGCTAATCAAAGCAGCCAGGCCGATAACAACAGAATGGGCCACAGCAATAATTAATGGGTCTTTTCTTGAGGGCAGGTTTCCCTTTGCCCTCAAGTAGACACTCATTAGGCCCATAAGAAAGAAACTTAATTCGCCGGCGGATGAAATTGGCAATTATAGGCCCGTTGCCAATGTTTCTTTCATTAGCAATGTGCTCATGAGGGTGGTGGCTGACGAGCTTCAGGCACATTTGGATGAAACAGATGCCCTGGATCAATTTTAGTCAGGCTTCAGGCCGTGCCACAGTACAGAGACAGCATTGGTCACCCTGTATGATGACCTGTTGAGGGAGGACGACAGGGGTAAAATATCTCTGTTGTTCCTCCTCAACATCTCGGCGGCCTTTGATACCGTCGATCACGGTATCCTCCTGGGGAGGCACTCTGAGTTGGGAATCGGTGGCTTGGCTCTTGCCTGGTTCCATTCCTTCTTGGAGGACAGCCCCCAGAGAGTACAGCTTGAGGAGAGTGTTTTGGCCCCGTGGACTCTCAATTGTGGGGTTCCGCAGTGGTTGATCATTTCCCCAATGTTGTTTAACATCTATATGAGGCTGCTGGGTGGGGTCATCAGGGGGTGTGGGGCACCGTGTCATCAATATACTGATGACACCCAGCTCTACATCTCCTTTTCACCAACTGCAAGTGATGCCACTCTGTCCCTACAGCACTGCCTGGGGACCGTACTGCAATCGATGCAGGAAAACGGGCTGAGGCTGAACCCAGACTAGACGGAGGTTCTGAGGGTGGGTGACCCCACTGTTGGCAGTCTGGGTGACTCTCTCTCATTTGGGGTGGTGGTGGCCCTGGCCGCAAAGAATGGAGTTTGCAGTCTGAGGATCCATCTGGGCCCGGCGCTCACAATTGAAATGCAAGTGCCGTTGGTGGTCCGCACTGCCTTCTTCCACCTTTGGGGGATAGCCGGCTGCAACCCTATCTTGATGTGGGGGCGCTCACCCCCTTGGTGCATGCGCTCGTAATCTCAAGTTTAGATCACTGTAACACGCTCTATGTGGGGCTACCTTTGAGGCTAATCCGGAAACTCCAAGTGGTGCAGAATGCGGCAGCCAGACTCCTTAGTGAAGTGAGAAAACACCAACATATTTCTCCTGTTCTGGCCGCACTGCTTTGGCTGCCCATTCGGTTCCGCATTGACTTATTTATTTATTTATTTATTTATTTAATTTATATGCCGCCCACTCTACCCAGAGGTCTCTGGGCGGCTTACAATAATTAAAAATTCAATACAATAAAATGATTAAAATACAATTAAAATACAATTAAAATACAATTAGAATTGCCATCATCAGGACCCACAGTTGTTATTTCAATTAAAAGCCTTCTGGAACAGGAAGGTTTTGACCTGGCGCCGAAATGTCATCAACGTTGGCGCCAGACGAATTTCAGTTGGGAGGGCGTTCCATAGTCTAGGGGCAGCTGCCGAGAAGGCCCTTTGTCTACAAGCCATCCCTCTTACCTCTTTGAGGGATGGCTCTTTCAAAAGGGCCCCCTGGCTAGATCTTAACTGCCGGGTAGGCTCATATGGAAGGAGGCGGTCCTTCAAGTATCCAGGGCCCAAGCCGTTTAGGGCTTTATATGTCAAAACAAGCACTTTGAATTGGGCTCGGGCAGCAACTGGTAACCAATGTAAATTGAACAGAATCGGCTTGATGTGATCTCTAGCGGCTCCACCACTCACCAGCCGCGCAGCTCGATTCTGGACCAGTTGCAGTCGCCGGACCGTCTTCAAAGGCAGCCCCCACGTAGAGCGCATTGCAATAATCTATACGAGATGTTACCAGTGCGTGTGTAACTGTCATGAGACTCCGCTCGTCCAGGTAGGGCCGCAGCTGGTATAATTTCCGCAGCTGAAGGAAGGCGCCTCTGGCCACCGAGTCCACCTGGGCTTCCAAAGTTAGACTGGGGTCCAGGAGCACCCCCAGGCTGCGGACCTGTCCCTTAGGGGGAGTGTAACCCCATTCAGGGCAGGGAAATGGCCCTCCAACCTGTCCGGTGAAGCACCCACTAACAGCACTTCCGTCTTGTCTGGATTGAGTTTCAATTTATTAACCCTCATCCAGTCCATTATCAGGTCCAGACACGAGTTCAGCACAGAAACTGCCTCACCTGGATTGGTGGAAAACGAGAGGTAGAGCTGAGTGTCGTCAGCATATTGCTGACTCCTCAGCCCAAACCTCCTGATGACCTCTCCCAGCGGTTTCATGTAGATGTTAAACAGCATGGGGGACAGTATCGAGCCCTGAGGAACCCCATGACATAAATGCCATGGGGCAGAGCAACTGTCCCCCAGCACCACCCTCTGGACACGGTCAGCTAGGAAGGAGTGGAACCACCGTAAAACAGTGCCCCCAACTCCTAACCCAGCCAGCCTATCCAGAAGGACACCATGGTCGATGGTGTCGAAAGCCGCTGAGAGGTCCAGGAGTATCAACAGGGTCACACTCCCCCTGTCTCTCTCCCGGCAAAGGTCATCATACAGGGCGACCAAGGCAGTCTCTGTACCAAAACCCGGCCTGAAACCCGATTGAAATGGATCCAGAAAATCTGTTTCATCCAACAGCACCTGGAGTTGCCCGGCCACAATCCGCTCCAACACTTTGCCCAAATAAGGGAGGTTTGCCACTGGTCGGTAGTTAACCACCAGCCTTGGGTCCAGGTTAGGCTTTTTAAGGAGTGGTCGAATTACCGCCTCTTTCAAGGCGGTAGGGACCACTCCCTCTCTCAAAGAGGCGTTCACAGCCTCCTGGACCCAGGTGCGAACCCCCCTGGCAGAACTTCCGATTAGCCAAGATGGGCAAGGGTCGAGCAGCGTGGTGGTAGAACGGACAGATCCAAGCACCTTGTCCACATCCTCGGGTCTCAACAATTGAAACTCATCCATTAAAGTTTGACCTAAGCACGGCACACTGGACACATCTTCCGATTTTGCAGTAACAGTGGAGTCCAGCCCACTGCGAATCTGAGCGATTTTTTCCTCAAAATGAATAGCAAACTCGTCACAGCGAGCTGATGAGCAGTCCGGGACCTCCACCAGATTTCCCGGTTGAAGAAGATCCCGGACCACCCGAAACAGCTCTGCTGGACGACATTCTGAGGAAGCAATGCGGCTGGAGAAATATTGCCGTTTCGCCAGCCGTATTGCCACGAAATAGGCCCGATAATGGGCTCTAAGTCGTGTTCAATCGGATTCCCAGCGGGACTTCCTCCACCTGCGCTCCAGCCGTCTCCCCTCTCGCTTCATCGCCCGCAGTTCAGAAGTATACCAAGGAGCTGTCTGGGCTCGGCGAGCAGGGAGAGGGCGCTTAGGCGCAATCGTGTCAACCGCCCGGGTCATCTCCCTATTCCATAGGGTGACCTGAGCTTCAACAGGAGCGCCGACCATATCAGACGGATAATCCCCCAGAGCATTCAGGAAACCATCCGGATCCATTAGTCTCCGGGGGCGGATCATCTTAATCGATCCCCCACCCTTGCAGAGGGAAGAAGAAGCTAATAGACTGAACTTGACCAGGAAGTGGTCTGACCATGACAATGGGGTCAAAGTGTTAATGCTGACTTATAAAGCCCTAAACGATTTAGGACCTCGATATTTGGTGGAACTCCTACTCCCACCAAGGTCTACCCATATCACCCACGTGAGTCAGGAGGTGAGGCTGAGGAGCCTGATGCCGAGAGAGGCCCATAAGGAAAGAATTAGAAACTGGGCCTTCTCAGTGGTGGCTCCTCGCCTCTGGAACAATCTCGCTCCAGTGATTTGTGCGGCCCGCTTGCTGGGTATCTTCAAAAACCAACTAAAAACATGGATGTTTGTGCAGGCCTTTCCTCCAGTTAACCCTTGATCACTCCTCTTTTCTTTGTGTATATTTGTATGTTTTTATCTATGTATTGGAAGCCGTCTATGTATTGGAAGCCGCCTAGAGTGGTCGGAAGACCAGATGGGCGGGGTGTAAATAAAATAAATAAATAAACTATGTATGCCTCATGTCATTTTTAATTGTATTTATTGTTTTATCTTTTTTACTGTAGTTAAATTGTTGTAAGCCACCCAGAGACCTTTGAGTAGTGTGGGTGTCATAATTAATAGATAGATAGACCTATGATTTTTGTTTTGTGATAGTAATTTGGTTCAGGCCCCAGTTCATTACAGTGACTACTCTAATCAGGTTTAGATCAGGATATGTAAAGGCGCATCTGCTGTCTGCTTGCTTATTAGGATTAACTGATAAACCACTGTTGGGTTTATCAGTTATAAATGCTCATATTTAAAAAATTATGAGCATTTTTAAAATAAAAAACCAGTAATTAAAATGAGTATACTGGGATTGCATTTGGGCCTGTGGGGGGCTGTGTGCGGCCCACTGGCTACATGTTGTCATCTCTGGACTAAGGCATTACTATTGTGGCTATTTTAAGATTCAGCTGAAACTAGATATTTTACTAAATGCATATAGTAATCCAGCCAAGAACTAAGGCATATGTCACAGTGGCTAGTTCAGATCTCTCTAGGAATGGGTTCAACGGGCAGATTAGTTTTAATTCTGCAAATGCAGTCCCAGCCATCACTGAAACCTGAATGTTTGGGCTTAACTTTGTTTTAAGCCTCCTTCAACACTACTTTGGAGTGGGAAGGGAGTTTTATATGTATAAATCATGAATGATAATTGTGAACTGTCAAGTCAGTTCTGAGTTATGGCAACACCTTTCTCACTTTTGGGGGTATATTGTACTCAGTAGTGGTTTACCATCCCCCTTACCTGGGATTGTGCAGTTTGCCCAAGGCCACACAGGCTGGCTCTACTTGCAAGTGGGGAATTGAACTTCCAACCTCTTGCTTTGCAGCCAGAAAACTAAGTCACTAAGTTATCCAGCCAGCTCTTAATTAGACTAGGCATCCTTCAGTCTCGAGAGACTAAGGTAAAGTGCTCTGTGTGGAGTACTTGGAACAGTGTCTAGTGCGGCTGAGAAGGCAATTCGAGAGTGACATTCCCTTCCAAACTGAAGACAAATACCATCTGTTCCCTGTCCAGCTCCCTGATTTTGCTGCTTTCATTATTGCCTTTTTGCCTCTGCTTGCTGGACAAGGGTGTCTTCAAATTGGGAGAGGCCGTGATGCAACGCCTGCCTCCAGGCTGAATGCTCAGATGTCAGAGTTTCCCATCTGTTGAGGTCCATTCCTAAGGCCTTCAGATCCCGCTTGCAGATGTCCTTGTATCGCAGCTCTGGCATCCCTCTGGAGCGATTTCCCTGCACTAATTCTCCATAGAGGAGATATTTTGGAATCTGGCCATCAGCCATTCTCACAACATGCCCAAGCCAATGTAGACATCACTGTTTCAGTATATATACACACATATACAGTATATCCATATATACAGTTGTGTTCAAAATTATTCAACCCCCAATGCTGTAAAGGGGTTTAGGGACTATAGTGTACATTTGGAATTGTATTCAGAATGAAATCCTACAAGGACGTTTTAAAGAACCAAATGCAACTAAAATAACATCAATTGTTTATGTAATACAGTAGTAAATGTTTCTTTTGTGGTTTCTTCATTGCCACAATTATTCAACCCCTTAAAGACTACCACTCTGAAGAAGAGAGGTTCATTCAGGTGTTTTCGATCAGGTATTGAAAACACCTGTGGATGTCACCGAGCACCAATCAAGCATAATAAGCACCAATTAGGCAGCTTTAAAATGACTGTGATACTCAGCTCCTTCTAGACATTTACTGGTGTGGTTACAAACATGGTGAAGTCAAGAGAATGGTCCAGGAAGATAAGAGAAGAGGTGATTTGTCTTCACAGGAAGGGCAATGGCTGTAAGAAGATTGCAAAGAAGTTAAACATACCAAGAGACACCATAGGAAGCATCATTCACAAATTCAAGGCAAAGGGCACTGTTGAAATGCTACCTGGTCGTGGAAGAAAGAAGATGCTGACTTCGACTGCTGTGCGCTACCTAAAGCGTAGAGTGGTGAAAAGTCCCCGTGTGACTGCTGAGGAACTGAAAAAAGATTTGTCAGATGTGGGTATAGAAGTTTCAGCTCAGACAATAAGGCGCACACTGCGTAATGAAGGTCTCCATGCCAGAACCCCCAGGCGCACCCCCTTGCTGTCTCCCAAGAATAAGAAGAGTCGACTGCAGTATGCCAAAAGTCATGTGGGCAAACCACAAAAGTTGTGGGATAGTGTTCTGTGGACTGATGAAACAAAATTAGAACTGTTTGGGCCCATGGATCAACGCTATGTTTGGAGGAGGAAGAACAAGGCATATGACGAAAAGAACACCTTGCCTACTGTGAAGCATGGCGGAGGGTCAATAATGTTTTGGGGCTGTTTTGCTTCTGCAGGTACAGGGAAGCTTCAGCGTGTACAAGGTACCATGAATTCTCTTCAGTACCAGGAGATATTGGATGAAAATGAGATGCAGTCCGTCACACACCTGAGGCTTGGGAGACGTTGGACCTTTCAACAGGACAATGATCCCAAGCATACCTCCAAGTCCACTAGAGCATGGTTGCAGAGGAAAGGCTGGAACATTTTGAAGTGGCCATCGCAGTCACCAGACTTAAATCCAATTGAAAACCTCTGGTGGGACTTAAAGAAAGCAGTTGCAGTGCGCAAGCCTAAGAATTTGACTGAACTGGAGGCTTTTGCCCATGAAGAATGGGCGAAGATACCCGTAGATCGCTGCAAGACACTTGTGTCAAGCTACGCTTCACGTTTAAAAGCTGTTATAACTGTAAAAGGATGTTGTACTAAGTACTAAGATTGAATGTCACTTGGGGGTTGAATAAAAACTAATAATGATGTGAGCACAGAAAAGACATTTGTGGTTATTTCATTATAAACTTAAGGTTATATTTCTCTGACCTACAAGTGCCTCTTTCATGTAAATGTAAGCAAGATGACTGAATGATCAAAATCAATGTCAAAATGGCCAAAACATTCAATTTCAGTGGGGGTTGAATAATTTTGAACACAACTGTATATATGGAATCTATATGGTAAAGATTCCAGCTCATTCTAGGACTACTCTATTTGGAACTTTGTCCTGCCAGGTGATACCAAAAATGCGTCAGAGACAACGCATATGGAAGGTGTTCATGAAATTCAACTGAGAGAATGGCCTTATTTAGAAGCAGGGAAAGCAAAGTGTGCTGCTTATATACCACCCTTTAGTGCTTTGGGCACTCTCCAGGCAATTTACAATTTAATTATGCAGGCTACACTTTGTCTCCCCCACCCTCCATGCGCTAGGTACTCTATTTAAGAACCTTAGAAGGATGAAAGGTCAAGTCAACCTTGGGCCAGCTCAGTGGTGAAACGTGAGTTGCCAGCGTGTATCGTGTCTCCCAACCTGTGGACCTGCTGCCACCATTTCCCACAGTGCCTCCTCCTTCACTCCATTCCACATTAGGAGTGTCCCCTGAAGCACCCTCCTCCTCCTTGATCATCATCCTTCCTTCACCCATCTTTGCTCCTCAAGGTGCATCTGAATTTTCCATGGAGCAAATGCTCAGGACCAGAATATTCTAGAGCCTGAGGTGGCTGAACACCTATCGAACTCAAACCCGGTTAGGGGAGGGGCGATCTTTTGATCCAGTGAGTGCCAAGTTATGGAGGTTTTTTCTTCTTCTCTTTTTTAAAATTTCTATTAAGTTTTTTTTTAATGGAGTGCTATTCTGTTAATCACATAGACCCCCTTGGGATCCAGGGACTCAAGGTTTAGTTCAGGGCTGGCCAATTCCTCTTCAGGACTTGAGTGACTGTTTGGCTGCCAGTGGAAGGTGCCTAGGTCTAGACTCAACCCCCATCAGAGGAGGAGGTGGTGGCAGGACGGGGGGGGGGAGAACCCGAAGACCAGCTGCCAAACTCCTCTAGAAGGCTTCCCTGTCTCTTCTGTGCATCCTGCTGCCCCACCGTGCTACCCTCTGCCCACAACAATTGCAAAACTGAACCACGTAGCACTTAAGTAAGCAACATTTTTCCTACGAGCTCCCTCTCTTTCCAATGCAATGTTAGTCACCAGTTTGCAAGAAAGAAAGAAAGAAAAGAAAAAGAAAAATCCAAACTGGGCTTCCCCACTTCATTTATTAGCAATGGTTGTTGTTACATGCTGTCAAAGTCAGAACTTACTTATAACAACCCTAAAGGGGCTTTTCAGGTAAGTGAGGTATTTAAGGAATGGTTTTACCTGTTCCACTCTCCCCAGTCAGTTTCCATGGCCGAGCGGGGATTCGAACTCAGGCCTCCTGAGTCCTAGTCCATCACTCTACTCACTCCACTTTTAATAGTTAAAAGAAAATTGAGTTTATGGGGTGCGGAGGTGTTGCCCTAAAAATGAAAAGTTCTTTTAAAATATACCTCAGATAGGAGCATTAAAAGCAAAAGTGCAACTGGAAAAGTTGGTTTGGTACAAAAAGTAACGGATAAGGTAACAATTTCATTCAGTTTCTTGCCAGCTTTTGTGACGAAAACGTAAATTTGCCAGCGTTTGTGGTGAAAAGCACTTTACTTTATTAGATTTTTACCCCGCCCCCCCCCCAGACAAAGTCTACTTGGGGTGGCTTATACACATGATAAAACATAATATAACATAGATATCCTAGAAATCATTTAAAACACCATAATTTTAACACTTATTTTAGATCATTGCCAAAGACAAAGAATAAAAATCAGTTCTTGACTGGAGACAGACAACAACAGGAAAAAATTGGAAGTGCACTTTGAAAATACCTCTTGAGTTATGTTTTACCTATAATGTTAATTAACAAAGAGAGATCACGGATAGACATGGAAACCTGTCTTAAACAACTGAGAATAGCAGTACAGTATTATTTTAACACTGGATATTTGGGCTCTCTCTCTCTCGCTCTCTCTCTCTCTCTCTCTCTCTCTCTCTGTGTGTGTGTGTGTGTGTGTGTGTGTGTGTGTGCGCGCGCGCGCGTGTGTGTGCGTGTGCGCGCTTTATTTCACCCCTTTTCCCACCTGCTTTGAGAACAGCACTGGAATATTTCCTGTAAACCCGACACCTCACTCACAGCCCCTGTTTTTTTGGCCCTCTGAAAAAGGAGTCCAACGGAGTCGCCAGAAGCCACCTGGAGGTGGAACCGGCTGTGTTAGGCCCTTCTGATAGGAGTGAGGCGACACTGGAGGAGGAGGGGGGGGAAATGAAATGCTCTTCCGCCGCCCTCAAGTGGGTGAAGGCGCGAAGGAGGCGGGGCAACCCGAGTCAGACTGGCCGTTTTAGGTGCGGGGAGGCCTGGGCTGCAAAAGGTCATTTGGGGTCTGGGGGGGGGAGGAGTGACGTGCCTCCTCTCCTCACAGCAAATGACCCCTTTGTAGCCCCGTCAGCTCTGAATTACTGTATGCGCCTTCCCTGCTCCTCTGTGGAGGGACAGGACAAGCAGGTCCTCTCCTCCTGGGCTGCAGTTC
The DNA here is from genome assembly GCF_051106095.1 of Pogona vitticeps. NCBI lineage: Eukaryota > Metazoa > Chordata > Lepidosauria > Squamata > Agamidae > Pogona > Pogona vitticeps. The sequence goes on from NC_135784.1 coordinate 30,210,485, forward strand.
CCTTCAAAGAAAGGCTTCCCCAGTTTACTCACGAGTAAGGAGCCAGCCTGAACAGTAGCCAAGATCAACTGGGGCATGAAGGGAAGACATTGGGGAGACGGAAGGGGAGTAACCCCGCTTTCCCCCTGCCTTTTTATTTATTTATTTATTTACTCATCCAGTGCTGAAGCTGAACTGCCTTCAATGGGCAGAGCCGGTTTTTCGGGCTGTTTGGCCGTGTTCTGCAGAAACCTTAACAACAACCATCGGATACCGGCGGTGAAAACCTTTGAGAATACATGGAGCTTTATTTATTTATTATTCTTGTATGTGGCTGCAGAGCAAGAGGCTGCGAGTTCGATTCCCCACGGGAGACGAGCCAGGCGGTGCGACCTCGGGCAAGCGGCAGAGTCTTCAGGGTGCCCCCTGAACCACAGTTCACACATTCAAAGCTATGCCGGTTTAAAAAGAAAGAGAAACTCGGACCCTGTTGTCATCCTTCCAGCTCGTTGTCTCCGGACCGCCCAGGGCGGGGAACAATCAACATTCCAACTTTTAACGGGTTGTTTCAATTCCCCTTCATCTCTTGTGGAGAGAGGTATTTTCCCTGTATTTTGCTATTTCTTTCTGCTTGATAACGAAATCAATTTTTTTTGTAGTCTCCAAAATAAATACTGTAGCAGGAACGGGGGGCAGGTGTGTGTGAAGAAATGTCGGGGAAGCAGCCAAGGAGTTAGTCTTCGATTTAGACACGAGGTGACTGTAGTCCGAGGCATTCCAACGTGCGCTCGATCTGCGTGCTGGGCGCTTCTCTTTCCATTTATACCCCGGGTGCCGCTGCTTTGTACGGTGTGGGGAGGGGGAAGAAGGTAGGATGATACCAGGGAGAGATGCTTTGGCCTTTCAGAGTAACTTGAGATCCCATGTTATGGTAGGAATACACAGGTTTCCTTCCAGCTTTTTCTAAATGTGTCGTGGGATTTATTTGTACAGTATATAAATAAATATTTCCGTCTGAGAAACCTGGCCTCTACATCACTCATGAGATTTTGGAATGTAAATAAAAGCACAGAATTTTGAGCTATCTGTGAGAACTTGGTGCACAGCCTGAGAAAGACGAATTATCATTGAAAGCTCGCTTTATTTTTTGGTTTATTTCTTAATGCTCCAATAATGTTACCATCTGTCCCTACATCACTGACCTGTTGTGATGTTGTCAAGCGACTTACACAAGAAATTGTGCACATGGGACATGTATTCCCAGCACTGATGATTTTGGGTCTCTTCAGTGGGTCCTGGAAAGATGAAGCCTTTCTCCAGAGTATCCAAATGCTGTTTCATCTTAAAACCTGTAAATATGAATGTCTGTTCAGCTGGTTAATAAATAACTAATTGACTGCAGGTTTCACATAGGGAAAAAAAAACTGTTTTTGAATAAGGTTTGGAATTGATTTTAAAAATTCTGACTGCATGCCACACAGGGAAGCGTGGAATTTTCTGCTCAAGAAGTTTTGTTTATTTTGCTTGGAAAGCAAGGTGTTTTACTCATCTGTGAGATGGTTATTTATTTTCAATTCCTTGTGAAATTGATTTGTTTTGAATTGTTTCAGCACATGTGAACACCTCTGTAGGTGTAAAGTGTGCCTGTGGGGTTTTTCAAGTAATGGACATCACGGTTGAGGTTGGGGCCTGCAGGGAAACCTCGCAGTGCCATCAGAGAGAGAAAGGCTGAGTGCTTTGGGGGAGTTCTCCCTCTTTCGCAAGCCTGGAAGCTGCCAATCTGTTTACTTAAACCTTTTTACTGAAATATTAGCTGTAGAAAAAAAAAGTTGTAAGGAAAAAAGCACATCACCCACCATTATCTTCTTTGGTTATTGCTCATTAAGATTTCTGCTATATGCTATTGGTGTCCTATTGAATTTTCCCCTAATTCTACAGCAAATAAGACATTCCAGGTTAGAACAGTTCCATCAAAAGCCTGCCCTAAATGAAGGAGGGGAGAAAACCATGATTTTAGGCCATTATTGTCATTGCACATTGTCTTCTTAAAAATACAGGGAGAGGTTCCAAGCCTTGAAGAATTGGCAGACAAAGCTACATGGAGAAAAAAAGATTTGTATTCAAAGAATAATTACTGCATTTGTGAAAGGGAAAAATATTTTTAATGCATATAGATGTGATTGCAGCTGTAACCCACAAAGTCATTTTCCTGACTCCATGGCTGAGTTGCTCCATGCATCAGACTGTGGTTAAACAGACATGGTGATGCTCTCTTGCATTCAGGAACAAGCAAGGTTAACCTAGCACAGAGGTTCCACAGCAACAGAGCACTGAGGTTCAAGCACAGAAACTCTAGAAATAACACATTTTTTTCCAATTTTACTTATGCACATGATGCAGGTATACAAGACAAGGTTGAAGCTAGCGAGAAAGAGAAAATGGAAGTTATGTAACAACAACGTCCAAGTGTAATTCTTCAGATTGGAGAGGCTGGGAGGAGGTGACCAAACAGGAACACATCAGTACGTTCAGCACACACTCCCTTGGCTCAAAACACCCTCAATAGTTTCCGGTCTCATTAGATAAAAGCGGGACATTTTATGTATGCTCATCTAATCATCCGAACCACGGTCACCCAGATAAACCCCAATCACCACCATTGTGATTAATCACTTCCTACTGTCTATTAAAGACCTAGTTTTAAACTGTTAGCAAAGAGAAATGTTACCAACTGTTTTAAATTGCCAGCAGTTTTACATTCTTTCCCTCCTGACACAGCTACTCAGTTCCTCTGAAATGATGTGTGCTGGAACACCCAAAAACTTCAGAAAAATTAAAAACAAATGAGCCTTCTAGGTGGTACATGACTTCTGTTTTCTCTTTTGCTACAACAGACTAACGCGACAACCTGCTAGATCATTAATGTCAACAGAGTCAAAGCAGATGTTACAAAGTGGCATTCCTTTGCATTCCCTGAATCCTCATTTAAGGATAGCAATGTCCTTAAATGTTGCCAGATTGCCCTTTCCTCCAATCAAGTAATTCTGTTTCTCTTGAGGAAGATCTTTGGTACCTTGTATTTCACATCATGGTGGCAAGAAGAGGCATACCTGAAGCTAACACTGATTTATACTTTTATCTTAACAGAATTTCGTTCAGATTTAATGCAATATATGCTTTGTTTTGTTTTTATTTAACCTGAAAAGTAAACCATATCCAGCTTGGTAACTGAAATGTCACTCCTGTTTGTTCATCCAACCATGGCAAATGACCTTGAAATGACCAAAATCATGAAGCCAACATAGTCAGCGTGGAGCGCAGGGGTGTCCAACCTGCAGCCTATGGGCAACATGCAGCCCAAGATGGCTACGAATGTGGCCCAACACAAAATTGTAAACTTACTTAAAACATTATGAGTTTTATTCTTATTCTTCTTATTATTATTATTTTGGTAACTCATTTGCACCATTCCCAAGCATGATCTTTGTAGACTACAACATTGTGTTGCAATGTGACATAAAATAAACGTACATATGCTCTCACTATTTGTATGCATGCATGGCTTCAGTTTTTATGGGGATGTGTGGCTTTCAGTATTCATTTTCCCCCAGCACAGACTGTTGAACTGACACCTCACACACCTCCCGCTGCACTTTACAGTTGGTCCTCTGCCTTGTACTGCATTGGCAGCTGAGCTGTGGAAGGGTCAAAACTATGTTTTCTCTTTTCCTGTCAATGGATTTTCATAATAAAAGTAAATTTAGTCCCTTATCTGTTATTATTTTTTTCTAATCCCAGCATGGCTTCTACAACGTCTCAAAAGAAATCAGAACCCCCCCCCAAAAAAAAGAAACATTACGGATGAAGGAAGATTGCTCAATGAAAAGTGGACAGATGACTACAGTACATTTTTGTCAAAGCAAATACTGTATTAAGGCACTCTGATGTATTTGTAGGGAATTTATGCAAGTTGTCAAAGACTATAGTTTGAAAAGGCATTACTTGCAAAAACTTGCTGCCAAATTTGGCTCTTATCAAGGGTTCTGCTGTAAGGACAAAATAGCAGAACTGAAAAAAAGTATGTCTTTTAGACATTTTTTAAAGTTACAACTCAGATGGATTCTTTTGTAAAAGCTAGTTATTCAGTAGCATATTTAATAGCAAAAAAAAAAAAAATCAAAATGGTTTACTGATGGCGAGTTTCTTGAGCAATGTATGGAAAATGTGGCAAATATCGTTTGCCCTTTTTCTAAAATCAGTTTGTCTCTCCAAATTATAGCTAGGCAAATTGAAGAAATTGGAAAATCTATCAAAAGAAGTTTGAAGAGTAAAGCTTTTAATTTTAAATTTTATGCTTTGGTGATGTATGACTGCGCTGATGCTAGAAATAGGGCTTAACTTGGCAATTTTATTATAGGTATTGATGTCGAACATAATATCACTGAAGGAATGGCTTCTTCAGTGCCATTAAAAGACACAACTTTTTATGTGAAGCAATAAAAATATATCAAAGCTATTTTCTTTGTCCATTATCAACATGTCTGGTAAACTTAATGATAGTGCCCCAGTGATGGTAGGTAAAAGAGAAGGATTTGTAAATACAATTGCTACCCCAAACTCACGTTTGATGAAGTATCATTGCATAGTTCATCAAGACAATGTATGAGCAAAAGTTTTAAAAATGGATATCATGCAAATCGTCATCAAGACTGTGAATTTCCTAATGGCGAAGGGATTAAATTGTTACCAATTGAAAAGTGTTGATGCTGACTATGACAACATCATTTACTTTTCAGAAGTAAGGGCTAAGTTGAGTCTAAATGTTGAAAAGATTTTATGATATGCAACATGTTATCAAGTCATTTATGGCAGCAGTCCCTAACCTTTTTGGGGCTGCGAACCGGCTGGGGGGAGTGAGCTCCATGCTTTGGGGGGGCACGGGCACATCATGCTTGTGCAATGAGTGTGTTGTGCTCATGGGGGTGTCGCGCTTGTGCACATGCATGTGATTGTGACACATACCCTGCGCAAGTGTGACACACACACCCCTGCATGAGCAGGGCTGAGATCTGTATCCATGGCCCAGTTCCGGCAAGCCCACGGACCGGTATGGGCCACGAACCAGGGGTTGATGACCCCTGATTTATGGTATCAAAAACAAAAGTTGTGCCAGAACTTGAAAATGAAAACTGGTTTACAGATTTAGCATTTCTAGTGGATTTAACCACTCAATACAATATCATCAATACAATGTTTCAAACCATAACAGCATTCCAAATGAAACTAAAATTATGGAAGCTTGAATTAAGGCAAACAATTTTATGCATTTTGACATGTTGGCTGAACAGTCTTGTGAACAGTGAAAAATATGCAACCTTGCTTTTCAATTTGATACAAGAATTTGAAAACAGATTTCAAGATTTTGGTATGTTTGCAACTCCATTTTCAAATGGTTATCTGCTAATTTTCAAATGGAATGCGTAGAGCTGCAAGCTGACATTCAACTTGAAGAAAAAAATGATCATGCCCTTTACTGGACTTTTATAGGTCCTATCTTCCCAGAGACAAATACTTCTTGCTTCATGATCAGGCTTTATTCATGTCATCGCTTTTTGGCAGACCTACATTTGTGAGCTAGTATTTACAAGAATGAAGAACACTAAGAGTAAAACTGGAACCAAAATATCCAATGAGCACCTTGAAAACTCACTGAGAATTACAACTACTTCCAGCAGACCAGATCTAGATGCATTAATTTCTCAAATACAATGTCAAATATCCCACTATTTTTGTTACCCCTTTTCTTTTACTTTTATAATTAAAAATATTTTAAAAACTCAGTGAGGATTAATTACTTAGATATTGTCATGATTAACTTCAATAAACGAAAGGCAGAGTCCAATAATCCAGTCCAAGGTTGGAAGCCAGAGAATCAGTCAGAACCAGCAATAACAATACTAGAGTCAAGAAATCACAAAGATAAGTCCAGGTCTGGTCCAAGGGTCAAGATAGCTCCAGGAAATACCAAGGTGTTGAGTAAAGACAACAGTTGGGATGAATACAGACAAGTAGCAAGAAAATGCATGGATGGCATTAGGAGGGCAAAAGCTGAGAATGAGCTGAGGTTAGTTAGAGACATGAAAATAAAAAGCATTCTTCAAGTATGTGACACAAACAAAAAACATCATGGCACAGCTCTGCAATGGAGATGGAAAAATGATAACAGAGGACAAAGAAAAGATAGAAGTGCTCAATGCCTATTTTAGTCCAGTTTTTTCCCAGACTATGAACTTCCAAACAAATTGGCAAGGGGGGGGGAACAGGATTACAGCTGGAGATTAATAAACAAATAGTCAAGGAATACCTTACCACCTTGAATGAGTTCAGATCTCCAGAGCCAGATGAACTGCATCTGAGAGTACTGAAGGAACTGTCTGAAGAACTCTCAGAACCGTTATCCATTATTTTCTTGAAATCATAGGAAATGGATGAGGTGCCAGAGGATTGGAGTTTATATCCAAGTCATACTTTCCCTCCCGAATTAAAATATCCAGTTCTTCTTGTTTGTTTCCCATACCTGTGGCATTTGTATACAGACACTGGAAGTTCTTCATGCTGCAGGCACAACACATTCTTCCCAGTCCTTGTTAGATGCAAGCTGTCTCTTGCTAGCACTCCTTCTTCCAGGAAGCTTAGCCCATGGTCCCAAAAACCAAATCCCTCTCATTGACACCATCTTTGTAGCCAGTTATTCACCCAGAGGATCTTCCTTTCTCTTCCGATTCCTCGTCCGAGCACCGGTAGGATGGAAGAAAAAAACTATCTGGGCCCCAAAGTCCTGGAGTTTCCTTCCCAGAGCTTCAAAGTCAGATGTGATTTCTCAGTAGCTCCTCTTGGCTGTGTCATTTGTTCCCACGTGGACAAGAAGAAAGGGACATGTATTTGTAGGTTTTATGAGTGATGGCAATCCTTCCATCAGATCCCTTATCCATCCTCCAGGGAGACAGCATACCTGGTGAGTCCATGGATCCTCCCAGCATATTTCAGACTCAATTCCATGGAGTAGGGAGTCCCCTGCTACAACTATTCTCCTCTTCTTCTTTCTGTGGGGTGTGGGTTCAGCTTATGAAGACCAAATAGAAGAATAGAAGCCCTTACCTTAAATCCAATTAAATCTAAGCCTTTGATGAGCCATAAGGAAAGTTGCCACTCTAGACAGGCATAACACCAAAGAAGTATCATAGTGTCCATCAACTTGCCCATTCAAAGTCCACAAGCAACAATCCGTAGACAACTCCTCTTGATCATGGAGGGTCCACGTAGCTTCCATGTAATTCCATAAGCTTGTCCAACTCCTTTGTTTAAGGCAAAGGTGGGCACAGTGCAGCCCTCCAGGTGTGGTTGGGCTGCAACTCCCGTCAGGCTTGGCCAGCATCGCCAACGGTTAGAAAGGCAGAGAGTGGCAGTCAAACCGCATTCAGAGCACCACAGATGACTCGTCCTAGTTCAAGGGGAGAGGGTTTCTGAATCAGACAATTTCTTAGGGAAGTATATTCCTCCTTCCTCAGTACTTCCTCCCTCAGCAAATAAGGCCACTGCTAAGCAGCTGAGGTGGAAAACAGAGGAGAGATGGGCTGTTTGCAAGCAACACACAACTCCCCCAGTAATAGTATATCCGTTCTGGGCGGCACATTCTTGTCTCTCTCTGCTGGCTCCAGGCGGGTGTCATTTGAGCTCCTTGCTTTCCACACCCTTCAAAATCCCTGCAGTCCATTCTGGGTAGGTGGCTGCAGGAACCTACTAGCCAGGATCCCCAGATTCTGTACAAAAGGAAGAATAGGGGTTAGGGGAACGGAGATGGGATCAGGGAAAACCATCCTCTGGCAGGAGACAGGTGAATCCAGTGGGATGGTAGTGGGAGAGGGCAGGGAGCAAATATTCATGGTGGGGGAAGAATACAGCAAATGCTGCGTGATTAGATCAGGCGTTTGGCAGCTGGGACAAGAGAGGGAAGAATCTTGTCAAAGTGACTTCCTCCAAACACTGATCTTTTCACTATCCCAGGTTCTTCCACATTTACGAAGGGAGCAAATGGCATGTTTGGAAAAGTTTAAAACACAGGCCTGTAACTACGGATAAGTGACTGGGGCTTTGTTCCATGGCACGCTGGAATTTCTAGACGGCTCTGAATTCTAGAGGTGAATGTGCTGAGGATCATTAGAAAAATGAATAGCAACACCTCCTGGCCCTATTGCTAGATAGCTCAGTGGTTTAGGCATCTGGCTATGGAGCCAGAGGTTGGGAGTTGGATTCCCCACTGTGCCACCTTGATAGAGGCTGGACTCAGTGATCCACAGGGTCCCTTCCAACTCTGCAGTTCTAAGAATATTATTATTATAATTACTCCTTTCCCCCTTTTTTGAAAGCATAAGATTCTTTTCTCCTTCTTGAAGAGGAACTACATGCACCTCTTCTTTCTTTGTGTGTGTGTGTGTGTGTGTGTGTGTGTGTGTGTGTGTGTGTGTGTGTGTGTGTGTGTGTGTGTGTGTGTGTGTGTGTGTGTGCCTGTGTGTGCCTGTGTGTGCCTGTGTGTGTCAGTGTGTCTCTCTCTCTGTGTGTGCAGAGTGGATAGGAGATGGAGCCAGTTGGCTCCCCACTCTCCTCAAATCTATGATAAAACTTGGCACTTATGTGAAGAAATGTGAACCAAACAAAAATCTCCTCCATCCCTGATCAGTCTAGTTTGGCTACAAGAAGAGTATTTCCATTTGGGGACAGGGCGTTTGGGTTCCCAAACAGGACGACAGCACCACCACAACCCTCTGCTTGCCCCACCTGTTCTCTCTGGAGCAAGAGATCAGATCCTGCTGCCTTAATCAGTTTGTGAGCTTAGGATAACCATGACTGAAGAAAGTCCCTGGGCTCTCTAATGGGCTTAAGAAGGAGGAGAGGGGGACTCCTCTGAATGCCACCTTTTCTCACTCTTCCTCCCAGGAGTGGAAACCCAATACCCACCCATTAAACTCCAAAGGGAAGTTAAGAAGTGCTAGTTAATCCCCTACGACAAAAGGATCAGAGTGGATCAAAGTAGCTTGTGTTTAAATATGTATTTTGGCAGCTTTCTCCGACCAAGCTGGTCTCAACCTGGATTAGAATGGTGGAAACTTCTACCACACCTGAAGAGCAATTTCTTGGGAAGAGATGCCTTAGGACATCAGTTTTATCTGATGATGTACCGTACGCATGACAATGTACACCTTATTAGCCTATGAATAGAAATAGCAGTAGAGTTCTCCCACCCGTTGGCAGGGTTTCCCTGGTGCACCCAGCCACCAATCAATTCTGAAATCACGTCCTGCAACCAGGCATGCAGACTTTTGGGCAGAAGGCACCCGAGCAAAGGGTGTGGGGGCTCCTCTTGCATAAATCCTGTTGCATGACTAGCTTTTTCTCCCCCTCCCCAATCATTTCTCTGGCCTTATTTTTGAATTGGGTTGAGGCATTCTATAGTTTTTACTCTCTGAGTAACTGATCTGTCTTCCCTGAATGAATTGCCTGCTTTTAATTACAGAAACAGAGGGTTTCCGGTTGGAAAGTGGCTTGGAACCAGATATGTGCACTGTATTTGAGCAAATCCCAAATTTGAACCAATTTTGAACCAATTTGTGTTGGGTCCAGACTGAAGTGGGGGGTAGCCAGACTTCATTTTTGTGAAGCAAATCTGCACCGTGGGTCCAAATTGCTTCAGCCTGTTGGGTTTTGTGTGTGTGTGTGTGTGTTTTCTTTTACAAAAAGCAAAATTTAAAGCTGCTTAGAATGCAAACAAGGGGAACTTAGCAGGTTTTGCATTTGCCAGGTTCTGTGATCTTTCTGTGCCAACCTAGCAGTTCAGAAGCATGTAAAACTGTGAATACATAAATAGGGACCACTACGGTGGGAAGGTAACAGCATTCCATGTCTGGTTACACTGGCCACGTGACCACAGAAACTATCTTTGGACAAACGCTGGCTCTATGGCTTGGAAACGGGGATGAGCGCTGTGCCCTAGATTCCAACATGACTGGACTAAATGTCAAGGGGAACCTTGACCTTTATAAGTCATCTTTCTGGACACATGGCATCACTTTCTGCCCTCCTCTATCCAGAATGCAAGGAATTTAGGCCAGGATTTATCTCCTCCCCTTTCTGAGTTCTCTTTGATGACAAGCCCATTTACACAACTGTGGCATCAGCTTTTAGGTATTTTCAAAAAGAGAGCCTTACTGCAAGATTTCACACCTGGGGTTCAAATATGTCACAGTCAAACTTCGCAGATAACTCTCCTCTCTTGCCTTTGCAAAGTACATACAGTTGCGTTCAAAATTATTCAGCCCCCAATGCTGTAAAGGGGTTTAGGGACTATAGTGTACATTTGGAATTGTATTCAGAATCAAATCCTACAAGGACGTTTTAAAGAACCAAATGCAACTAAAATAACATCAATTGTTTATGTAATACAGTAGTAAATGTTTCTTTTGTGGTTTCTTCATTGCCACAATTATTCAACCCCTTAAAGACTACCACTCTGAAGAAGAGAGGTTCATTCAGGTGTTTTCAATCAGGTATTGAAAACACCTGTGGATGTCACCGAGCACCAATCAAGCATAATAAGCACCAATTAGGCAGCTTTAAAATGACTGTGATACTCAGCTCCTTCTAGACATTTACTGGTGTGGTTACAAACATGGTGAAGTCAAGAGAATGGTCCAGGAAGACAAGAGAAGAGGTGATTTGTCTTCACAGGAAGGGCAATGGCTATAAGAAGATTGCAAAGAAGTTAAACATACCAAGAGACACCATAGGAAGCATCATTCGCAAATTCAAGGCAAAGGGCACTGTTGAAATGCTACCTGGTCGTGGAAGAAAGAAGATGCTGACTTCGACTGCTGTGCGCTACCTAAAGCGTAGAGTGGTGAAAAGTCCCCGTGTGACTGCTGAGGAACTGAAAAAAGATTTGTCAGATGTGGGTATAGAAGTTTCAGCTCAGACAATAAGGCGCACACTGCGTAATGAAGGTCTCCATGCCAGAACCCCCAGGCGCACCCCCTTGCTGTCTCCCAAGAATAAGAAGAGTCGACTGCAGTATGCCAAAAGTCATGTGGGCAAACCACAAAAGTTGTGGGATAGTGTTCTGTGGACTGATGAAACAAAATTAGAACTGTTTGGGCCCATGGATCAACGCTATGTTTGGAGGAGGAAGAACAAGGCATATGACGAAAAGAACACCTTGCCTACTGTGAAGCATGGCGGAGGGTCAATAATGCTTTGGGGCTGTTTTGCTTCTGCAGGTACAGGGAAGCTTCAGCGTGTACAAGGTACCATGAATTCTCTTCAGTACCAGGAGATATTGGATGAAAATGTGATGCAGTCCGTCACACACCTGAGGCTTGGGAGACGTTGGACCTTTCAACAGGACAATGATCCCAAGCATACCTCCAAGTCCACTAGAGCATGGTTGCAGAGGAAAGGCTGGAACATTTTGGAGTGGCCATCGCAGTCACCAGACTTAAATCCGATTGAGAACCTCTGGTGGGACTTAAAGAAAGCAGTTGCAGTGCGCAAGCCTAAGAATTTGACTGAACTGGAGGCTTTTGCCCATGAAGAATGGGCGAAGATACCCGTAGATCGCTGCAAGACACTTGTGTCAAGTTATGCTTCACGTTTAAAAGCTGTTATAACTGTAAAGGGATGTTGTACTAAGTACTAAGATTGAATGTCACTTGGGGGTTGAATAAAAACTAATAATGATGTGAGCACAGAAAAGACATTTGTGGTTATTTCATTATAAACTTAAGGTTATATTTCTCTGACCTACAAGTGCCTCTTTCATGTAAATGTAAGCAAGATGACTGAATGATCAAAATCAATGTCAAAATGGCCAAAACATTCAATTTCAGTGGGGGCTGAATAATTTTGAACACAACTGTACTGTGTGTTTGTTTGTGTGTGTGTCTGTGTAGATAGAAAGAAAGAAAGAAAGAAAGAAAGAAAGAAAGGAAGGAAGGAAGGAAGGAAGGAAGGAAGGAAGGAAGGAAGGAAGGAAGGAAGGAAGGAAGGAAGGAAGGAAGGAAGGAAGGAAGGAAGGAAGGAAGGAAAAGAGTAAGAATGATGCAAAAGATTTTGAAGTCCTAGGACCATTGTTCCTGGAATATTCCTTCTACAATACTATACAGTATTTATATTTTTCCCATTAAAATGGATTTTAAAAAAAACAGAAAGAAAAGTCATGAGATGAGATAGACCCCACATCTTTATTTTAGAGCAATGGTTCCCAACTTTAGATGCCGAGATGTTCTTGGACTAAAACTGCTAAGACGCCTTCACCACTAGCTATGCTGGCCAGGATTTATGGGTGCTGTGGTCCAAAAATGTGTCTGTCTGTAATTATTTTTCCTTTAATAGAGTTCTGGGAACTATAGAAATGTCCCAAGAAATGTTCCCATGATCTCGACTCCTGAGTAGTCAGCAACTTCAAGTAGCCATGGAAGGCAGTCATGGAAGACAGTTCTTCCTGAACTTCTCCCTTATCCCTCTCCCATCCCTTGTTCTGGATGACAAAATTTGTGTTCTATGTGGTCTGTTCCACACTAACACATATCACTGCTTTCAGGTGTGGTGGTGGAGGATGCTAGCCCATTGCCACTGCCCATGTGAAGATAAGGTTTATTTGGGGTCTCTGTCAGCTTCTGTATGTGGAGTGCAGGAGAAGGGACACCATGTTGTCTTTTACCTCAGGTACAAACATGTCTTGGGTCAGGCCAGCTATCTTTTTCTCTGATTACAGATTGTTGAAACAAACAAACAAACAAACAAACAAACAAACAAACAAACAAACAAACAAACAAACAAACAAAAAGAACAGCAGAAATGGTAAGGAAGCACAGCAGAGTTACAAATGGAAAAGAATGTTGTCAGAATTAGGTGTGGTGAATATTTCATGCTTTAAATAAGAATATGTGAAAATGTACAGATTTCAGCTTACTCAGAATAGACGTGACCTTTTTTTAATGAGCTTTGACTTAGATTTGAGAGCCTATTTATTCAGCCATGTTAGCTCTGGATTAGGATTTCCCACTTTCCCTCCCCCCATTCTGAGAAACATTTAACCTTCAGCACCTCCATGACATTTGGGTGCAGTATATGCGTCTCTATGCTAGAAACAGTAGCTTTACCTATTGAATTCAGCCAGGCAGATGGAGAAGAATTTCACTGCAGCTTGTTTGAATGAATTTACTCAAATTTATAAATTTCTCCACATTTCAGCTGGAAAAAACTCGAAGGGTGGGGGAAGGGAAGAGAAAGTAAGACTAGGCAACTTTTTCCTCAGTCCCCCGACACTACTCCTCTTATGTTTTTATAAAAATTGTGCTCAGAAACCCATAATTTCTGTTTGCTGAAGAGGGAGGCCAAGTGTATCAGATTCTGTGTGGAGAACATGGTGACCAGTGCTAAAAGTTTGGCCCTGAGATTAAGGTTTTTTTGGGGGGGTCTTTTCACTGGATCTCAGGCTTTGGCCCTGAAATGGTGGGAAATGAGACACTGCCCACCCAAATTCCAGAATTGGTTTCTGGCTATGCCTTTTTAATGTGTGTGTGTGTGTGTGTGTGTGTGTGTGTGTGTGTGTGTGTGTGTGTGTGTGTGTGTGTGTGTGTGTGTGTGTGATTTATTTATTTATTTGTTTGTTTGTTTGTTTGTTTGGCTATTATCAGCTATTATATTTTGCCCTGAAGACAGATGCAAAGAACTCATTTAATTTCTCTGCCATCTCCAAGCCCCACTTTCCCTCCCTCCCCATCCAGAGGGCCAGCCGCTTCTCTGGCAGGTTTCCTGCTTCTAACATAGTGAAAGAAGCTTTTATTATTTAAAGATGCTTTTATTATTCCTCTTTATATTGCTGGTCATAAGTTCCTCAAAGTCTTTCTTTGCCTTCCATATCATCTTCTTACATTTCTTCTGCCAAAGTTTGTGTTCCTTCTCCCCCCCCCCCCCCCCAATTTGGGAAAGATTTCCGCTTACAGAAGTCCTTCCCAAAGGACGAAAATGAAAAGACTCACTTTGAAAAACACCCTGATCCAAGCTCTCAAGGAACTTCTAGCTTTCAGGCACAACTGCAGTTATTCAAAGCTGGTTTTTAATCCAAAGCCTGTTTTTAAAAACAGGACTTGCCCTCCTCACCAGAAGGACAAGAAGGAGGAGTAGGCCATTATCTTGAGTTCTGAAGCCCTTCTGCCTGCTGGCAAGGTCCGTTCTCTCTTACGCGCCAAACCTGGTTGACGAAACGAGGAAGGGTACCGACCGGCAGTGGGTTCTCGCCGCCGAGAGGGAACCCAAGCCAGTTGGAGGATTCCCCCGCGGCCTCCCCGTTGGCCAGTGGGGACTGGTGTGCCTATTGGCGGGCGGGCGGATCCCCGGGAGAGCTCCTGGGGCCAGAAGGAAGAGGGGAGGTTCCAGATTCCCGCCTGCCCAGCTTGAAACTTGAGCGCCCGGCCACTCCCCGTCGAAGCTGCTGCTCGCCGCCCAGTCCCCTCCTTTTCGGGAAAAGTCCTCCTCCGACGGCAAGGGAGAAACGGGGGGGGGGGGTAATTCTTCCTCCCTTTCTCCCTTGCGGCGTAGCCAGGGAGGGCAGCGGGCCCGCGAAGAGCGCCCTGCGCCCCGGACAGGTAAGCCGGCCGGGCAGCCACCGCTAGATGGAGACGAGAGGGCCGGACGTGCCTGTGGCTGGAGAGCAACTGGAGTTGCTGTCCCCTCCTCCTCCTCCTCCTGAAAAGTTAAGCTGTAAGTGAAGTGAGAGACCCGGGTGGAGCCTTTGACGGCGGGCTGAGCTGCGAACAGCGCAGCAGAAGATACGGGGACCGAGGCTGGACAGGGGAAGTTGCTGTGAAGTGGAACTCCAGCTCCTGTCAAAGCCCTCAATGGGAGCTGAAGCCCAGTCCCTGGTTTATAGCGGGGGGGGGGGCATTGAGAACCTGATGGGCCTCTTGGCCTGGAAAGAACTGAACTCCTGACCTAGTAGATTTCATTAAAAGTCATGGAAGAGATGCTAGTTTCTAGGTGTATTCATTTTATCTTTGATATGACCCTAATCCTTTATTAACAGCGTGAAAGGTTTGATTTAGGTTGGTTCAATGACATTGATTTTGGTTGTTGTGGGTTTTTCGGGCTCCTTGGCCGTTCTGAAGGTTGATCTTCCTAACATTTCGCCAGTCTCTGTGGCCGGCATCTTCAGAGGACAGCACTGACTCCTTTCTGAGTTGGGACAGAAGCACTCACAAGAGTTCATGTGTATCCCTCAAATTTGAGAAATATTTCTACAATATTGTCATACTTCTCCCTCTTGGCAAATTATTTGGTGTTTTGCCCAGAAAAATGGTTGCAGACATCCTTAGCTGTTTTATTGGAATGAACTGAACTGAAATAATGGTTTCCCCCCCTCTCTTTTTCCTTCTGATCTAGCAGACGAAAAAAAGGACAGAGAACAAAGATGGATATACATAATATCAGTTGGAGCTGCCGTGGTGGCTATACTTACTGCCTTCATCATCATCTGGATAGACTACCAATTACATAGTAAGTTATTTTGGCTGTGATGCTTCTTTTGGGAGATCCTGTGCCATGGTGCATATCAGGAAGGGATTTCAGCCAATAAGACTCACGACATAAAGCACAGGTTCTCAACCCAGGGGTTGTGACTAGAGATGGGCCCAAATGAATTCAGGGCCCCTCAATGAATGTGGCACCACAGATGTCAAACTTTCTCCCCACTCCCATGCCAGCTGAGCCACTTACCTGTCATTGCATATTGCCAGGATCGTTCTGTGCCAGTGGTGCACCGATCCAAGCAGGAGCCTGGCAGGCCTTTCCCCACCTCTTCAGGCAACCAACCACTTGTTTGCTGTGTGGGGAGAATCCCCGTCCCACCTCCTTGATGGATGTGGGGAGAAGATCTGGATGGCACTCTACTTAAGATGCTGTCCAAAGCATTTTTTTTGCAACTGGCAGCCAGACACTAATGATTTATCTCATTATTGTGTTTCAGCACCATTTCTCTCCTCTGTCTACCTTTTCCCACCATAGTCTATGGTATTCCTAATTACTATGTTAATAGAGGAAGGTTTGTTGTTGTTTAGCGTTCAGTTGTGTCCGACTCTTCGTGACCCCATGGACCAGAGCACGCCAGGCCCTCCTGTCTTCAGAGGAAGGTTAGATAATGAAAAAACGAGATAGGGAAAAAGAGATTCATTTGAAATTGATCCTGGAAGAAAGGTTTACAGATACCATGAACACTAAAAAAGATTAGTAAGATGATTTTAGATCAAGTCTAGTCTGAAGCCTCATTAGAAGTGAACAAGACTAAAGTATGGTTATTGTACTTTGAACCCAACATGAGGAGATGGGGCTCACTGGGAAAGACAATAATGCTCAGAAAAGTAGAAGACAGTAGGAAAAGAGAAAGACCTAGCAGTGAGATGAATTGCTCAGTAAAGGAAGTCACCACCTTTAGTCTGCAACACCAGAGTAGGACTGTTAATGATAACACCTTTTGGGGGGCATTGCTTTGGAAATGACTTGACTGGTAGATAAATCTCACACACAGTGAGGGAAAGGACACATGCATGCTCCCACACTGGAGACTTCCAAGAGAAAAATTTGACAGCTATCTGCCAGATTTGCTTTGATTGGAATTCCTACATTGAGTAGGGGGTTGGATTCCATGGCCTTAGAGGCCCCTCCCCACTCAATTATTCTGTGACTCTACGATCAGGGCAGAAGAGGTTAATTTATAGCCTTCCAGATGTTGCTGGACCACAACCTCCAGCAGCTACTCGCCAGCAATGATCAGAAATTGGAGTAACCGCAGCCCAGTCACATCTGGAGGACCACATGTCTCCCATCCTTGCTTGAGAGGTTATATAACTTGCATGCTCTATAAACTCTCAGTCAGAAAGACTTATAAAGATTGAACTCACTCACATGGTCAAGGCAGGACTGGTAGAGGAACAGTTAAAGCAGTGATTGGTCAGGGTATCTGCAGGTTATTATCTAGACAGAAGGTACAGGAACCCCATTTCCCCTCAAGAACACAAATAAAGTAGGGACAGCCTTGTTGGCACAAATACATCCCAAAATACATGCTAAGGTGAGATATTTTTTGAGTAATTTTTTTGAACAAAACTGGGGAAAAGCACAAGTTAACAGTGGAAGCTTTCGAAAGGACAGCTCTCTAAATTGTTTTCCCTTCAGCAAGGAGACCTGTTCTGTTGAAAGCTTGCAAAGTTTGTGCTTTTGCACACTTTTTGTGCCTCTTTGGTTGTCTCAATAAAAGGTGTCACTCAGTACCTATTTTTCTTATGCTTCTCCCCTTTTTCTGTGTATGTTTCTTAAAGAGAAATGTCAGGTTAATTTTCCTCTTTCCTTTTCAGTCGCAGAAATGGAGCTGCAAAGACACAATTGCGTTTGCCCTCCAGTGTTTTCAGGTCCAGCGTGCCCAGATGATTGGATTGGGTATAAAGGGAAATGCTACTATTTTTCAGATGTAAACAAAGATTGGCACTTCAGCCTGAATGCCTGTTCTTCTCAGAACGCCTCTTTACTCACTTTCAGTCATGATAAAGAAAAGGTAAGGGCCACAATTAGTCTTTGTGCTTTAAGCTGCCCTTTGTTATTTACAACAGTGTTGCTAGGGGCAGGAGCAGGTTTCAAGACCAGATCACATATTGATCTCAACTGTATGAAATGAAGCCCTGAAGGGTTTCCTAAGCTTTAAGTAGCTTTTGAAGGCTATGAGCCTTTCCACCTGAGACCTTTACTCCAGAAAACCCATTGCTCATTTACAAGCATGTTATGCACACTCACTTCTCCACAACATTATTCTCCTTCATCTTTCCTTGTGGGCTGAGATATTCTCTGGTCCAATGGTTCTTCCCCATATTACACACAAATGTATCTAGTGAAACTCTGAAGGGTTCCATAAATTAATAATAGCCTTGTAGGGCTATGGGTCTTTCCACATGAGGTACAGTGGTGCCTCGCTTTACGATTGCCCCGCATTATGACGAAACCGCATTACGACGATCTTTTTGTGATCGCAATTGTGATCACAAAACGATGGTCTGAATGGGTTTTTTTCACTTTGCGATTATCGGTTCCCTGCTTCGGGAACCGATTCTTCACAAAACGACTATTTTCCTCCAGCTGATCGGCGGTTTCAAAATGGCTCCCTGCTGTTTTCTGGGACGGATTCCTTGCTGCACAGGCACCGAAAATGGCTGCCCTGTGGAGGATCTTTGCTGGACTGTGAGTTTCCAGCCCACTGGAACGTATTAAACGGGTTTTAATGCGTTTCAATGGGTTTTTTATTTTCGCATTACGATGTTTTTGTTCTACAGCGATTTTGCTGGAACAAATTAACATCGTAATGTGAGGCACCACTGTATTTACTCCAGGAAACCCATCCTTCATTCACACACTTCTTATACGCCCTCAGATAAGATCAGAAGAGGTTTATGTACCAGAGTACTGTATTTTAGAAGATCTCAGAGGGGATGGAAGCTTCCTGGCAGATACCAGGCCCAGGGGTTGTTGAGCCAGTTTCACTCCAGTAGCAGGAGAGATCCACTGAGGGCACATCCAGATGGAGGAAGTTGGAGCAGTGTGGTTTGTAATTAAAAAGTTCTTACCTTGAGTGAGATCTAGCTACCAGAGCAATCCTTCTGTTTGCACTGATCTACAGTTTTTCTTCGTGAGAAGGGTCCAGAGAGATCTTTAGATTGACCCAGTTTGTTCTCCTTCTGATTAATGATTGACAATTCAGGTCGGACTTGATGGCCTTATAGGCCCCTTCCAACTCAATTATTCTATAATTCTGTGATTCTATTATTACGCTACAATAAACTGATTAGACTCCAGTGTTTTCTACCACAGTCTAACATGGCTACTTAGTTCAGTCACTACACTGCAAAGGTGATATAACTCTTCCAGTTGTTTAACATCTGTTTTGATCCAACTCCTGGAAGAATAGATGGATGGCTTATCTTATGCAGGATTCCACAGAGACTATAAAATTGTATTTTCCTTTCCTTTCCTTTTCTAAAAGTGGGCTTTTATGCGATAAAAGGTGGCTGGATAGCTCAGTGGTTTAGGTTTCTGGTTGCAGATTGGGAGTTCAGTTCCTTTCATGTTTCCTAGGAAAAGATGCCAGCCTCTGGGCAAGTTGGAAAGTCTCCCAGGATGCCCCAAAAAGCAGGGAGTGGTTAACTACATTTGAGTACTCTCTATCTAGAAAACACTGGAAAAGGCCTCTATAAGTCAGAATTTACTTGACGGCAAACAAATGTATTGCTATTATGCAGTGAAGCCATCCTATAATCCAGCAGTCCCCAACCTTGAATAACCCAGGTGTTCTTGGACTGCGATTTCAAGAAGCCTTCAGCAGCAGCTGATCTGACCAGGATTTCTGGGAGTTGCGGTCCAAGAACACCTGGTTACAGAAAGTTGGAACCACTGCTATAAAAAGTCCAGGGCACTGAAAGATCT
Organism: Pogona vitticeps; assembly: GCF_051106095.1. Classification (NCBI taxonomy): domain Eukaryota; kingdom Metazoa; phylum Chordata; class Lepidosauria; order Squamata; family Agamidae; genus Pogona; species Pogona vitticeps. Next base: position 30,230,036 of record NC_135784.1, read on the forward strand.
CTGTGAAAAAGAAAGGAGAGGCAATACTCCTCCTACCCCTACTGCTTCCAGAGTTCTACATATATAAATCATTGGTGGCTCATGAGCAGAGCATAGGGTATGCTCACCCAGTTAGGGGGTGAAATGCCCCCTATTTCAGAGATACTGTCCCACAGAGATCACTGAAAGGTTTTGAGATCATGGATAAGTAAATACAGACATTGACTGCTGCATTTCTGATCTGGACATACTGCAAACCAGTTCTCTAACATCCATGCCTTGAATTATGACAGGATTTTGTGATGCGTTTTCAACACAAACACTCAACATGGCTTGGTCTTTTGAAAGGTCCAGACCAGCTCTGGAGATGGACAAATGGGGGAAACTCAACGTGAGTCCACTTCATTCATATATATGAATGTTATGTTATATAAAGGTAAAGGTTCCCCTTGACAATTTTTGTCCAGTCGTGTTCGACTCTAGGGGGCGGTGCTTATCCCCGTTTCCAAGCCATAGAGCCAGCGTTTTGTCCGAAGACAATCTTCCATGGTCACATGGCCAGTGCGACTTAGACACGGAACGCTGTTACCTTCCCACTGAGGTGGTCCCTATTTATCTACTTGCATTTGCATGCTTTCGAACCGCTAGGTTGGCAGGAGCTGGGACGAGCAACGGGCACTCACTCCGCTGCGTGGATTCGATCTTACGACTGCTTGGTCTTCTGACCCTGCAGCACAGAGGCTTCTGCGGTTTAGCCCACAGCGCCACCACGTCCCTTTTTTTTAATCTGAGGACTAGCCACAATCATGACACTGTTGACAAGTCGTTCAATTCACTTTTGTTCTGTAACTGAGGTGGATATCTTGAGGTGCTCTGGATGTTGTTGGAATATAGCTCCTGTCAGTCTTAATCGATCGGCATAGCCAGTTGTAAGGGCTGATGGACATTGTCAACATCTGGAGAACCACAAGTCACCTGCATCTGTCCTACAAAAAGAATCTGCACACATGTTTTCCTGGTGGCATTTCCTGCATAGGAATGCTCTTGCCAGAAGTAAATGTGTCGTTTACAGGAACTGATCTCAGCATCACTCTTGGTTCTAGTACAATTATTTTTCAGGACAATTGCCTCAGAGCATAAGTGAGGAGCTGGAAGACAATGGAGCAGTGCTGAAAGGATACTTGGTTGGATATTTTCAGTGGCTCCAAGGCAAGAGTATGTCCTGATGGGATATTATGGGTCACATTGTCAGCTTAAGGGGAAAGGGATAGTTTATTTTCTGGAGATAATAGAAGGTGCTGCAGTGCATTTTTTTTCTATCAGCCTACTGGCCACCAATAGTAGTCACAACAGCTCATTAGTTTTCATGGATTAAGCCTCAGAAGAGCTATGTGGATAGGCTGCCTAATTTTGAAGTCACTTTCTTTGTGGTCCTCACTTGTCAATTACTGCCCACTGCATTTGACCAGGGTGTTTGGAAACATCAATCACTTGCTTTACGACCTTCTGTATTTTTATTGCAGTGTTCCGGTGGTGACTGGCGAAGGAGATTGTGCTTATTTAAATAAAGATGGTGGTGCCATTGGTGCGAGGTGCACCACAGAACTGATTTGGATTTGTGTCAAGCCTGATATATTTAACAGACAAAATGGAACACAGTGATCTGCACGGTATCCTGCAAACCTCTTTTGCTAAGATGTTCAGAAAAACATTTGTTTTTCTGTGGTAAGAATGTTATCTATATGGATGGTGACTTGAGAATGTGAAGCAGAGGTCAGGGGCTTCCTGATGCTTGGTTTCCTGCTTTAGCCATTGAGCCATGGCCTGATCTGACACTTCCTGCTTGAAAAGGGAGGAGGGAAAGCTCAGTATTGAATTCATGAGAGACAAGAGCTCAGCTTTGGGATTTTATTTGAGTTTTTGGAATACAGGCCCAGAAATACCTCAAGCACCAAGGCCTGTAACTAGGGTGTTCTTGGAAGTACATTCTCCCCTCTAAAAATGTTTACCTCTGTGTCAACTACACTGTTTACTTAGAGGTGTGTTTAAGCCTCCCACCGGCTTTACTTGAATAGGGTTTTTTAACTATCTTTCCCACACACGTGTTGCCAAACCTGAGTCCTGGGTTTCCCCTGCCTGGCCTTATGGAATCAGTCATCCAGGACAGGTTCATGGTGCAAAATACTCTGGACACCTTGGCAGTGGGTGGGGCTTGCAACTATTTTTGCTTTTAATTCCCAAGGGAAATCAAAGTCCTGTGGCACAGTAAGCTGCTGAGTCCAGTCTTGTTTTGAGAAACGTTGTCTAGAGACTACCTATCTGGGCTGGGGATCTGATCTTCCTTCATCTTCAGGACCAGGCTGGACATCATGACTTCTTGGGCTGCCAACATTGGGGTTTTATTTACAACTTCACACTCTGTCTCCAGTTTCAGTGACTGGGAGGGACTTTTCTGGGCTGAGGTGTTTGTTTGCCTGTCCAGCACTAATGTATTGTTCCTTCCAGCCTTTGAATTCAAAGAGTAGCCCTGCCTCACTGCTGAATGCTTTACCCCTCTCTTTCCTTGGTTGGTGCTGGTTGTTTGCTTGCTGTTGATCAGTTCAGTTGGTTTCAAAGTATGAATGCAGCAAAGAAAGAAGCACACACAGGTATGTAATTTCAAGCAAATGAGAGTAAAGAAAACCTTTGAAGCTCTTTCTCCAACAAATGTATCAGAGTGAGTTATTGAGACTTTTAAGTGGCAGTTAATGAGAAAGGGGTGGGCTCTGGGGAACTTGTAGCTATTCTCCTTTGATGATGCTGTTCTTTTACTGCATAGTAAAAGGAACTTTACCAGAAAGTCAAAACTCTGCAACAGCATGCAAGCAGGGTTAGTGATTTAATGCAGAAACAAGGAGGATGAGCAGTGTGCCATCTTATTCCCATCCATCACCCACCATGCTTTTTCAAACAAAAAATTGATTTGGAGTTTCCTTCAGTAGCATCAATCCCCTTTCACAGATTGCTGCCTTTGAGTAAGTAAAAGAAACTCTGAGATGGAGGGAGGGGGCCCTCACCTTCTGATAACAGGCATGTGTAATAGAAACCAATCCAGAACAAAAGTTTGTCTGAAAGAGAGTAATATGGTTATTTCTTTATAAGCTTGAATGGTGTCTGAAACTCCCCAAACTGCAGTTTGGAGGGAAGGAGGGAGGGAGAGAGAAAGAGAGAAAAGATTGTTTTGGTTTGGCCATCTCCAGAGATTGCAGCTGTTTTCATTTCCTCTGCCTCTGAAGAGTTACAAAACCTTACAAATAATGAGAAGAACGTCTTCTTAACCACTGCTGCTTTAAGCATTCAGAGGAAATGTTTCTGGAACATTTGCACTTAGTTTGAAGGTGGAGGAATCTATATTTTCAGGGAGGAATTGCAAAATATTCCTCTCTCTTCCACCCTCCACCCTCATCTCTTTTCTATAAAGAATGGCTATAAAATTAGTACCCAACTCATGCAGGCAGTGATAATGTAAATACATAAAATTGTAAGTGGCTCAGAGAATGCTTGAACGGCTGTGGGGCAGTGTATAAGCAGCACACTTTGTGTATACTCAGGAGTGTTCATGATTTATATCTAATCTTTATCTGTTTACCTTTGGATAGAAATAATAATGTTGTATAATAAACCAGTGTGGTTTATATGAAAGAAAGCATTCCTTATGAGAAATGGGGGGAAGACTTGTGGACCTCTAAAGTCTAGATTTTTATTGTGCTGAAGTCTCCGTCAGCCCCAGGGAGCATGATTAATGTTCGGGGTTGATGGGTATTGTCATCCAAAACATGGAAGTGTGCTTTGCCTTTGTCCCTTTGAGTACAAGAGACAATCATGTGGCAAGATCAGGGGCCTGTTAAAAGGACTTTAGGATGTGATTGCTTAGAAACTCTGCCTAATAAAAAGTGTTTGTTTATTGAATGTACTGGTTTGTTTTATTTAGTGTTTTATTTGAAGTCATGAGCTTCCTAGAAATACAAACCGGTTTGAAATACTGAAAATTGTGCTTATAGCACCACCCAGGGATCAAGCTGAGAAGATAAACTACCACACCTGGAAATCACTTTTCTTTTGACTTTTTTACACGAGAGTGGGCAAAGTCTGACAATATGTATTTGGCTTTGTTTTGCTGACCCCTCCTTTGGAGACAGGGAGTGAATTCTACTGACTGATGATGCCCAGGTAAGGACAGTAGGTAAGGACAGTAGCACCCAAAGAAATTAATTAATAATATTTTTACCCCACCCTTCTCCTTAAAAAGGACCCCAAATCAGATTACCTCACTTAAAAGACAATATTTTAAAGCTAAAACAGTAAGTATACAGATGTTTAAAAAGAATCGAACAAATGGCACACTAAAAATGGTAAAGAAAATCAATAGCAAAAACAGATTCAAAGCAGCAAGGCATACCACTCCATTTAAAACCCATCTCCATTAACCAGGCACTAAGGGAAAGACTGTTTGAAGAGAAAGGTTTTTCTTGCTTGCGGAGGGACAGTGATGAGGGTGCCAGTCTGGCCTCCTATGGGAGGGAGTTCCAGAGTCTGGGAGCAGCAACAGAGAAGGCCCTGTCTTGTGTCCCCACCCAACACACCTGTGAGGGTGGTGGGACCGAGAGAAAGGACACCCCTGATTATCTTAACACACGATCAGGCTCCCAAAGGAGATAATGTTTTTTGAAATAGCTTGACTGAAGTTGCTTGGACTTAATATGTTAAAACTCACATTTTTAATCGTGCCCAGAAATTTATCAGCAGCCAGTGAAACTATTGTTACAGGGAAGTTATGTGATCCCTGTAACCAGATGTACAAGATGACATTGAATATTCCCATGTGCAGTTGCTATAAAAAACAACTATGGGTGGTTGCATACATGTGAAAAAAACAAAAAGGATTTGGGCTGGTGTGTTTTTCAAATTTACTGTGAACAGCCCTGAGATCGCGGTTCCAAAGTAAGCGCAGGACAAAAAAAAATCAAATCAGTGGAATTGTTGTAGATATAAATGGCAAGTTGTAGGGAACTGGCACATCCAGTGAAACCAAAAGATACAAAGAGAAACAGCCTCAGGATGTCTGAAATAGGTAACAATATATGGTATGTTTGTTGTGTGGTGAAAAGCTTAACGCGTTTCGGCAGCTTCATCAGAAGCTTAAAAATGAACAAAATTACAAAATTATAAATATATACATATCAGGTATATTCTTATAAACTATTATAGGACTCAAGGCCTTACTAACTCATCATAAAACTTACAAAAACCAAGCAAATACAACAATAAACCTATGTATATGAGTGGCTAAGGACCTATATCTTATGCACTTATTTTAAAAAACTTTAAAATACACCTGATATGTATACATTTATAATTTTGTAATTTTATAAGACTAACATTTTTTAACAATTGTTTTTAATGTATACATAGGTTCATTGTATCACGATCATGGGATATGTAGTTAGAGGTGTGTCATGATAATGGGATATGGAGTCAGGGAAATATAAAATGGAGTCAGAATGGTTCTATGTGGAGATGATTTGAAGGACTTTTTAATGTGTTTTTCTTAGCACCATGAGAGTGTTTTTCTGCACACTGTTACAGCCAAGCATTCTGATAACCTGAAGGCCAGATTGGCCCAGAAGATGCAACATTCCAAGCTTGTTACTCTTTTATGGGATTAATGGGTGGAGAGAGGTGGTTCAACCTCTAAAGATTAATTGGTTAACAGCCAGAATGGACTACGAAGAAGGGAGGAGTAGGAAGGTAGAAAAATTGAGAATGTGTTGTGTGCAAGAGGCCATGATTCTATTATTCCATTAGGATTGAGACTGATGATGGATATTATTCTGATGATGGCATGAGCATGTAGCTTGAAGGAAAGAGGATGTAAGTAAAGGAGAAAGACAGACGGGGTGGCTTGCCTACTATAACCCCCCATAGCCTCTGTAGTTTAGCTTTTAGAGTTTATTATTTTAGTTGCGAAATAGGTAAAGGTAAAGGTTCCCCTTGACATTTAGCCCAGTCCTGTCTGACTCTAGGGCGTGGTGCTCATCCCAATTTCCAAGCCATAGAGTCAGTCTTTGTCCGAAGACAGTTTCCGTGGTCACGTGGCCAGTGCGACTAGACACGGAACGCTGTTACCTTCACACCAAGGTGATACCTATTTACCTACTCACATTTTTACATGCTTTCAAACTGCTAGGTTGGCAGGAGCTGGGGCAAGCGACGGGGGCTCACTCCGTCGCGTGGATTCGATCTTACGACTGCTGGTCTTCTGACCCTGCAAGCACAGAGGTTTCTGCGGTTTAATCCGCAGCCCCACCACATCCCCTAGTTGGGAAATAGTTATTTTATTTAACTGCAATAATCTTTGAATATGTTCTTGAATGCTATGCTTTTGCAATATAAACTCTTTTGCCAACATAATGTTCTTCAGTCACTGGTTGCAGGCCGAACACGCATCCTAACTATGTGCTGCTTGTTTCCTGCTTCCTCTGCTGCTATACATTTGGCCACTGGTATTACAATAATATTAAAAGCCGCAGTGATAGGTCACAATACACAGCATAACAGCACATAGGAGCCCCGCTCACAATGTTACAGTGGTCTCACTTCCTACCTCTCCTCAAGTACATTGTATGCATGCAAAGAATTCTCCAATCACTGTGTTGTACAACTTTAGTATGAGTTTGCATTGTTTGACCTAACCTGAAAATAATCCCTAGTATGATTTTTCAGGATGCTCATAATATAAGCCTTATCCCCAAAATAAGACCCAGTTAAGTGAAAACCCACCCTCCACCATTGTGCAGCATTGTGCAGGAACCAGAAGATAATATGGCTGTATTTGAATAAATGTAGATTGTTGTACATGAAAAAAAAAACTCTCCTGAAAATAAGTCCTAATGCATTTTTTGGATCAAAAATTAATATAAGACCCTGTCTTATTTTCAGGGAAACACGGTATATACACATATCCTTGAGCATTGAAATTGGCTGGAGATTGTCCCGCAAGTCAAAGTAATACATTGGCCAAAATCCTTTTGTGTAGCAGCAAAGTTATCCTTTGTACTTTGGTTCATAGAGCACATGTGGTCAGATAAAGATTCTGACCACATGTGCTTTATGAACCAAAGTACATAGAGCTCCAATTGTTATGGTCCATCTTTAGGGGAAATTGAGATTCTACTAGGGACATTAACTGGGTGCTGGATTATGATAACAGAAAAGTAGGACAAAAGGAAGATGATGATAAATAAATAAAAGGAATGGTCATTCTTCCTTTTTACAGAAAAGTTTCAGCAAAGATAGGAAGATTGGCATGCAAGCTTAATTTCAAACCAGTTTTCCACCCAATTGACAAAATCAAACAAATGGCCTATCCAGTTAAAGAACGTCTGGGATTTATGAAGTACCATGTTGTTGTGGTCAAGTTTACATTGGCCAAACTGGAAGATCTGTTACAGAGAGAATATCAGAATATTCACAATATATTAGATTACAACAATCTGAAAAATCTGGACTGGCTGAGCATTGTATTAAGTATGGTCATCAGCCCCAATGGAATCGGGTGCAAGTATTGTTAAGCCTCGTGGTGCAGTGGTTAAACTGTTGTATTGCAGCCAAAAGTGTGCTCATGACCTGGGGTTCAATCCTGGGTAGCGGCTCAAGGTTGGCTCAGCCTTCTATCTTTCCTAGGTTGGTAAAATGCCCAGAGAGTTTTAAGTGCTACGGGGCAGTATATAAGCAGCGCACTTGGCTTTTTGCTTTTATTGGCCCAGACCAGTCAGTTCTGGGATAGAATCATTATTGAGGCTCCCTTGATAAAACCTGAGCCACATTCCATCAACAGAGATAGTGGTGTTACATTTAATGCTTGCTGAAAGTCTTTATTTTGTAAACTGGATAGACTTGGCAGGTTGCCCTTATATAATGCTAGCCAATGTGGGGCTCTTTAATGTTAATCTGCCTGAGTTTAGTTTGAATGTTTACCCAACGGGTTTTAATTCTATCTTGAGGTATTTAAGGCTAACTTTGTTTTATGTGATATCTTGCCTTCCCTGATAAAGATGGTGCAGGATATTGCCATCAAAAGCTTGGACTATTTAAACAATAAACATGAATTGATACAACTGGAAACCCATGAGCTGTTTACACAAAGCATTCATGTGAAAGACTGAGATCTCAAATTACCCCAAGTTAAGAAATCTGCATAGACATTATCAGTTGCACACTGAGTCATACAACTCAGTATGCAATCAATAGTGTCTACTGTGATTTCTTAACTTAAGGCAATTAAGATTCAAAGGTTTGTGTGATACCAATGTGACTAGGTAAGAGGATTTCAGCCATTTATGGAGAAACAAGAGAAGGCCTTCTAGGCTGTATTGCCCACCAGCTTTCATATACTCTCCCCTTGAGGGTTCAGTTTGCTTCATTCCTGTGCTAGGTTCAAACATCGCTTTTCACCAAATTTTTTGGTGCTTAAGGATCTTGGCTTGAGTAGGCTGTTATGTGCCATCAAAATCACTTCTGGCTTGTGACTATGAAAGAGCACTATGACAATGGAACCAATTACCTCGGGAGGTGGTAAGTGCTCCAAGAATGGAGGCACTCAAGAGAAAATTAGGCAACTATCTGCTTTTATTTGGATTCCTGCATTGAGCAGGAGGTTGGACTCAATGGCCTTATAGGCCCCATTCCAACTCAATGATTCTATTATTCTATGTGTGACTATCATGATAGTACAAAATGTACTATCATCAGCAACCCTGCTCAGCTCTTGCAAACTCAACACCAGAGTTCTGTATACAGTATATCTGGAAGTTGAGTCATGGCAGCTGGACTTATTAGGTTGAACGTTCGCTGCTCATCCAGGTAGCTTCTTCAGCCTGAGGAGAGTTGGTAAGAGGCCCCTGATATATTCTCCACGTTGGTTTCACTTCCCCCTAATGTGAATAGGCTCCTTAGATGGACAAAGGACTGGGGTGAGTGAAAGTCCCACTTCTGCATTCCTTCTCCACCCATTGTCAAGGTTGAGGACCACTGATCTAGATAATGCCTGATTCCTAGAGTTCAGAGGGCCAAGACATTGTGGGAAGGCTGGCCAACCCACCAAGGACCAGAGGGCCAAGACATGATCAAATAGCGAGCTGTTTTGCTGTGGAGGCAGCAGGCAGACAACAGTTCTGTATTCCCCTCTGGCAGTGGCAGGGGGAGGGCTGGTGCTGCTCACCCCTGTTAGTCGGAAAGACGGCACCATTCATGAGTTACATGGGTGGGACATAAACTGTGAATTTGCCCCAACTTCAGTGAAAAACAGAGGGAAAATTTCATTTAGGCTGGAGCAGCTAAGGAATGTAGATGGGGCAAAGACAGGGCAGAACAAGGTGATTGACTACAATTTATCAGATATTTTATTGTAATCTGAGGAACTGGATATTTGACGCAGAACGGGAGGTTATGAAATATTATAATGATTATAAAAGAGATTATAAAAGATTGCAATAAATATAATATTAAAAATACATTTAGTATCTTAGGATTAAGGTGAAAAACACCAAATTTACATGGATTTTACAGAACATGAAGTTTTCGGATGAACTTGCACAGAGGGGAGAAATTTCAGTGTTCCTTTTGGCACAATCATTGTGGTGTAGAGGTTAGGATGATGGACTGGGGCTTGAAAGACCTGGTTCAGGTCCCCGCATCGTGCCTCAGCTACCCACAAGAACTTGGTGCACAGCCTGAGGAAGATGGATTATCAATTGAAAGCTAGCTGTTTGTTGTTTGCTTGACTTTTTTTAAAAGTAGTCTAATAAAGGTATCATCTACTCCTTCATATCTATCACAAATATGTATGTGTGTTTGTTTCTGCCATGGTTCTGGAGCACGAACCAGGAAACTGAAAATTGCTGTGAATATTGATGGATTTTGAACCACTTATAGAACAGTCTAGTCCAATCAATTTCAAAGTGATCACATGACATGACGTATGAGAAATTGCGCTCCAGTCCAACCGTGATCCATAACCAAGCTGGACATTTTTGATCCAGTCATAGATGAGGTTACTGCTTTAGGGGACAGATAGGAGTGATTTCCTGACAGACAGTATCTTTAAAGGAGATTGTTCTCTGTAAAGCAACCCATTCCTGTGAAATCAGAAGCAATGAGAGACAGAGAGAGAGAGAGAGAGAGAGAGAAAGAAAGAAAGAAAGAAAGAAAGAAAGAAAGAAAGAAAGAAAGAAAGAAAGAAAGAAAGAAAGAAAGAAAGAAAGACCAGGTATATGAAAGAGGAGAGTGAAAAGGAGGATTCTATGATCATGCGGGGAGTGAAGAAGAGACGGAGGGAAAAAGTAAGAAATTAGGAAAAAGAGGGGGAAAACAGGGAGATGAAAAAATGTTGGCTTAAAATGATCAGGTTTTAGCTGGTGTATAGCCATGTCAGCCATTAGCATGGCTTTCCTACTCACATCATCCATTTTTATAACAAGAAGGTGATCTGAATTTCCACCTTCTTATTTAAGAAAGCTCACCTCTAGTCCTTGGGGGGGGAGATTAAGAGAAAATAGGCAGTACTGTGGTTCCTAATTATTTTGTAAGAAATCATTGTGCTAATGTCTTCCTGCATGTTTAGCCAGTATGTGAAGTCATCACAGCCATGCCTTCATAACCTTAAATATCTAAAATTGTAGAATAACCCACCTATCTCTAGACCACGTAAATACACAATACTGTCAGAGCACAGGTGGTTCCACTGATTTTTTTTTATCCTCATATTTTAAAACATTACTCATTGTTTATGCCTGTGAAAACTGGCTCACTTCTGTCATTGTTATCTGACTGTGGTCCAAGATCTGGCTGAGCAATGGCAGGTATTTTCAAAACAGTTCTCACATAATGCAAACAATTGCTTCAAGAACCAGTTTTCTAATTTTACTTTCATTTTAATATACACTTCAAAGCATAAATATACAGATACTTTATTGCTTGACATATGATCAGGTTGTAGGCAAGAACACAATACAGTGGTGCCTCACATTACGATGTTAATTCGTTCCAGCGAAATCGCTGCAGAACAAAAACGCCGTAATGCAAAAATAAAAAGCCCATTGAAACGCATTGAAATCCCTTCAATGTGTTCCAATGAGCTGGAAACTCACTGTCCAGCGAAGATCCTCCATAGGGCGGCCATTTTGGTGCCTGTGCAGCGAGGAATCCATCCCAGAAAACAGCGGGGAGCCATTTTATTTACCCGGCAGCCATTTTGAAACCGCTATCAGCTGTTCTAAAATCGTTGTTTTGCGAAGAATCAGTTCCCGAAGCAGGGAACCGATCATGGCAAAGTGAAAAAACCCATTTGCACAATCGTTTTGTGATCGCAATTGCGATCGCAAAAAGATCGTCGTAATGCGGTTTTGTCATAATGCGGGGCAATCGTAAAGCGAGGCACCACTGTACAATGTGCAGATGCAGAAGCCTTCAAAATGAGGCCTTATGAAAGAACATGGTGATCTACTGGGTCACTGCTAGCAGAAGCCACCAAGCTACATACAGTGGACCCTCTACTTATGGAATTAATCCGTATTGGAACGGTGGCTGCAAGTCGAAAAGTCTGTAGGTCGAATCTCCATTGACCTACAATGCATTGAAAACCGATTAATCCCATAACTGGCAGTTTTTATTCTATATTTGTTCCATTTTGGTTTTTTTCTGGTCTGTAAGTCGATTCTCCGGCTGCAAGTCGAATCTAAATTTTGCGGCCAGAGAAGTCTGTAACTCGAAAAGTCTGTAAGTCGAGCCATCTGTAAGTCGAGGGTCCACTGTATTTCATAAGGAAAAAAATGGTAGGGGAAAAAAAATGCTTCTTGTTCCAGGCAAGCACTCTGTATTTGCTGATACATGCATTTTTCTTGCTATCATCTGGGAGGGAGGGTTTTCCTTCATCCATATTAAACACCAGACACTGGCTGAAATCCTGTAGTGCTGTTGTGCAAAAAGCGTAACATTTTGAGGCAAATAGCATGAAGTTTTTTAGAAAATCTCTTTAGACATTAACTGTTGCACACCAAGTCACACCATTTGGCATGCAACAGATGAGTCCTACCTAAGGAGATTTCTTAACTTGAGGCAGTTCACCCCTAGAAATTACAACTTTTACACAATAGTGTGATAGGATTTCAGCCACTGAATTCTGGAGAAAACATCCAGCACAGAACTTCAGTTCAGGCCTAATTACTACTTAGATCAAACGCTTCTTTCTCACAGACCCACGAAGTCACCGTGCTGCAAGATTCCGCAATCATTTTGCCGCCATTCAGCATCCCACAGCTGTTTGCTTCAACTGGGCCCAATGCCTCTGATCTGTAAAAGAAAAGAAAAGAAGTGTAGGGATGAATCCGGTGTTCTTGCATGTTGACTATACTGAATGTATAATACTGAAAAACGTCTGACCGGCTTTCCTTGTCTTTGGGATATCTGAAGGACTTATCCACATAATTAAACATACCAAACTCCATTTCACTTCAAATGTAGTGTTAATTTTCTTACCACCTCTCCTTAGGGTAAGATAGCCCCTCACACACTTTAATGGTGAGAGTCTCCGGCAGGAACTACATGTTTCAAATAGCCCATAGTAAGCTTTTTACTATGGGTTACCTGAAAACATGTGAAACCACTTGTTCCACATGTTCTGCTTTAACACGATTCCCTGCATTAAAGTAAGATGTGGAACAGCCACTGGTCTGCCAGCCAGCCAGTACTGAGAACTTTCCTGAAGCTACTGACAAGAGCCTGGGGTCAGGGCAGCCTTGCTTGCTCACCATGTGGCGGGAAAGGCGCCATTGGAGCTCCTCCCCAGGAAGGGACATCAGTGCTAAGGTGATTGGGAAGCCTCCCAGCCTTGGCCAGGCAGTGAAGCTGTTCTTGCCTGAGGGAGCAGCTCTTGTGACTCTGTTTTTGCCACAGGTCAGGCCCCAGGGCTGGCACTGTCAGTAGCTGGGAAGCCTCCCAGTGCTGGCTGGTCAGGAACCCCTAGTATGGCTTTAAAATGGCACCAATGCACTCTTAAAAAAAAGCAATAACAGGCCTGCACGTGTCGTTATGGCCATTGATATCCATGCTAGTTGTAGGAAGCTACAACTTCCTAGTATACCAATTGAGGACATAAGGGCTGTCAGTGGGTTTCTTACCCCTGATTGTAAGTATGCAGGGTTTCAGGAAGAGGTACTCACTGGTTTTCATCTAATGGGGAGCCATCTTCCCAGATCCATTTTCCCAAGGGGAATGTGGTCATCAGTCCAATCCACAGCAGCTGCGCCTCTTCAGAAATACTTTGTATAAAAGCCTGCAGGGAACAGGATGCTTTGTTGAATTTCAAGCAGCGATTTCTGCTTCCTGAACTTCTCCAGACTTCTATCTCAGAAAGGTGTGCCTGACAAAACCTGCCTTGCCATGAACTTTGGACTTGACATTCTTCACACTGGTACAAGTCCAAGGAAGGAGTGTTTCGATTCCCCAAAGCTCGGATACTATATGGAAATTTTTAGTGGTCTGGAAAGACATTGCCTATTCTTGCATTTTTTCTTCTTCTTCTTCTTTTTTGGTTTGGACTGCACGGCTGCCCTTCATCTCACAGGATCTTATACTTTTACCTCACATTCTTATCTCAAATGTGACAAATGTAAACAGTACTGCCAGACAGCATATAGATATAATGACAAAATGGCATTGTAAGCAGGCCTGTACAAGTGCAAATCCAGACTTCTTGATTGCATTCATTTTGTTGAAAACACTTTTACTCTCCCTTTTGATGTCACAATACTATTATCCATAAATGGCCATGCTTCTTCTTGTTCTTGTCCTACAAGAGGCCAGACATCATTATGGATATATTATTACAGGAAGCAAAGCCTAGTATCTGTTGGGTTTTGTGTGGTTGCACAGCAAAAAAGCAGAGCAGTTTATATATATATAATTATAAGTATGTTCTCCAAGAATTTCCCTTATTTAGGTCTGTAAGAAAGTCCTTCTCTGGCGGGGGGAGCGCTGGTGGTGAAGGCGGGAAAAAGACAAGGAGGCTCCTCATGATTTTCATTAACATTATTTTTATTACAAACAGTTCGCAACTCGCGTGAATCAAAAGGATCTTGCAACAGGTGATCCGGCAACAGATTATATCTCTTAGGACGAACACTAGGTGGAACATCTGGATCCCCTAATAGGGAGCCGGCCCAAACTTCTCGCGGTCCGTCATCTGCCTTATGGGCGCGCTCCTCACCGCGCACACTGTGCCGCAGCACGGGTGGCGGGCCCAATCGCCCTCCAAAGGCTTCTTCTGAAACTCCGGGCCAGGACGAATCACCCACCGCCCGCCTCCAGGGTAATTCAGGGGGAAAACCGATACCTTCCATTCTAGAGGCTCAATACCTCTGCCTCTAGCCCCTGTGGTTAATGGATCTGGGAGCAGTCCACCTCCTGTCATCAGGTTGGGGAATCCCGGTGTCACATCAGTCCCTTGGCTTAGTCCGAGAATGGGTTCCGTTTGCACCCCTCGGTGCCTAGGTCTGTCCGGGTTAAGATCAGTCCAAGTTCTAAAATCGCGCGCGCTTTCTTCCCCTTTTATCTCCTCCCACATAAGCAAATCTAACTCCTCCCCTCCTTCTTCCACAAGACAGACCTCCGCAGCTTTTTCAGTCACTATCTCTGTTTGATCTAACTCTATTAACACCCCTTCCACACATCCTCCTTCCTCTACGTCTTCTTTCCCACCAGAGGACGGCACACTGCCTTCAGCTCCTTCACAAGGTCAAAAACAAGAAGTCAGACAAGAGTAAAAAAGAAGAAACAATGCTTATTTACAAAATTATGTGTTCAAAAACCTGACATGAAGACATAGGATAACTAATGGTGAAAAGAAGAATCATTTTGCTTGTTAAAATGGTAGAACATAGTTTTTTCTCTCTCAAACTCATGACTGAGGAGAAAGCGCAACATAAAGTCTCCCTCACAAGATGGAGGACAAGCAACAAGAGCAGAAAACAAAATGCCTCAGAATGAAAAAGGTTAAACACCTAGTGGTAGGAAGGGAAGAGAGTTGTTGTTTGTTTGCTTAAGAAAAAGGGGGTCATGTGACCAACCCAGGATGCTGGGTTGCTGCATATTTCAACCATACCAATCTACACTTCAGAAAGGAGTTATCCTGAAGGATGATGGGGATGGAGGCATTTGATGGCTGACAGTTTTTCTGTCGCCCACTCTACTGGTCCAGGACAACCATATAGACTCTTCCAATAGACTCTTCTCTTTGCTGTCCATTAGACCAGGGGTCCCCAACCCCCAGTCCACAGCCCGGTGCCAGTCCGTGGGCTTCCTGGAACTGGGCTGGGGAGATGGATCTCCCCCCCCCCCCGCATGCATGGTGGGCATGTCATGCCCTTGGAGGGGCCCACCTGCAAGTGTGACCCGCCCCTACACAAGCATGACGCCCCTCCGCAAGCGTGACATGCCCCTCTGTGAGTATGACACGCCCGCTGCAAGTGCGACATGCCCACCCGCGAGTGTGACATGCCCACCTGTGAGCTCAGGGGTGCCTCTACCCGCCTGTGCATGTAGCCCCCCCCCCCACCGGTCCACAGTTCGAAAAAGGTTGGGGACTGCTGCATTAGAGCAACTGTCAGTACACAACACAAAATAATGAATCTGATAGACTTACTGCTTCCTCCTGCTTCTGTATCACCAGCATTTGAGAGCCTTTTGCTCTGCAGTCTTCCTGACCCATTTGCCAGGTTGCTTGTATTTTAGAGACCCAGTAACACTTGTTCTCAAGACGGAGCCAATTTTCAGGGCACAGTTTGCACCTGAAGCTCTCTAGGGAGAAAAGAATAGAAATGTGGATCCCTGTGTGCTTCAGTTGATGCTCACTGGCACCATTTTCCCTAGGCATCTGCAGATTTTAATGTTGCACATCTGTCACTTACACTTTTCAGCACTTTGTAAACGAACTTTGATGTAGCTCCAGGGTGTACTTAGCAGTTGTGTCAAAGTTTGTCATTGTGTATAAATATAGTGTTAACATAATTAAGGAGGGTTATAAAAAATTAGTAGCGGGCTGGATAGCTCAGTGATTTAAGTATCTGGCTGCAGAGACACAGGTTGGGAGTTTGAATATCTAAAGGAAGACTTGCTTCACCATGAGTGAAACAATAGTTTATTATTAGTTGAAACATTTAAGCAATGAAACAACTTATAACTTGATACTCAGGCGAAACTTCATATGACTTCACACTGAAAAATTAGCCCTTAGCAGGGGAAAATATAGGCTGTGAGGAACCTCTCATGGACTCAACCTACCAAAGAGTGTTATAAATTTATAGTGCTCTGGGGGCTTGTTTGAATGTCATACATTTGAACTTGACAGGTGCATGTAGGACCAAGCCAGATTATATCGTCAACCGTGGTGCATGAACAAAAACTTCAGTCAAGTGAGACCTCATAAAGTAGGGACAAAATTAGATTTTTTGCTTATAGGCAGCAGTGGAACAGAGCTTGGAAATGTTACTTTTTGAACTTCAGCTCCCAGAAAGTCATTTCACAAGTCATCATGAGACTTGTATTCCAATTTTTTTTAACCTTTTCAAGCTCTGCTATGAGAGGAGGAGATAAGAATACTTTCTTCCCATAATTTGTACCCAGTTTGATAATGGTCACGCTTAATGTGGATGCTGGTAATTGTAATTCAAAACACCTGCTGGATACCAATCTCTGGGAGGCTGCCATAAATCAATAAAACTCTGATAAGCAAATCTGTCATTACATTACTAGTAATCTCTGTTGATAAATATTTTCTGCAGAACTGTTAAATCCTAGCAATGTTTCTTGGCCTAATCTATTATCCATACACTATATAAACCAGTTCAAAAGGATTCCCCCCCCTTTTTTTTCATTGAGCGAAAATATCAACCTCACCTGTTAACTTGTTTTGTGGTATTTTACACATAAACTCTTGTAAGCGGGAGATTATGTTCTTGTGTCTGGAGTTGTTTTCTGTGTCATTGATGCGGCCTTGAGGGACAACAGGTTTCTCTAGAGGATCTGTATAGTACTTCCTCTGAAAAGCTTGAAATGAAGAAAACATTCATTTAAATTATTAGTAATTTTTTTAAAAAAATCAAAGTATCCCACCAATGTTTCTTATGTGGAAGTAAAGGCACACATCATTCATTACATTCCACAAATGCTATTTACATATTATCAACATGTCTTTTCTGCTGCTATTCTGTATGGCGTTGGTAGACTGATAACGGAGATGGCAAACATCGGTATTTTAGATTATTATTCCTGAAATCACCATCTTGGTGAGCAGATTGTGGTGTTGTAGCTGGGAGTTTGATTCCCCTCTGTGCCTTCTTATGAGAATAGCCAGTCTGTGTGGCCATGCATAGCTGCATAGTCTCAAATTTCTCCCAGAAGAGGGCACCCGGTTAGCTTGGCTAGATAGCTTAAATGTAACAAGCTGCAGTGGACTAAATAGGTTAATTTAAGATTGTGTAGTGGTCCAGTATGCATTTGATGTAATCCTTGAATCCACATGGGGTACATAACTCAAGCAACCTTATTTGGCCCACCTATCTTGAGGCAGAAAATAAAACAACAACAACAACCCCTGTCCTTGCTCCCTCCTGTCTCCTCCTCCTTTTGGGAAGAAGCTTTCAATTTTTAATTTTTTTTCTAAAAGGTACAACACATCAGCTCTGCTCTTATAGACTTTAAAAAAGCCCGATTCCTCGCTCTGCTCCTTCATTGCTCAACATTATCTGCAGTGTCGGCGCACGTCTGATTCGAGGGAATCTTCTCAGATCTTTCCCCAGCATTCATCTTCCTTTGACTCCTGCAGATATTTAGTTTCTTTTACACTACACAAAATGTATAAAGTCATATACAGTGAACCCCCAACTTACAGATGGCTCAACTTACAGACTTTTCAAGTTACAGACTTCTCTGGCTGCAAAATTTAGGTTCGACTTGCAGCTGGAGAATCGACCTACAGACCAGAAAAAAAAACAAAATGGAACAAAAATGGAACAAAAACGGCCGGTTATGGATTAATCGGTTTATAATTCATTGTAGGTCAATGGAGACTCGACCTACAGACTTTTCGACCTGCAGCCACCGTTCCAATACAGATTAATTCCGTAAGTAGAGGGTCCACTGTAATGCAATGATATGCAAAGATAAATACTGGAGTATTTTTAAAAGCTTCTTAGGGCAGTGCTGATGTACTGTATGTTTTAGAAAAAATGAAAACGCTGGGGCAGAGGAAGTTTTTATTTTCCCAATATAATTAAGTGCCTAAGTAATACTGGGAAATTTAAAGTGGATAGGAAATTTTAAGCCAGCCTTGATTTGGTTTGATCCCAGTGATCAAACTTGTTGGAAACAATCTAAAACTAAGCAATCTTACCTGCAAGCTGCACCTGAAAAAATGAATAGCCCCTGACAAGGAGCCAGAAAGCCATGCGTAGGGATACTCTCAGGATGAGCTGTTTCACACTGGCTCTTATGTTGTCTGATTGCCAGTGAAAGGAGTGAACCAGCCTGTCCCTACAACAGACCAAACAGCAGAAGAAATGCCTGTATAGTCACCTCTTTCTAAAGCACTCCAAGTACTTTCTACCTAGAAAACCCTGGAAAAATTGACTTCTACCCTGTAACCAAGAAGCCAACAGGAATTTTAGATGTTCCAGCATTATACCTTCTTAGCATCGCAGCCTACAACATTCAGTTTTCTGCTGACTTCAAAACAGAGGCTAAGGATCCCTATGACTTCTATGGAATCATATGGGAAAGACAGGCATGATTGGGTATCATCAGTTACTGATAACATTATAGCCGAAGCCTCCCGATCTCCTCTTGGATTCTATCATTTTTTGGATTGTATCCCAGTACAACTTTTCCCACTCTTTTCTTGACTATGAGGGCTACTCTGTTTCTTCTATGGGATTCTTGCCCACAATAGTAGATATGATAATCGTCTGAATTGAATTCAGACAATTATCATATCCATTCCTGTTCCATTTTAGTTCACTGATGCCCAAGATGCCAATGTTTATTCTTGCCATCTCCTGTTTGACCACATCCAGCTTACCAAGGTTCATAGATCTTACATTCCAGGTTCCTATGCAGTATTTTTCATTGCAGTGACTTTCCTTTCACTTCCAGGCACGTCCACAGCTGAGTGTCCTTTTGGCTTTGGCTCAAACACTTCATTAGCTTTGGAGCTACTTGTCCTTGTCCTCCGCTCTTCCTCAGTAGCATGTTGGATGCCTTTCGACCTGAGGGGCTCATCTTCCAGGGTCATATCTTTTAGCCTTTTGTTTCTGTCCATGGAGTTTTCTTGGCAAAGATACTGGAGTGGCTTGGCAGTTCCTGCTCCAGGTGGATCGCGTTTAGTCGGAACTCACTACTATGACCTGTCCATCTTGAGTGTCCCTGCACGGCATAGGCCATAGCTTCTCTGAATTACTCAAACCCCATTGCCACGACAAGGCAGCAATCCGTGAAGGGGTGATAAATAATAAATTGCAATATTTACATATTGATATGTAAGTATGTTGAAAAAAATAATCCATGTATAACCAAAACTGTGCTGTTCTAACTCATGCAGTTCAAGAGAGACGTGTATTTTATTTACACCATGTTGAATCTTCTGGGGTACAGTGATGTGCAGAATGCTTTTAATAAAATAAATATGTCATGTTTTTGTGTGTAGTTCAACAGCATAAGAGGGAACCCAGCCAAAGGCCATGGGGACAAGCCTCAGTTGCCACACTAGCTTTTAAAGCCCTTTCCATCAAGAAGAAAAGCAGAGCTTCTGCTTGTTAAAGAATAGAAGGGAAAAGACAGTTGAATCCCTTACTTGCAGCTATCCCAGAAATTTCTGTCTGTCTAATGTGGAAAACAGGACTCTGGCCTACACGGCCCCTTGTTCTACAGATTTCTCCATATCTTCTCCTACGATCATATCCATAATCCTCATAAACCTGGGTGTTTTCAAACAATTATCCACCTTGCACAAACAATGCAATGTATGGGCTAGAACAGCTACTCACCACAAATACGCAAAGCAACGGCAGCTCCAGCCAGAAGCAGGATCACGGCGCCTCCAGCCCCAGAAATGATCTGACAACACCGGCGATGTCGCAGTAGGGTTTCTACAAAAGTCAAGGTTTGGAGAAAGCTGTTCAACCTCTGACTGTTTATAAAATGCCACTGTAAGGTTATTTTTTAAAATGACTATCATGAGTCTTATACAAAATGAAACAACATTTTCATTTGGGAGTTTTAGCAACCTTCCTCTGCTGCTTTAAAGAGGTTTTGGCTGGGAGGGACCTTTCTGGGTTGGGTGACTGTCAATCAACCCAGCAGTAACCAGTTGGTCCATCTCGGATTTTGAAGAGCTTATGCCTTAAGAATCTTTTCCCTGTTCTTTTTCAGGCAATATGTAGTCTGTCATGTAGTCAATATGCAGCTATGAATCAGTTAAGCTTTGTTCATGTAACCAGTCTTTATTTTTCTACAATACATTGTTTTGTGATCTATTCAGAACTGGGAGTAAATGGCATATTGGTGAAGCAGCTAACCACCTGGTGAAAGTCTTTAGAGTGTTCTACAACCTCACCAGAGCCAGACAACATCCATTACAGTGGTACCTCACAAGACGATGACCCCGCTAAATGACAATTCCGCATAACGATGACTTTTTGCTATCGCTATAGCGATTCGCAAAACAGTCATTTCAATGGGGGATTTTCACTTGACAATGATTTGGTCTGCACTTTGTGAACCGTTTGTTCACAAGACGATGATTTTTACAGCTGATCGTCAGCTTCGCAAAATGGCCGCCCTGTGTTTTCCGGACCATGCTTTGCAGGACAGCCATTTTTTCAGCTGATCGGCGCTCACAAAATGGCTTCCCTATGGGCGATCTTCGCTGGACGTCGAGGTATTTTCCCCATTGGAACGCATTAAACGGGTTTCAATGCATTCCAATGGGGAAACAGATTTCGCTATATGACAATTTCGCTAAACAGCAATTTTAATGGGATGGATTATTGTCGTCATGCGGGGCACCACAGTACCTGTGAGTGGTTTGCAGCCCATTTCCCCACCAAGATTGAGGCCTTCCATAGGGACCTTCATTCTGTTAGTATGATAAGTCATGTTGAGATGTCATATTGATCATATTGGATCAACTTCAACCTATGTCCCCTGATGACGTGGACAAGGCACTTGCACATACTGTAAGGCCACCACCTCCCAATCAGACCCATGTCCCTCCTGGCTCTTAAAATCACAAAAAGAGGTGACAGTTGAGTGGGCAACTCAGATGCTGAATTCATCCCTACAGGAGGATTATATATCCTCTGTTCTGAAGAAAATGACCATCTGGCTCATTCTCAAAGAAGCTGATCTGCTGACTGACAATTTGAACAACTATCATCTGTTTGCTAACATAGCATTCATGGGAAAACTGATAGGTTGGTGGCCAATCAGCTGTAGGTGCTCAGCCCACATCATAAGGCCTGAGACAATTCTGGTGGTTCTGCTAGACAACCTGTTATGGAAGGCTGACCAGGGGAATGTGACCATTATTGCTCCTAAATCTCTCAGCAGCCTTCGATACCATCAACCATGGTATCTTCCTGGACTGGTTGGCAGGGTTGGAGATTGGAGACCTAGCATCATGCTGGCTTTGTTCCTTCCTCAAAAGCTTGTGCCAGAGACTCTAGCTTGGGGAAATCGTTTCACCCTCATGGCCACTGGTATGCTGATGACATGCAACTCCATCTTTCCTTTTCCTCTTCTGCAGGGGAAGCTGCACAGATCCAAGAGGGTTGCCTGGTCGTGGCTGACTATTGGTCTGTTTTGGAGAGATTTGAAGCTAATTCCACTCTTTAGGTTCCTGCACTAGCTGCTACATAGGTATAGATATTTTGCCAAATATTTCACACTCTGCTAAGAGTCTCAAGGCCAAGGAGAGACTCTTCCACCCACCGGGCAGACCACAAATTACTCCAGCCCACAATTATTCCACAATGTGCCACAAAGACAGATCTTGGACTGTCCCTCATATGATTCAGCTGTACTTGACAATACTCCGTTGTCTGTGCTGAAGAATTTCTTTTCAGGGCCGGAACCGATTTCAGCCCTTTATCTGGGGCTTCAAATTCACAAGCAACTGAGTTGGCTGGGCCTTCTGTGGGCAATGGAGAGAAGCTATTAAGATCAGCAATGATCTGCTGTTTCGCTTCTCAGCAACAGCCATGCCGCCCACCTAATGTCTGAAGTGGGCCTTAACTGCCTTCCTCTCACAGTGCTTGGGGTGCTTGATAGCTAGTTACAACAGCGAATTTCTTAACCATTTTTAGAGACAGTGTTTACCCCTAGCTAGTGCTAAGTAACAGCACTTAATGAATGTCTTTTTCTGTGAGCCTCCATGAACCCCCAGGGAGGAAGAAGGCCATAAAAGTAGGCAGGCCATTGAATTAGGCAGGGATCATATTTGTACGTTTCTTCTCTCTTATTCTCTTTCTCTCTCATGCACACACTCTTTCTTTCTGTGTCTGTTTTGCTGTTTGTTTATGTTTTAACACTTCCAAATCACTAATCACTAACATTTAGTTAGTCACATTTATATTCTTGTATTCAAGCCAGTGTACTGTAATGGAAAAGCATCAGACTAGGGTTCAAATCCCCAACTGGCCATGGAAAATCACTGGTGTGTGTGAGGCAATGATAAACCCTTCTTTGAACATCACACATACCTCAAAGACCTTATTAGAATTACCATAAGTTAGAAGCAAGTTGACAGCATATAAGAACACCAACAGATATGCCTCCATACCTCCAAGAAGCTCAGGATAGTGTATCTGGTTCTCTCTCCCCACCATCCTGCCATGCTCATTTGACCTTCACAATGGCCCTGCTGACAAATGGGGGTTGTTCCAAAGTTACCCCAGGAGTGTCATTACTGAAACTTTTTCTTTTATTTAGGATACAAATGGCAACCATATTAGCAAGCTAGGCAGGCAGGCAAGTAGACAGACAGATGAAGACTTCATAGATCCAGTTTAAAAAGTAAAAAATAGATGATCTTCTGCTTTCCAGATGATTTGGACTGTAAGTCCTATACATTCTGAGCAAAAATATCTCATTCACATGAACAAATTGTAGTCCAAAATGCCTAGAATTCTCCAGCTGGCAGAATCATGCTTTATGAGGCTCCATAAAACATGTGCAGTAGCAGATTCAAAATAAATAAGCAAGCTCTTATTTACCTGGTTCCTGATGTTGAGGGTTCTGTTTGTGCTTTTTCCTTGGTTGAATGCTAAGCGCCATGTAGCCTTCCTCGTCCTCCATTTTTCCAAGATATTCTTGGTGTCTCTTCAGAAGGGAGAAGATATTTGGTAAAGGGCAAAGCGTTACTCTGCGTGTCAAGCTCAGCTTTGCAAGAGAAGCTGCACTGACCGCTCCTTGGTAAGAAGGAAGCCAACTGCACAGGAAACAGGGCCTCCGACCTGACCACCTGTCAACACCTCTGCTCTGCTCTTGATGTCTGAAAGCTGTCAATACTGTTCATTTCCAAAAATGGTGATAATGAAAGGTCACAGGGTATGTGCTTAAATGGGCACATTCTTCTTCATTTCTTCCTTATATCAATGAACAAAAATCTCACTTCATTATTTCTCAATTTAAAAAATTAGCCGAATGAACACAATAGCATCTTAACTTTTAAAATACATATACAGTATGTAATTTCATGATCCATTGGTAGGAAGAAAGGATCTTAATCAGTTCCTTGCCAAAGCCAAGATTAAATTATTTCTGGGAGAAATTATGTTACAAGCCAAAGGACAAGGTTTCCAACCAAGGGCTCAATCAGATGAGTACATAAAGAATGCACTGGATCGCATCAGGTTTTTTTCCCCAGTGTGCATTATAAAAAGGGACCATTTAAGCAACTGGTCTATTTCCATGCAGCATTTAATGTGCTATCTGAGGGGGTACATCTCCCTACATGATCCTTCCTGGGTTTTAAGGTCTTTGGTGAAGACATTAAAGAAAGGCTTTCTCTCACACATGCTTGGTGTGGACACGAGAAAGGACAATTTTGGAGGTTGTTCCTGGACTGTGGAACTCTTTTCCACTGGAAACCTTTGTGTTCTCCTTATACCAATAAGCAAAGACTTCCTGAGCCAACTTTTAATTAGTAAATTGTTGCTCAGGAAGGAATTTTATGACATATGTCTTTTTTTAAAAAAAATCTTTTAACATGTGGCTTGAAATTCTTTTTAAAGATTTTATTCAGTGCCTTTTAATCATAACGAGGTTTAATGGGTTTAATAGTGTTTTTATCTTCATTGTACATTGCTCTTTTAATTACTGTAAATATATTTGTGTTTTTAAATTCTGGTAAGCTGGCTTGGGTCCCCTTACTGGGATAAAAGCTGGGTAGAAATTAATTTCAACAAGAAATCAGCAGTTATATGTTACTTTTCTCCTTGCCCAGATTTTGAATAAGCATAACTTTTTGAAGCAAGGCAAGGGACAAGAAGGTATTTTCAGGAAGGAATCAGTAGAGTGAATTACCTCCTAAATGAGTAGATTCATAGCCAGCCTTTTAGCAAAGATGTTAATAGGCGGAGGACTCCTAAAACACACATAAGAGTGAGCTTAACATAACATTATGTCAATAAATTCCTCTGCTCTTTTTAAAATTTGCAATCTATCTGAATGGAACATATGAAATAGGAAACTCCACAGTTGAGGAACTGCCAAGAAACAGCTTCTGTCTTTGGTGACTGCCAGCCAGATACCTCTTAAGAGCCAGAGCATAAAGCCTTCTGGGCTACCCTTAAATGCCAGGCACATTTCCATAGGTGAAGGTGGTCCAACAAATCTTAGAGCTGCAGGGTTGGAAAGGACCCTATGGATTATTGACTCCAGTCCCTGTCAAAGAGTCACAGTGAGGAATCAAATTCCCAACCTAGAAGCCTAAACCATTGAGCTATCCAGCAGTTCATCGTCTGGGTCCAATACATTTAAAGGTTTTCAAAATAAAATTTTCAGACTGAACCCAGAAATAAATAGGCAGTCAACGCCATTAGTGGAGAATCCATGTTGAAGGGATGAGAATATTCTGGTGATATTGAAGGAGAGTGGGATTTGTAGTCTGAGGAAAATGGAGTCAGTTAGGTTCTGTGTGAAGACTCAACACACCATCCTAATTGGGATAAGATGAACAACACCTGCATCTTGATGAGAATTATGGGTGGAGAGTGGTGTTATGCCTCTTTGAAGTTAATTGGTTTACAGCTATGAAGAAGGAGGTCCAAGTAATGTAAAAAAAATGGTGGAGAAGAGGTGCTAGAGAGCTTCTCTTAACTTTGACAGTTTGGCGAGTTTTCGAATGAATTGAGGAATGTAAGAACGAGGGGTGGGAATAGCCCACCATAGCTTAGATCTATAGTATTTCTTATTTTAATAAGAAATAACAGCTTTATTTAACTATTGTAATATTTGGACATGTCTTTGTGCTACTGCTTTTGCAAACAAAACTGCTTCTATGAATCTTTATTTTCTTAATAAAAAATAATTATGAAATCTCAACTGAGGATTGGTCTCTTGGATCAGCAGGGTTAGACTAAATCCAGAGGAGTGAAAAAGGTCAATAACTAGCTACCTTAGAGAAGTCCTACTTGACTGAGCTGTTGTGAGTTCTGAGGAATCACAAAGGCCATGTTTAAGTACTTTCAAAGTAATGAGTAAAGTGAAGTGTTCTTTAATGGTCAGGCTTGTCCATGGTACAAATGCTCTGCTCTGCTGAGACTTGAGGATTTACCTCAGTATAAAGAGAGATTTGTAACCAAAGTGACTCCCTGTCCAAACTCCATACTCTCCTTAGGGAGACTTGGACGTCACAAATATATGGCCCCAGAAATATCCTGGTAGCTCTGTCCCACATCATGTGGATTGTTTATCATCCACTTTAATAGGCTGACTCACGTCAGCCTGGTGGCAAGAATTTAATGGCACTAGGCAGGTGTAGCACAGGTTTCCAATGTGGTGTAGTGGACAGAATGAGGGACTAGGACTCTGTAGAGCAGGGTTCAAATCCCTGTCAGCCATGGAAACTCACTGGGGTGTGTGTGTGTAGAATCACTCTTTAAATATCTCACTTATGTTAAAAGTTCTAGGGCCTCTTTAAGTCATACCCAATTTGACAGCACAAAACACACAGAACTTGCAGATGACCTCTTGTTGAGATTTTGATCTCAAAATGTATTAAATATAAATGTTGTATAGTTGTAAAATGGCTGAATTTACCTGAGTCATGTACTGATTGTATTTGGGTGTGGCTACCAAGGTTTAAG
Organism: Pogona vitticeps; assembly: GCF_051106095.1. Classification (NCBI taxonomy): domain Eukaryota; kingdom Metazoa; phylum Chordata; class Lepidosauria; order Squamata; family Agamidae; genus Pogona; species Pogona vitticeps. The sequence goes on from NC_135784.1 coordinate 30,256,471, forward strand.
GACTTGATGTTGTACATGAGGTAACCTTATGTAAGTAAAAAATGAAGTAGTGTATTTTCAGATTGGTCCCAAGAATGTATATAAGTCATGTGTAAATAGAACATTTTATCTGTTGTAAGTCAGATCACTTATTTCTATGCTATGTATTGTATCATGTCATGCTGCCAGATGAATGTCTGTTCTCTCTGTATATATGTTAATAGATTAAGTTGGTATTTTACTCTCTCAGTGTTATAGTGTCTTTCAACCTGATATCTCCTAATTCTGCTTATGTCCTGAGAATACATATTTAACCAAAATTCTCAACAAAATGGCTGGAGAAACAAGCAGCTTTTTAAAATCAACATTTCCCTTTATATTTCGAATCATAAAGCTCAAATTGACTTGGTTGCAAGCCACTTGTTGTTTAGTCATTAAGTCATGTCCGACTCTTCATGACCCCATGGACCAGAGCACGACAGGCCCTCCTGTCTTCCACTGCCTCCTGGAGTTGGGTCAAATTCATGCTGGTAGATTCAATGACACTGTCCAACCATCTCGTCCTCTGCCATCCCCTTCTCCTCTTGTCTTCACACTTTCCCAACATCAGGGTCATTTCCAGGTTGGCCATCTCTTCTCATGAGATGGCCAAAGTATTCTCTTCTCATGAGATGGCCAAAGTATTGGAGCCTCAGCTTCAGGATCTGTCCTTCCAGTGAGCGCTCAGGGTTGATTTCTTTCAGAATGAATATGCTTGATCTCCTTGCAGTCCAGGGGACTCTCAACATTTCCTCCAGCACCACAATTCAAGAGCATCAATTCTTCAGTGGTCAGTCCTCTATATGGTCCAGCTCTCACGCCCACACAACACTACAGGAAAAATCATAGCTTTGACTATGCGGACCTTTGTCGGCAAAGTGATGTCTCTGCTTTTCAATATGCTGTTGAAGTTTATCATCACTTTCCTCCCAAGAAGCAACCATCTTTTAATTTTGTGGCTGCTATCCCCATCTGCAGTGATCACGGAGCCCAGGAAAGTAAAATCTGTCACTGCCTCTATATCTTCCCCTTCGATTTGCCAGGAGGTGATGGGACCAGTGGCCATGGATCTTAGGTTTTTTTATGTTGAGTTTCAGACCATTTTTGGCCCTCTCCTCTTTCACCCTCATTAAGAGGTTCTTTAATTACTCCTCACTTTCTGCCACCAGAGTGGTATCATCTGCATATCTGAGGTTGTTGATATTTCTTCTGGCAATCTTAATTAAAGTTTGGGATTCCTCCAGTCCAGCCTTTCACATGATGTATTCTGCATATAAGTTAAATAGGCAGGGGGACAATATGCAGCCTTATCGTAATCCTTTCCCAATTTTGAACCAATCAGTTGTTCCATATCCAGTTCTAACTGTTGCTTCCTGTCCCACGTATAGATTTCTCAGCAGATAGAGAAGGTGGCCAGGCACTCCCATTTCTTTAAGGACTTGCCATAGTTTGCTGTGGTCCACACAGTCAAAGGCTTTTGCATAGTCAATGAAGCAGAAGTAGATGTTTTTCTGGAACTCTCTGGCTTTCTCCATAATCCAGCGCATGTTAGCAATTTGGTCTCTAGTTCCTCTGCCCCTTCGAAATCCAGCTTGTACTTCTGGGAGTTCTTGGTCCACATACTGCTGAAGCCTACTTTGTAGGATTTTGAGCATAACCTTGCTAGCGTGTGAAATGAGTGCAATTGTATGCGAGCCCCTTAGAAGACCACAATTCCCTTTGAGAGCCTGCCTGGGTTTTAAAATCCTCAAGGGAAGCCTTTCTCTCCATCCCACCACTCTTACAGGTGCTTTCTACACAAAGATACTGTATCTTATTGCTACTTGCCATACAAAGTTGCAAAAAAGAAAGAAAAATGTGGAAATCCTCATAATAAATACTGTATGTAGTTTAGCAGCATATAGAGTGTGGAATTAACTGAACATTTAATTCACAGAAGTGAATTGATAAATGGGGTTGTGGGTTTTTTTAAAAAAAAGGTCAGCCCAATTCATAAAAATGTGGTATCAGTTTATCAGGTTGGCTCCCTCTTTTGAATCCTTTCAGCAACAGTTAGTGATTGCCTTTGAGGCAGGCTTTTAGTACCCACAATTGGGTCCTTCCTAGTTGCTAGACTTCCATTCTTTTTAAGCATGTCCCTAAAATTTTAAAAAGTTAAGATTTTCTTAATTATTCCTATATGTTTAATTGTTTTTTTAAAACTGTATTATACTAATTCACAACGTCGCCATATTGTGTGGTTTGAATTTTTGTGAGTAGCCATGGGTCCCCTATGCAGAGGAAGGTGGTAAATAAATATTATTTTAAAAAAACAAACAAGGCCACCATAAATTGAAGGTGACTTGACAGCTGCTCAAAAGGGAAAGCACTGAACGTCTTCTGGAGAGGCGGGGGTGGAGGGTGGCATCAAAGAGAACCTAATAGGGCCACCCAGGAGATCTCCAGATTAAAGGAGGGTCAAGCCAAGCATCTAACTTGGGAGAAAGGTAAGGTGTACATTAAATAAATAAATAAAAAAGGAACAACGTCCAGAGTCTGCAGTGAGACTAGAGAAGTGGAGTTCTTCACAGTAGCAAATCCTGGAGTCCAGCATCTGAAGAAGAGATTTTTGACCTGTGAAAAGTCACATTTAAAAAGGCTTTCGATTTATGAACAGGTGTGAAAGGATTCAATATTATGAAGAGGTGTGAAAGGATTCCACCTCACATCTTTTGCATTCCTTCATTTTATTCTTTTTTATTCCCTTCTTGTAGTTGGGATGGGGAAAGGGGAATAAGCACTTCCCCTACATGCCTTTTGATAAATGAAAAGATGTGAAACGATTCAAGGTCCATCTCACATCTTTTGCATTCCTTCATTTTATTGGTTTTATTCTTTTTGGATTCTCTTGTACTTGGAATCCCCCCCCCCCTTTTTTAATATTTTTTTTGCCAAACAAGCACTCCCTCTGTCGGTTTGCAGAAAAGCCAGTTTCTTTCCTGACCTTGCTTTGGAACAGTAGTATGGATGGTGGGGAAGAAAGTTATAAGACCCTTGTGGAAAATCCAGAAATAGCTCTCAGTGATACTTTTATTAGAGCACTAATATCTCAAAAACAGGCTACCGCTGAGTGATGCAGGAATCTTCTCGACAAGCTGGGCATTGCAGAGCTTCGGGGAGCGGCAGCAGGAGAAAGAGCTTCCTCCCCAGAGGAATTCCCCTAGAGTAAACTTTCCAAATGCTGAGGCCAGGCCCTCTAATGTCCATTAAGTTCCACAACAACACCGTCTGCTAGCTTTCGAATCATTCCCCATTGCAACACCGCTCAGCTTGGCCCCCATCCCAGAAAGGGACTGATTTCTTGGAAGTGACGGGGGCTCACTTGGGCTGGATCCTGTGCCTTCTCCCCACCACTGCTCTCACAGGACAAGGCTTTCATTTTGCCGTCACAGGAGCGGCACTACCAGATGTCATTTCTTGTTTTATTATCACCTGATCCTGCCAGGAGTTTAGCATGCAGGACACACTGAGATTTCCAAACACTTTCCAAAGGAAACCCCACATAGAGCACATTACAGTAATCCAAACAGGGTTGTATATGTATGTATTTGTTGCATATTTAGAACAGTTTTCAACTATTATAACCATCAGATTTAATGTGATATCTATTTTTTAATGTTGTAGACATTTCTTGTTTTTTTAGTTTTTTCCTTGTTTAACAGTGTAAGTCATATTGGGTTCTCTTGAGGAGAAATTCAGGATATAACTGTTTTAAAGAAATACATAAATGAATAATGCATGTGCACAATGAGCACATCAGACATTCTCAGGTTTATGCCATTCAGTCTACATGCATTATACTTTAAGGTACCAGAGCCCTTGCTGGAATAAATCCACCTTATTGTCTCACTTTGGTTTGAATATGCCAGAGGTCTTTTTATACAATCGGGGTGTTTCTGGATGGGATTGTTTTGCTTGCCATTGCTTTTTCCCATGCACAAAATCACATGGATTGATAGATTGGTTGAGAAAGTGCACACTCTTTAGAGTGTTGTGGAAGAATTTTGGCCCATTTTAGTTCATTGAGGTTTGCAGGCACTTGTTTCTGTACAGCTCTCTTAAGGTCGCACCACAGCCTTTCAATAAGGTTGAGGGTTGGAGTTTGACTGGACCGTTGCAACATCTTGATTTTTTCCCCAGCCATTTTGTTGTAGATTCGCTGGTGCGCTTGGAATCATTGTTCTGCTTCAGGGCCCAATTTTGGACAAGGTTTAGCTGTCGGACAGATGGCCTCACATTTGACTCTAGAATACTTTGGTATAAAGAGGAGTTCATGGTTGACTCAATGACTGCAAGGGGCCCGGGTCCTGTGGCTGCAAAACAAAAGAAAACAAACAACAAAACCCCAAATAATTGCTCCTCCACCACTGTTCTGGACCATTGTACGAGGGGTTTGTGCTGATATGCTGTTTTGAGTTTTTGCCAAACATGGTGCTGTGTATTTTGATCAAACATTAATGCAATTCAGTTTTCTTTATGATGCTCAACAGATCGGACAAAGGCCAAACATCTCAGCTTGGTCTTGTCTGTCCAAAGGACATTGTTCCAGAATTCTTGTGATTTGTCCAGATGCAACTTGGCAAAGCTAAGCTATGATTTTTAGAGAGAAGAGGCTTTCTCCTGGCAACCCTTCCAAACAAACCATACTTGTTCAGTCTTTTTCTAATTATCATGAACTTTCACATTTAACATGCTAACTGAGGCCTGTAGAGTCTAAGATATAACCCATTGTGGGTTTATTTTGTAATTTCTTTGAGCATTGCATAGTCTGATCTTGGGGTGAATTTGCTTTGATGCCCAGTCTTGGGACAACTGGCAACTGTCTTGAATGTTTTGCACTTGTGAATAATTTTTCTCACTATAGAATTCTGGTCTTTTTTGAAATGGTTTTATAACCCTTGCCAGATTGATGGACAGCAATAACTGCTTATCTACAATCATTGCTGATGTCTTTCCTCCTTGTCATTCTGTTAACACACATCTGAATGCTCCAGACCAGCAAACTGCTAAAACTTTGGCTTTTATAGAAGTGGTCACACTTGCTAATGATCAGTTACTCAAGGGCATTGGGTAAGCAGCAATTTACTACTACTTAGCCTCTTAATACCTAGGGAAGCAGTAAGGGTGTACCTAATTTTTCACACATGACATCTTCATTTTGACATTTTTTTGTAAAATAAATCATGACATGGTGAAATATGTCATGTGTTGTTTATCTGAGGTTGTATTTACCTAATTTTCAGACCTGCTACATTACTGAAACAGTGACATCTACGTTGGCTTGGGCATGTCATGAGAATGGCTGATGGTAGGATTCCAAAAGATCTCCTGTATGGAGAATTAGTGCAGGGAAAGCGCCCCAGAGGGAGACCACAGCTGTGATACAATGACATCTGCAAGTGGGATCTGAAGGCCTTAGGAATGGATCTCAACAGATGGGAAACCTTGACATTCTGAGCGTTCAGCCTGGAGGCAGGCGTTGCATCATGGCCTCTCCCAATTTGAAGAGACACTTGTCCAGCAGGCCGAGGCAAAGCGGCAGTCCCGAAACCAGCAAAATCAGGGAGCTGGACAGGGGACAGATTGCATTTGTATTCAGTGTGTAAGGAATTGTCACTCTTGAATTGGTTTTCTCAGCCACACTAGATGCTATTCCAAGTCCTCCATACAGAGCATGACTATAACGTATGTTCTATCCAACACATTCCAGCCAGTTTGCAAACATAAAAACAGAGAAGAATGAGTGTGTCACATCTCCTTCCATCAAATGCTGCCAGTCCACTACCAGAACACGAAAACAGTAGGATGCCTAGGATGGTAGAGGTTAAACATGAATAAAAAGAGTCTAAGATATAATCCATGAGCTGAGCAGGGTTGTTAATGGCAGGGGCTTTTGGAAGCCATTAATTCGTAGGGTTGCTGCATTGTATGGTTTTAACTGCTGTACAATACGAAATAAATAAATAAATAAATAAATACATAAATAAATAAATAAATAAACAAATAAATAAATAAATAAATAAATAAATCCAATTCTTTAAAAAAACCTTCCAGTTTATCAATGTGGGATATTGTATTTCTATACCCGTGAGTCAAAAAGCCAAGAAATGGCCCAGAATTGCTGCAAAATATCATGCCCATGTGGCCAGCAGGAAAAAGGATGTCAAGCTTTACATAGCAAAGAGAAGCCAGAATGTTGATAAACACCAATGGCAGCAATAAAGATGATCTATAGTAGGGCCCCCCAACCCCCAGTCCATGGCCCAGTACCAGACCGTGGAAGTGGAGACAGCTCTCCTGCCCCCCTGCATGCACTCCCCCCACGCATGCCCACCCACCCGCATGGCCTGCCCACCTGCACACATAGGTGCCTCGCTGATCCGCGATGCATGGAAGTGTGCCCCACCCACCTTCGAGCATGGGAGAGACACATGCCCCCCCCCAAACTGGTCTGCAATTTGGAAAAGGTTTGGGGCCACTGGCATGTAGGATACCCCCTTCTGCTGACTACCCTTCACACTTGTTGAAAAACAGCCCTGACAATTGCTTTGTTTTTGGGTTAGAAACGGGGAATGGATGAAAAACAGGAGTCAGCTTCTGGGATTTTCACTTGTATGGTTTCACTTTGTGAATGGTAATATATGGCACTGTTACCCTGGTGCCATAAGAAATGGCATCCCAGTTGAAAGGAAATGCCAGGTGCTCAAAAGCGAAAGGGCTGAAGGCTTTCTGGAGGGGGGGCAGCGAGTGGCGTCTTAAGAAAACTTTATGGGGCCACTAAGTGGCTCTCCACATGAAAAGAGAGGAACAACTTCCAGACCTTGCAGGGGGAACGGTGGAAGGGGAGTTGTCCCCTTCACGGTGACAGTTGTCTGAGGAAGGGACTTTGACCCGCGAAAGCTCCTCTCAAAATCGAGTTCCGCGTGAGTCGGCATTTTCCAGTTGCAACTCCTCTTTCGAGCTTATTTGTCCGTCAAGAAATCCAGGCACTTTATGCCTCGCTGCCCCTCCTTCTTGGGCAAACGCAGCCCCTGCGATTCGAAAGTGAAAGAAGTCCTTCGTATGGGAATGTGGCCGGGTCCCTCGGCTCAGGGCTTGGCGGCTCCCCGGTGTCCCTGGGCGTCGAGTCCCGGCGACCAGGATGGTAAGTCCGGGGCTCTCAGCAAAAAGGAGCCCCGATTCCCCTTAGAGGGTCAATGGGGAAAGCGGGGGGGGGGAGAGGGAAGGGCTGGAGGGGGGAGAGAGAGGGAAGGGCAAGAAGGAGGGAGACTGGGTGTGCGTGAAAAAAGGAAAGGAGAGTTTCCTGAGGGCTTGGGCGGGGACAGAAGCTGCCCTCGAAGGCCAGAGTTTGCCGCGGGCGCGCGTGGCGCAGGAGCCTCCCAAGGGCGAGCCCGCGAGTATTGGGTGGGCGCAGGGCGTCTCGAGGCTCGAGCGGGTAATCGCCCCCCCAGCGAAGATTTTGTCTTTGGGGGGGGGGAACAGCCCAACAATGGCGGCGCTTTCGTGGTCAGAGCCGTCTAATACAGTAAATTCACTGAAGAAACCGCCCCGGAGAAAAGGAAACCCCCCTGCGCGCTCTCCTTGTCCCCGCGGGCGCTTCTCTCCCGCCCCTCCAAGAATGGGCTCCGGTTTTCCTGGCTTTGTTCAGTGCTGGGCTGGTGCCTTCGCCGTCTGGCTGTGGGAACAGAGAAGACTCGCTTCAGCCCCCCCCCTCCTCCCAAAATGGAGGGGCTTTAGGCTGAAATTACACCGTTGTTGTTAGGTGGAGTCAAGTCACCTCCGACGTAGGGTCACCTATAAGCACTGCATCTCCAAAAGGCCAGCCGGTGGCTTTTCCCTCAGGAGTTCCCGTCTCCTCCATGCGAAGGATATATTAGCAGACGGATGTGTATATTAAATATTGCTAGTTTATGAGCCATTGTTTTGTTCTCCATATTATATCTCTTAGTATATTCTTGTAAGAATTTTCACAGGAATAGCCACTGTAGTCTGTGTAATTGTAGTTAGACAGAAATAAACACAAGAATAAGGTGCCACCTAAAGACTAACTTTTTTCAAGGTAAGCTTTTGTGAATTAATCCAGGCCTGTTAAGAGTGGAGACTCTACTATGTCTCTCATGTAAATAAAACCTAATTTGTTAATTACTGTTAAAAAAAATCAGAGCAAATGTGTAAGATTTTGAAATGGAGGTTTGGTGGGAAGAGGGCATGAAATTCTTTGGTTGCCCCAAAAGAAGACCAAGAGAGAGAGAGGGTAATTCTTCCTTATTGCAATGAGTTATTGATGAGACATTGTTCTCTTGGGGCTGTCTCAACCATGAAAGTCAAGCCAGAGCAGATCTGAGCAATTTTTTTTTTCAATGTTTAAAAAGAGAAGTCTTTTGTCAATGGGTGAGATAAAAAGAAAGTAAAAGTTGGGTAAAACTGAACAAATAAAACAATACAGTATATGTACAGAGGTTACACAAGAAGTTATTAATAATTTCTAGAGTAGAACACTGGCTACACAATAAGATAAGGAAAATGATTTCCAGAGTAGAACAATACAATCTGCTAATATATCTTTGGCAATTAGTCAAACACAAATAGTGCAGTCAATCAAAGCAGGAGTGTGGAGGAAGGTGCCAAATATAAGTATTTTGGAATTTGGTTGAATAAACAACAGAATCGTTGCCATGGTAGAAAAATCAAAACAGAAGTAGCTGAGAGCACTTTCCTTCCTTGAGCTGAAAAATAGAATTAAATTTAGCTTTGTTGGTTGGCAGTGCACAATCTTGTGTATTCGTGAACCAGTTGTGAAGAATTTGCCAATACTTTGCAGTCAAAATTTCTCAGATCTGCTCTAACTTGGATGCAGCAATTGATACAGGTCCTGTGAATATAACTGGCCTCTGTTTGCTCAGTGTTAATGGATGTGGACAGGACTCTTGGAGAGGTGGGCTACCACATGTCTAGTGGACCTTCCTGGCTTATAAAAGCTGCCAAAAAGTGGGTAGGAGGAGTGGTGAATGCCTACTTGCAATAGGGTAGGATCCTAGCATGCTTAAAGGAGGCAATACTACTGTATGACCATTGTTGAAAAAACCGTCTTTGGATCCCACAGTACTGAATAATTACCAGCCGGTCTCTAATATTCCAATCTTGGGCAAGGCGCTGAAGCTTCACAACTGCAGGAGTTCCTGGATGAAACAGTTTGTCTAGATTGATTTCAATCTGGCTTCAGACCAGGTTGTGGAACAAAGACTGCTTTGGTTATCTTTGCCGATGATTTACTCCAAGAACTAGCCGGGGGGTGGGGTGGGCCCTTGTTGGTTCTGTTGGATCTCTTTTGATACTATTGAGCATGGTATCTTCTGAGCTGTCTCTCTGGAATGAGATTTGGAGACATCCAGTACCTCCTGGAGAGAAAAACCCAGAATGTGGTGGTGGCCTGTTCATTGCCTTAGCTGTTGGACTGTGGTGTCCCTCAGGACTCTGTTTTGTCATCATGCTATTTAGCATAAACATGAAACCACTGAAGGAAGTTGTTCAGGGGTTTTGAAGTTCAGTGTCACTAGTATGTCAACAACAGCCATCTCAATCTCTCCTTTCCATCTAATTCCATGGAAGCTGTTCCTGTTCTAAACCAGTGTCTGCCATCAATAAAGAACTGGATGAGAACAAACAGTATCCTTATGCCGAGGAGTTGAATTTCATGGCTGAAAAATTAGAAATTGGTCTCAATGCAACACATCACTGTTGTTCAGTGGTAGGAGAAGAACTTTTAGTAGGAGAAGAACAGCAACAAAAAGGGGGGGGGGATAAGGAAGCATAGCAGCTGCAGCCTTGGACAAAGGACATCTGCAAAAGCAGAGCAGAAGCCAGCCAGTGGAAGAGGGCAAATGGCTTGATGGTAGTGACTGGCTGGCTAAAGAACACAGTTAGGCAGAAAACCCTAGTAAAGAAAGTAAATGAAAAGCAAATGGGATCTAACCTTGTATGACAAATGTACCTTTCCTGGCTTTTCAATATCCACCAATGTATGCAACCAGGTAGCTGGCTGGCATCTGGCTGTGAAGCTAAGGGTTAGGAGTTTGATTCTCCACTGTGCCTCCTGGGAGAAGAGCCGGGTTCTGTAATCATGGGCAAGCTGTACAGTCCCATAGGATGCCCGTAGGAGGTGGAATGGTAAATCATCTCTGTGTATTCGCTATCTAGAAAATCTTGGAATGGGTCGCCATAAGTTGGAATTGACTTGAAGGCATGCAATTTTAAATTATGCAACCAGCTTCCCCCTTTATTCTTCTCTATATCTCATCTGAAAAGCAGTAGTGAAGACGTGTGGCTGTGCCCCTGTTTCCATTCTGGGTGGGTGTGTCCAGTGGGAGGAAGCACTGGTTATATATAAGGTGCCGTACATGGCTGTTTCCCGAGTGTCAAGCCTTATCAGTGGAAGATTGCCTGTCCCCTGGTGGCCCAAGAGGCCTCTCTGGACATCCGACCCACAGTGCTAGGGGTGCTTCAGAGCAAGACATTTCAGGCTTGGGGAGATCTGAGGAGTTTTATGCTCTTTCCTGGTTGGGAGATTGATGCTGCATTTCAAGGAAGGGTCACAGATTCCCCTCCTCATGCCAACTCCTGTGACCTCCCCCCCCCCATCCTTCATCTCACCAGGAGATGCCAACCACTACAGAGTGTTGTTGCTCAGTGTGGTTGCCATCCCTTCTTCGTATGTGTGGCCCTGTGCGCAGTGGTCCCCAGTCTGCTCTCCTCAAGAAGAAGCTGCCCTGAACACTTTTTTAGCCTTTCCTTCTTTTATGGCTTTGTTTTTCATTCCAGGGGAGTGAAGACTGGATGTTCCACAAGTGTGGTTTTCTTCCCTACGTGTGTGTGTGTGGTGGAAAGTCTTCAGCAATATGTAGCCCAGCATCTTAATAAAGGAAAGATGGATTGTTCAATAGAGATGCTTCATTTCAATAGCAACTCCAACTTTCTCCAGAATGAAGAATCGAGGGATGAGACAGGTAATTGCATCTTCTCTGCCCAGAAACAGCAAAAACCAGTTTGGGTCTAATCCAGAGGGAGCATTTGTTCCTGTAAAAGTACCTGGTTCTGAGATGATTGTTCTAATTTTTTTCCTGCCACCTCAAGGACAAAATCCTTTTCTTGATAAAAACAGTGACAGACTGAAACAACCTCCATGCCTTTCCACTAACTTTTTTTTTCCTTCTGAGACATAGACGTAATTTTTATCTTTGGTCCTGGTCACACATGGGAAATGTTCTCTAATTATCCCCCAGTTAGTTTGTTGCCTTTTTCCCCCCAGTCATACGATGCACAATGAAGATCGAGATATTTTCCCGGCCAGCAGTGTAACTGCAGAACATTTCCCCATCACCAGGAGGGCTGTTTTACTCTATACCTCTGTTGCACTGGGTTTGCCTCTGTGCCTCTTTAAAATCAAAGACAGGATGGTGGCCGCCATTACTGCGGGACACATATTGATATTTTAAATTTTTTTGTGCCTGATACATCGATACATTGGTAAAAGTATGTCACCTAGGGGGTGAAATTGGTACCACGATTTAGCCGTGAAACTATTCAAATACGAGGAAATAAATCAGTACCTCTAAAAGTAGTCGGGACGTTCACTATAGTATACAGTTGATGACCCTATCTCCTGAAAAAAAAAAAGACAAAAGCTGTTCCCACAGCTGTAAATACTCAACTGTCCAACAAACAGCCGCTCAGAGTGGTATAGATTTACCAGATGAGCGGGATATAAATCAAATAAATAAAATAAATAAATAAACAGCAACAGAGCACGGACAGAGTTCCTACTCCAGTCCTCTGAAGATGACTGGTGAAACGTCAGGAAGAACAACCTTCAGAACACAGCCAAAGAACCCGAAAAACCCACAACAACCATCATGCTTGTCTGTTTCCTTGACTCTGATTTTTTGGAATAGGTTTGAAGGTGCTGTAGGGCTTATCTTGGTCCAGAGCAGGGACGTGAATGAGGCTCCCCAGGAGGGTTGGCCCTGAACACAAACCCATGTGGTTTATTTATTTATTTTGCATGGCCTTTAAAAGTCAAGCCATAGTAATGGATTTGGGGTTCCTGTCCTCGTAGGCAGCACAGGAGATATTTTTCTTTCTGCTACACCTGAATGTACTTCACTCTTTTCTCTGGTGCTTCTACATAGGAAAGTTTAGGCTTGGATTGCAAGATGAATGGGCTGCTTTTCTGCAGCAACAAAACATGCAGATCCAAAACAGCTCATCTGCCGTTCAAGATCAAAGTAATACATTTTTAACGTTAGTCATTTCTTGTAAAAGTACATGATAGAAATGTAAAGAGAATAATGAGCACTCGAGGCTGTGAGGCCAATGACATTCTCTGCAGAATCTGTGGAGCTTTCAGTTGAGTGTTCATGACTGTTTTCACGAGTGAAGTCACTGTATAACGTGTTTGTCCTCTTTCTTGACATGTTTTTTGAACACGTGCCTCTTAAGATGAAGTCAATAATTTCCAGAACCACCTGAACAAAAGGAGGGATCAGGAGGAACTGCGCTTCAGAGACCCAGAAGGTAAGGGGAGTGTGAAATATGGGAGGGAGAATACAACTGCACAGTGATGGTGTGAAGGAATCTGATCCAGGGATGAAGGAATTCTTAGTAACTCTAAATTTTGGATAAGGTCTATAGATGGGCACCTAGGAAACTGGTTCATTATGGTTCAGGGTTTTTTTTTAAAGTTTGTGCAGGGAAACTATTAGAGCCAGCAAGCCAGCTTCCCTTCTCAGAGCCAGTGCACATGTGCTCGCTGCTCAGGCGATAGGTGGACACATGCGTAGAAGTTGCAGGAAGGGAAATTGGCCCACTGCCCCTGACGGTGGTGGCGATGGTGGCAAAGGCAGCAGGGGCAAGGGCAGGTCGGTGGAGGTGACAAGGGCAGTGGTAAGGAGCAGGTGGGCATCCATTTTGTGGAAACAAATGAAATGCCAAAGGGAAAAAAGTTTGGGGCTTTGCCAGAATTGGATTCCTTCACTGGGTTGGCAAACCGAACCAGGAACCAGTCCAATTTGTCAGGTTTTGTGGTTCATGGTTTGGTTTGTGCTCCTCTGTAATAAGGTATCTTTTTTTTCTAGACTTTGACTGCCTTCTAGTGGATTGTGAGAGGAGTGCAGTAACTCCAACTCTTAAAGCCCAAGAAGCTACTGTAGGGAAGTCCTAAACAACCCCATTGCTTTTGCTTGCCTTCAGGGGCAGCCCCTGATTGGATTTGTAGTCCCCTTTGTATATATTTAAGTGCATGATGGCACAGCAGAGAGTCTTAACTTGAATAAAGTCAATTTATTCTACAAAAGCATGATTCACATTTAACTCATGTGAGTTAAATATTTCTTTTTACATAGTCCAAAAATATAATAGCATTTCATTGCTTATTGCCCTTACATTAATTGCTTGTAGCCTCTGTAATTTCAGGGCTCATAAATCCTTTGTTTCTTTTCTGTTTTCCTCTCACCTATGAGGAAATATCCATGTTGACTCCTCTCACTTCATCTGGCAGTATATCTTCATTCTGTTGCTTCGTTCTGCTGCTCTTTCCTCTGTTGCTGCTTCCTTCCTTCTTCCTCTCTCCTGCTGGCCTCCTTGGTCACATTTTTGTTCTTACTGCTACTGCTTCTTTTATACTGATCTTACTCAGAGGCACACATTGTTTCTCAAGGAGAATTAAACTTATTCATCTCACCTGCCTGTCTTTCCCTCTTGTAACTTTACTGAGCAGAAATGCTCTTTGTAAAAATATAACTTTTGGTCCTCAGGAAGACCAGGGGCCTGTTCTTCATTGGACCGAAGGTCTTGGGCAACCCTTTTGGGATTGGAAAGCTTGGCCTTCAGATGTCAACTCTGTGTGGCTTTTTATCTGGATGGGGGACCTTTTTAAAAAAAAACTGAAGTGGGTTGGTATGCCTTTTTGTTGGTGTATTGGTGGTTTGTTTGTTTGTTCTGTTTCATGATTAAACATTTTTGTTTGTTCTCCCCCCCCCTTATCATCTTCTTCTTCTTAATATGTGAAGACGTTTTAAATTATCTGAATGATCTAGATGATGATGAATGGAACCGACTGAAGCCTCTCTTGGAAAACAAAATCCATCTGGAAGGCCGTTCTGAGTTGAAGCCAGGTAATTGTTCCCCGCAGGTATCCCACAGGACCCAAAATGTTCTCATAGCAGAGGAGAGCAGCAACCCTTGAGGGATGGGCAGGCAATTCTTGCAGTGCCAAGGAGACAGAAAGAGAACCACCCTTCTGTGCAGCAGAGAGGGAGAGGTTGATTTGCCCTCTGAGGAAGGCTGTTCCCTCATCTTATGGAGGAGCCATTCCTGGATGGAGGTCGTCAAAAACCTCCAAACAAAATGGGTCAAATCTGGCAAAGTCCAGCTACACTATAACCAGTTACCTAGAAAGAGTTCTTGTCGAACTCATTGGAGTGTGGTTCTGAGTGAACCAGCATTGGATTCTACGGTAAGCAAATTTTCAGCCATCCTTTTCCCGGAATAACTGTGAAAAGTTATATACCTCTCCAGCAAGAACAAAGCATGGCTAACTTTACGTGGGTCGAAGCCAGATTATATAAATGGAAATAAAGAAAGACTATGTTATATTTACTTTGGTAACTCCACATAGGTTTTTAAAAAGGAAAATAAAAACCACAGAGAAGAGAAGAGAACAATATACGGGGGAAAACAAGCAATCTCTTCCAGAAGTTTAAAGAAATCCAAGAGAAACTCTAGATTATTAATGCTGAATAACCGCCTTGGAAGGACCCTATCTGACCAGGAGAGAATGAAGGTGGAAACGATATAGAGAGAAGAGATAAAATGATGGAAACAATATAGAACAATAAAAGGTGGCAATGATATTGAGAGAAGAGATAAAAGGATGGCAGACAGCTTTGAAGAAGTAGCCCTGTTAGTCCGTGCAAGGATATCAGGCAAAATCCAAAGAAATAAAACAAGGCAAGACCAAAAAAAGAGACAAAAACTTGTTGCACCTTAAAGACTAGCCATTATATTTAATGTAAGTTTTCATGGACATGTCCACTTCGTCAGACATAAAGAAACAGAATGAACTGCAATGAAATGTATAAGTGAATGTATTTCATTTCATTCTGTCTCTTAATGTCTGATGAAGTGGAGGTATCCATGAAAGCTTATATTAAAATATAATGGTTAAGGTGCTACAGGTTTTTGTTGTTTTGTTTTGTTTCTTTGGATTTTGCCTGATATCCTTTCAAGCGAAAAAAACCCTTTAAAACATCATTTTGCAATCGCAAAAGCGATCGCAAAAACATTGTCATGAAGTGGATTCGTCATTATACGGGGTAATCGTCTAGCGGGGCACAACTGTATATTATAAAGAAAGATACCAGCAACCTTGCAATACTAAGCAATTTTGAAAGACAGAGAAATGTACTACTTGTAGCCCTGAAAAATGGGCTGAGGTATCCTCTGCCACTCAGATCATAGGCTTGCCCCTGAAATCTACCCCTTTTCTCAGAAGTTCCCCCATAAAGGGGTTCCCATGTGCTTTTCTCCATTTGGGTTTCTTTCCCCTCTTTTGGTTTCGTGCACACAGAGAAGCTGAGCGTTCTAGCTGTATTTGTTTCCCTTGTTGTCTTTTGCTTCATCCTTACTATGTTTTGTAAGCAGCCCGTTTCTTAAAAAGGTTTTTACCTTCAAGTTTCATTTTAACTCTTTAACGTCATGCCTTAAGAAGGCAATCTGCTTAAACTGAGTTACAGGAAAATAAATATACACTTTGGGATTCATTATGTGAACATGAAACGCAGCACAGTTTTTAACACAGATCAGCTCGTAGGGTGTGTGTTTTTGGCTGTGTGACAGGCCCTTAATTGCTCTCAAGGTGTTTTCTGATGCTCACTATGTAGCTCAGTGAGTTCAGGAATCTGGCACATCTGGCCAGGAGTTGGATTCCCTTCTGGGCCCCTGAGAAAAGTACCAGACTGAGTGGCTTTGGGCAAGCTGGGCAATCCCAGAGCACCCCAGAAAGAAGGGAAAGCTGAATCACTTCTGACCATTGTATACCTAGAAATCCCTGAAAAGGGCCATCATAAGTCAGAGGTGGCTTGTCACCCAATTTTTCTTTTTAAGTGTCAGGGACTACACATGCCCATCCCTGCACTTCACAGGATCACTTCCACTCTCCCATCTTGAAGAAATACTTACAATCAAGAAAGGTACTTCATAAGCTCCATTTAGCTTCAAGTAGTGGACTGGGGGAATCAATATACCGTATTTTTCCATGTATAATACTATACCTTTTTCTAAAATCTTTAGACTAAAAATCGAGGGTCGTCTTATACATGGAAGGAAGCTGAGGAAAGAACAAAAATAAGTGGAGGGGAAAGCAGGGATCAAAGTGATCCTGCAGGGCTTTGATCCCTGCTTTCCCCTCCACTTGCTAAGCCCCACTTAGATTTCTTAATTTTGGGTTGGAAAAGTGGGGGGCATCTTATACATGGAGGCATCTTATACACGGAAAAATACAGTATAGTGGGACCCAGGGAACTTGACACCCCAACATGGTTTCTTTTTTGAGTCACAAATTTGAAAGGTAACGCATTGCCGAGTCCTGCCTTTCCTTGTTCTGTTCACTTCTTTTCAAATATTGCCCTTAGTTAAAACATTGAGCTGGATGGCAAGAGAGGTCCTGCTTACGGACTGGACTTTTGGAGCAACAGAAACACAACAGAGATATTCTTGTTCATTTCCAAAGTATTTCCTGGATTTACGATAGGCAGCTTGTCAGATATGGTAGATTCAGAGGGTGATGGAACTATGGTAGCGCTGGACTGCAAGTTGAATGGGTAGGTGCACCTCCTGCATTGATCTATTCCAAAGGACCATCACATGTGGTAGAGTGAACTTAGGAAATAATTTGGGGGTGGGGGTGGGGGTTTGAGCCCAGGTAAATAAATAGACTTTGCCTAGATTCCAGGTTTTCCCAGAGAGGTTGCCTAAATCCGGTTTAGAACCAACAGGGCAGTGAATATATCTGTGTTAAAGGCTACCAGGTCTAGCAGAAAGGGTAACCGTGTCCTCAGTCAGTATTCTGGGCTTTTCTGCAGCCAAAAACGATGCAGTTCCAAAAGAGTTCATCTGCCCTTCAAGATCCAAATAATGCAACACTTTTAATGCTAGCCAATTTTAAGAGTGCTTGATAAAAATGTAAGGAGAATAATGAGCAGTACAGGCTATCATGCCAATGGTGTTCTCTGCGCAAACTGTGGTGTTCCCAGCTATGTGTTCCTGACTGTTTCCATGATTAATGAAATCACTGTATAACATGGGCTTCCTCTTTCTTGACATGTCTTATGGACACGTGAATCATAAGATAAACTCAAAGTCAGGAAATGCCAGGAAAAGAAATGGAAACAGAGGAAAATCGGCTCCAATGGAGGTAAGGGGAGTGTGAAATATGGGTGAGACAACTGCACTGCAAAAGTGTGAAGGAATCTGAGCCAGGAGTGAAGGAATTCTAAGAAACTCTAAAATTTAGATAAGTTATTTTCCCCCTGAGAGTTTGCCTCTGCTCTAGTGGATGTTGATACAATAATTCAAACTCTTCTCAAAGCCAAGGAAGCTGCTGTAGTGAAGTCCTAAACAATCTCATAGCCTTGCCTGCCTTCAGGAACTAAACTGCAACCTCAGAAAGACCAGGGCCTGTTATTCTGTGGCCTGAAGGAAAACCTTTTGGGATTGGAAAGCATGGCCTACCGATGCCAACTCTGTGTGGCTTTTTATCTGGACAGGGGCTCCCTTTTTTCAACTGCAATGGTTGGTACGCCTGTTTGTTCTTGTACTCGTGGTTCTTTTGTTGTGCTGTTTTATGTTTTAACATTTTTGGTCTGCTTTTTCCCCTTTCCCTTTTTTCTTCTTTATTTTTATTATCTGAGCAATCTAGATGAAGGCACATGGCACTAATTGCGCCCTCTGTTGCAAAACAAAAGCCATCACAATAAAGACGTTTATGAGCTCTTCTCCTGCCTCATGGTGGAGGCAGCCTGGGCTGGAAGTCCACTCCAACATCTAAATTTGTCTGGGAAAAATTGTTCTTGAACTCAGAGGGATGTTCTTCTGCGTGAGCAGGTTGCACCGTAACCTAGTCAGACACACGTCCCACTGAATCTGATGTGAAAAGGTAGCCATTACGTCCCTATCAGTCAAGGGCAAAGAACCAAGCATGGCAAACTTTGTCCTCATCCAAGCCAGAATATTAAAGGGAAAGAAAGAAATACAGGATTATGTTTACTTGAATAACTTTCACATATCTTTAGTTAGTTAGGCATCCTTCAGTCTCGAAAGACTGTGGTAACGTGCTCTGTATGGAGGACCTGGAACAGCCTCCAGTGTGGCTGAGGAGGCCGACTCAAGAGTGACAATTCCCTTCCACAGTGAAGACAAATAAAATCCGTCCCCTGTCCAGCTCCCTGATTTGGCTGCTTTTGGGACTGCCTCTTTGCCTCAGCCTGCTGGACAAGGGTCTCTTCAAATTGGGAGAGGCCGTAATGCACCGCTTGCCTCCAGGCTGAACGCTCAGATGTCAAGGTTTCCCATCTGTTGAGGTCCATTCCTAAGGCCTTCAGATCCCGCTTGCAGATATCCTTGTATCGCAGCTGTGGTCTCCCTCTGGAGCGATTTCCCTGCACTAATTCTCCATACAGGAGATCCTTTCGAATCTGACCATCAGCCATTCTTACAACATGCCCAAGCCAACGTAGACGTCGCTGTTTAGAGAGATAATACAGAGAAATGTACCTGCAGCCACTGGAATGAATGGATAAGGCAACCCTTCCCTTTTGGGCCACAGGCTGCCCCTGAAATCTTCCTCTTTCTTTCTCAGAGGTTTTCCTAAAAAAAAAAAAAAAAGGTCCCCATGTGATCTTTTTGTCACCATTTGGATTTATTTTCCCTTCTTTTGGTTCTAGTGCCCATAGAGAAGGAGGAAACTCCAAGGGCACCTGTTTCACTTGCCCTTTGCCTCATCCTAATTGTGTTTTGTTAGTTGCCTGTATTTCAAATGATTTTTACCCTGGAGGCTTCATTTAAATCTTTCACCTTGTGAGGTTCACATTATCTCCCGTCATCTTTTTTCCAAGATTCTTTTTTTTTCCACCAACAGGCATGGACTCATTTTTTTTGTTTAAAAGAATTATTCGAAATAACACATAATGGTTCTTTTTCTCCTTTTCCTAGTCCACTGACTACTTATTAATAAACACCCTCAGTTTATTATTATTATTCAAAAACACCAGACACATTCTATCAAAATTATAAAAACATTAACTAGTATTATATAATAGATACAAGTTTTACTCAAAAACCTAAGTACCTATTAAATATCGGCACAGTATGTATGCTGTTCCTAATATTGCTGTTTTTTGTAGCTCTGACAATATGATTTCTGAGATCTGCAACTGCTTATAGTATGAAATTATGTGTGAAATTTCTTGATACTGTTACCAAAGCCCCGATGACAAAGGGGATGGCTGAAGTGTGTTTCATCCACAAGTGAGATGTTTCGATTGCCAGGGCTCTGTATTTTGTTAGTTTTTCCAATTCTTTATTTTCAACTCCAGCATCACCTGGAATTTGCAGTGTCAATGATCTATCAATTTCTTCATTCTGTTACTGTTTCCCTGAAAATAAGACAGGGTCTTATATTAATTTTTACTCCAAAAACGATTAGGGCTTATTTTCAGGGGATTTTGTTTCATGTACAACAATCTATATTTATTCAAATACAGTCATGTCATCTTCCTCTGGTTGCTCCACAATAGTGGAAAGTGGGGTTTCACTTAATTGGGTCTTATGGGGAGTGTTATGGCTTATATTACGATCATCCCAAAAATCATACTAGGGCTTATTTTCAGGTTAGGTCTTATTTTCGGGGAAATAGGGTACTTATATGTCCAGTGTGTTATGTTCAAGGTTTCTGTCAGTTTGGACCAGAAATGCCACAAGATCTTGACTCCTTCATTTTATGACACCTTCTCTACCTGATGTTCTCATCGGTTTTTGGAGGTTGGCACATTAAATGTTTTGCATAAGGACCAGTGCGTTAATTTTGCCACTCTGTCATGTCTAACTTTGTAATCTGTTTGTGCAATCTCTGAGCATTTGCAGATGAGGTGTGATACAGTTTCATCTTTCTCTTGGCTGAATCGGCATTTGCTATTGTGATGCTCCCGGTCCACTAAAGGGTCATAGTGTGTTCGGTGAGAGAGTTCGCTGGCACTTATCTATCATTTTCATGCTGGATCGAGTCCCTAGAACTCAGCAGTGTGTAGCATAACCCCTTTGATCAAGTCTAACCTAAAAAAGAACACATTGCACTTGCTTAGCACTTAGGAAGTACAGACACCTGGACTTTGTGATTCCTTAGAACTCACGACAGCTCAGTGAAGTAGGACTCTTAAATGATAGCAAATCTGTGGCCCTCTTCACTACTGGAATTAGCCAGATCTTGCTGTTCAAGAGACCAGTCCTCAATAAGGATTTTTAAAGATTAATTTTTTATGAGAAAAATAGAGTTTCATAGTAAAATCAGTTTATATTGCAAAAGCAGTAGCATTCAAGAACATATTCAAAGATTATTGCAGTTAAATAAAATACCTATTTCCCATTTAAAATAATAAACTACTAAACTGAACTATAGAGACTATGGAGGGCTATAGTGGGCTATGCCTCCACCTCCTGCTTTCTCCTTTACTTACATCCTCACTCTTTCAAGCTACATGCTCATACCATCATCAAGACAGCATCCATCATCAGGAATCATTGAACACAATGGCACACAAGTGAACGCAGTACACATAACCCATCTTCCCTTTTCTACTTTCCTAGCTCTTCCCTTTTTCTTGGCCCCCTCTAGCTGTTAACCAATTTATTTTTTGGAGGTTGTACCACCTCTCTCCATCCCTCACTCCCATGAGAGTGCAGGTGTTGCTTGTCTTCTGTAATAGGCTTGGAATGTTGAGTCTTCCATAGGCCTCTCGACATGGCCTTCAAGATATCTGAATGGTTTTTTTTGTAACAGTCACAGGAAACCATTCTCATGGTGCTTAAGAAAAACACATTCAAAAGTCCTTCAAATCATCTCTACACAGAACCATTCTGACTCCATTTTATATTTCTCTGACTACATATCCCATCATCATGACACACTTTCCAACTACATATCCCATGATTGTGACAGCTGTAAGCACTAATTCCTTGGATCTTAGTTTTCATCACATTGGTTTGGAGTGCTTGTTCTTGTGCAGCAAAAATCTAGCCCTCAATTTCTTTCCTAAGAGTCCCCAGTTTTAGCCATGCCCATGTTGAATTATGATCATGCTTTCCAACAGTATTTCTTGGGTGTCGTCCATGTAGTGGTTTATTTTTTCAAATCGTTTAATTTATTTCAAATTTTTTTAATATTGAGTCTTTGTTTCTTTTGTTTTCAAAATATTCTCCATTTTAACCACCTTAATTTTTCTATACTTGTACTAATATAATTCTCTAATATAATTCTCTACTTGTACTAATATAATCATTTAATCTTCTTTTTTCCTCCTCTACTACCTGATGTATCTGCAGTATAGTTCACAGCCTTCAATTTTTCACGGTAAATATAATCTGTCCACATCACTGTTTGGATGTAGTGCATGATGCATGTTCATTAGTTTCCATGTTTTTGACTCAATTATTTTAATTCAATTTAAAGGTAAAGGTAAAGATTCCCCTTGACATTAAGTCCAGTTGTGTCTGACTCTAGGGCGCGGTGTTCATCCCTGTCTCCAAGCCGTAGAGCCAGCGTTTGTCCATAAACATACACCAAGGGGTCATGTGGCCAGCTTGACTAGAGACGGAACGCCGTTACCTTCCCACTGAGGTGGTACCTATTTATCTACTCACATTTTTACATGATTCTGAACTGCTAAGTTGGCAGGAGCTGGGACAAGCGGCGGGAGCTCACTCCGTCGTATGAATTCGATCTTCCGACTTCTGGTCTTCTGACCTTGTAGTACAGAAGCTTCTGTGGTTTAACCCGCAGTGCCACCATGTCCCAATTCATTTTGGGTCCAATCTATTATTCCAGCTAGGTATTTAATTGTTGGAACTGCCAATGTGTTTATGGCTTTGATAGTATTTCCACCATTCAAATGTGATTTTAAGATTTTCCTTTCTTTGAGGTTAGATCTTTAACTTTTGTGTGCAAGATGCAACTTTTTCTAGTATTCCAAGGTATTTATAATTTTCATAACTTGATAGTGATGACTATCAAGTTTATAGACTTTATATTTATAGTCTATTTATAGTCCCAGAAGTACAAACTGGATTTCAGAGGGGCAGAGGAACTACAGACCAAATTGCTAACATGCACTGGATTATGGAGAAAGCCAGAGAGTTCCAGAAAAACATCTATTTCTGCTTCATTGACTACACAAAAGCCTTTAACTGTGTGGACTACAACAAACTATGGCAGGTCCTTAAAGAAATGGGAGTGCCTGACCACCTTGTCTATCTCCTGAGAAACCTATGAGAAACCTATATGTGGGACAGGAAGCAACAGTTAGAACTGGATACGGAAGAACTGATTGGTTCAAAATTGGTTCAAAAGGATTACGACAAGGCTGTATATTGTCCCCCTGCCTATTTAACCTATATGCAGAATACTTCATGCGAAAGGCTGGACTGGAGGAATCCCAAACTTTAATTAAGATTGCCAGAAGAAATATCAACAACCTCAGATATGTAGATGATACCACTCTGGTGGCAGAAAGTGAGGAGTAATTAAAGAACCTCTTAATGAGGGTGAAAGAGGAGAGTGCAAAAAATTGTCTGAAGCTCAACATCAAAAAAACTAAGATCATGGCCACTGGTCCCATCACCTCCTGGCAAATAGAAGGGGAAGATATGGAGGCAGTGACAGATTTTATTTTCCTGGGCTCCATGATCACTGCACATGGAGACAGCAGCCACGAAATTAAAAGACGCCTGCTTCTTGGGAGGAAAGCAATGACAAACCTCGCCAGCATCTTAAAAAGCAGAGACATCACCTTGCTGACAAAGGTTCACATTGTGAAAGCTATGGTTTTTCTAGTAGTGATGAATGGAAATGAGAGCTGGACCATAAAGAAAGCTGACTGCTGAAGAATTGAATTGTGGTGCTAGAGATTCCCCAGGACTTCAAAAAGAACAAACCTATCCATTTTGAAGGAAATCAACCCTGAGTGCTCACTGGAAGGACAGATCCTGAAGCTGAGGCTCCAGTACTTTGGCCATCTCATGAGAAGAGAAGATTCCCTGGAAAAGACCTTGATGTTGGGAAAGTGTGAAGGCAAGAGGAGAAGGGGATGACAGAGGACGAGATGGATGGACAGTGTCATCGAAGCCACCAACATGAATTTGACCCAACTCCGGGAGGCAGTGGAAGACAGAAGGGCCCGGCATGCTCTGGTCCATGGGGTCACAAAGAGTCAGACATGACTAAATGACTAAACAACAACAATTTATAGACTTGTCATCTGGCTACCACGGCCACTCTGGGCAGTTTACAACATCATCAAATCAAATCACATACTGTACATATGAGTTAATATAAAGAGACAAACATATGCTAAACATTATGAATTAAGATCATTATAAACTTACAAATGCAATACATAGCAAAATAATGACTTTTAATGAAAAAGATCAAGATGGCAGAGTCATTGGCTTAAGAACTGGTAAGAAGACTGCATTGTGTTGATGGAATAGGCCTATCTAGACAACCATGTTTTCAGCGATCTCTTAAAAGTGGTAGTGAAGGGGGCAGGTAAATATTGCGCAGAAGTGGATTCCACAGATGTGGTGCCACCACTGAGAAGGCTCAGCTGCTGGTCTTTTTGTTCTGGGCCTCTCTTGGGGTCAAGGTCTTCAACTGCCCTGCCTGGGACAAACATGTAGGGCAGGCAGAACCCATTCTGCCAGGGGTCGAGGTCCCACACTGTTGAACATATCTTAATGTGAAAGCACTGGCTTGGATGACAAGAGAAGTCTTGCTTATGGACAGGACTTTTGGAGTGGGAGGGGGGGAAAAACACAGCAGAGAAACTTTTGTTCATTTTCAGAGTCTTTCCTCTCTTTACGATAGTCAACTTTTCAAATATGGCAGAGTCAGGATTCCGAAAGAAAGGGTAGCGAATCTATCGTACAGTATTTCATTTAGATGTCCTCATTCAGGCGGCCATAGGTCTGGTGACGGTGAGATCTGGGGTTGCCTCTCTTTGCCGTATGTATTGTTTCCTGCTGGTGATACTTACTATGACGGGATGGGGTGGAATTTGCCGACCGCACACTCATTTGTTTCTTATGCCTTCTTGTGTTGCCTACTTTTGGAGCAGACGATTGTCTTGTTGCCTTGACGCCGGTGTTTTGGAGTAGTTTTGAGGGTGTTGTAGGGCTTAACATGGTCCAGAGCCAGAGATCTGAATGAGAACTAGAGAACATGAGAAATGCAAGCCCTTTTGGGTTTACCAGAATAACCCAAAGAGGGGACACACACACACACACACAGAGAGAGAGAGAGAGAGAGAGAGAGAGAGAGAGAGAGGCCCTCAGCACAGACCGTTGTACTTTGTTTGCATGGCCTCAAAAAGGGGTGCCTTCACTCATAGCCTACACAGGACGTCTTTCTTCTATTTCTTCTGTACTTGAATGTACTTTACGTTTTTTCTGTGGTGCCTGTACAGCAGAGCTTTGATGAGTTGAATGCAGTAGGAAAAGAGGAAGACCAAATATTAGATGGATTAACTCCTTAAAGGAAGCCACAGCCTTGAGTTTATAAGATCTGAGCAGGCCTGTTGAGGATAGGACATTTTTGAGATCGATCATCATAAGTTGGAGATGACGTAATGGAACATAACAACAATATAAACATATAACATTAACAACAAGTTTTTAAAACATGCAGGAGTGTAGCACACACAACCACTAGAATGCTGGGATGAAGCATCTTCTCCCACTCAGACAGCAAGTCACCCCTGAAATCTTCTTCTTTCTCAGAATTTCACCCACACAGTTCCATGCTAGGTATCATTAAAAAGGGGACTGAAAATAAAACAGCCAATATTATAATGACATTGTACAAAAGGCTGATAAGGCCGTACCTGGAGTATTGCATACAGTTCTGGTTACCGCACCTCAAAAAAGACATAGTGAAACTGGAAAAGGTGCAGAAGAGAGCGACTAGGCTGATGACTGGGCTGGGGCACCTCCCTTATGAGGAAAGGCTACAGTGTTTGGGTCTCTTTAGTCTAGAGAAAAGGCGCCTTAAGGGGGACCTGATTGAGACGTCTAAAATTATTCAGGGGATGGATAAAGTGGATAGAGGGAAACTTTTTCCCCCTCTCACGCAATACCAGAACCAGGGGACATCCACTCCAATTGAGTGTTAAGAGAGTGAAAACAGACCAAAGAAAATATTTTGTTACCCAGCATCGTGTTAGTCTGTGGAACTCCTTGTCACAGGATGTGCTGATGGCATCTGGTCTAGATGCCTTTGAAAGGGGATTCGACAGATTTCTGGAGGAAAATTCCATTGGAGGTTATAAGCCATGATGGGGATGCGTAATTTCCAGGCTTCAAATGAATGTACCTCCAAAGGCCAGATACAGGGGAGGGGGATCAGGAGACAGGGATCTAGTGGTCTCATGTTCTCCCAGAGGCCTCTGGCAGAGCCCCTGTGAGATACAGGAAACTGGACTAGATGGGTCCTTGGCCTGATTCAGCAGGGCTCTTCTTATGTTCTTATGTAATGATAAGTGTGGTTTTCTCTTTTTATTTAGTGTTTACCAAGAAGGTGGCAGTTGGATCTTCAATTGTTTTACTTGCTGTCTTGTGCCTCATCTTTTTTGTACTTTGTAAGTAGCCCACATCTTTATGCACTAACCCTGTTTGGGATCTTATGCCACTTACTTTGATAGGATAAACCAGCCCTGCTGGATTTGGGGACCCTCCTTCTGATGCTTGGGGCCCTGGGCTCCTGCTTCAAAGTTCCTCCCTGCTCCACCAGTACCTTTGAAGATGGTCTCTAATTCTGTGTTCCTTTCTCAGTTCTAGTGTGTCTAAACAAGGAGCCATCCGGTGGTGATGTTCCCCTTCCACGCCATTCTCCTCCATGTCCACCTCATTGGTTTTGGTATCAGAGAAAGTGCTATTACTTTTCAGAGGGAGAAAAAAACTGGACTTCCAGCAAGGACTTCTGCTTTTCCCATGATGCTTCCTTGGCAAGGATTACAGATGAAGAGATGGTAGAGTCCTTTTCATTTTGTTTGTAAAAGGTATCGCCTAAGCCCCCCATATCAGGCAAAATTCAAACAAACAAAAATAAATACAAAAACATGTGGTAACTTAACTATTATATTTTAGTTTCATGGTCTACTCATACACTGTTTCTATGGGGGTCCATCATGCATATAAATTTTATTTCAGCTGCTTCCCTCCGTATTCTTGATTTGTAATGATTCCGTTTTAAAATAGTGACTTCCAAATCTTCTATAGAGTGTCCTGGTAGACTGAAAATGGTTGGAGACAGATTTCTGTGTATTGTGGTTCCTGATGTCTGATTTGTGACCCTTGACCTGTTTCTGTAGAGATTGTCCTGTTTGTCCTACATAGGGTGCAGAGGGGCATTGTTGGCAAAAGATGGCATAGATCACTTTAGCTGAGGAATAAGTGAAGGTCCCTTTGATATTGTGTCTGACTGTTGTCAGGTCCCATGATTGTGTTGCCAGAATAGATGTGTGGACAGTTGGTATCTGGGACTGTGGCAGGATTTAGCCCCTCTCTGTGTTGCTGTTTTGTAGTCCATTGTGTGTTAGTGTTTGCTTGAGGTTGGGGGAGTTGTCTGTAGGTAAGTATGGGTCTCCCACCAAGGTCTTTAGAGAGTGAAATGTTATTGTCAAGGATGGGTTGGAAATCACTTAGGATGTGTGTGAGTGGTCTCAGTTGTGGACTGTAAGTGACAACTAGCAGTGTTCTGTTATCTTGTCATCTTGCTCTGTCTTGCAGTAAGTTATTACTGGCAATGTGTCTTGTTTTGTTGACTTGTTCCTTTAGCATATGGGGTGGGTATTGTAGTCTGAGAAATGCATTTTGTAGATCATTGAGTTTGGAGTCTCTCTCTTGTGGGTCAGAGCAGATGTGCATGTATCTAAGGGCTTGGCTGTACACAATGGATTTTGTCATGTGTTCAGGATGGAAGCTGGAGGAGTGCAAGTAGGTGTATCAATCTGTGAATTTCTGGTGTGGTGTGGTGCTAAGATATCCATGTTGTAATCTCACAGCAGTATCTAGAAAATGCAGCTGTTGCATAGACTGTCCCAGGGCAAAGTTGATGTTTGGGTAAAAAAATTTGAAATCTTAATGGACTTTTTCTAGGGATTCCTTTCCATAAGTCCAGATCAGTAAAATGTCATCAGTGTACCTCAAATAGAGGAGTGATTTTTGGGTGCAGCAATTGAGAAATCGTTGTTCCAGGTCAGTCATGAATATGTTTACATATTGTGGAGCTGTGTGTGCCCATCTCAGTTCCATTGATCTGGAGGTAGGTTTTATTGTCAAAAGTGAAACAGTTGTGTGTGAGTACAAAGTCAGAAAGGGTGGTGATTATGTGGGCTTTTTCCTTGTTTTGAATGCTGTTTCTGACAGCTTGTAGTCCATCTTCATGTGGAATATTGGTATAGAATGGCTCTACATCCATTGTTGCTAGGGTGGTGTTGCCAGGGAGTTTGCGTGTGGAGTGAAGTTTCCTTAGGACATCTGTGGTATTTTTTACTTAACTAGGTACATTGATGGCATAAGGCTTGAGGATGGAGTCCACCATCCAACTGTGATGGTGTTGATGCTTGAAACAATGGGTCTACTGTTGTTGTTGTTGTTTAGTCGTGTCTGACTCTTCATGACCTCATGGGCCAGAGCATGCCAGGCCCTCCTGTCTTTCACTGCCTCCTAGAGTTTGGTCAGATTCAAGTTCGTAGCTTTGATGATAGTGTCCAACCATCTCGTCCTGTTGTTCCCTTCTCCTCTTGCCTTCACACTTTCCCAACATCAGGGTCTGTTCCAGGGACTCTTCTCTTCTCATGAGATGGCCAAAGTATTGGAACCTCAGCTTCAGGATCTGTCCTTCTAGTCAGCAGTCTACTGAGGTAGCCCCATATATATGCTGCGATGGTGAAGAAGAAGCTCACAATTAGCAGGGTGTTAGAAAATAGTTATAACTGTTATTAGCCAACTCTTACATGATATATGGTTGCTGTGCCCTTGGCCTTGTGATGTAGCCACTCAAGGATTTAAGAGGTGCCTTCTCTCATCATGACAGGATTTTATACACCTTCTCAAAGGGAAGGACGCCTTCTGGATTGGCCTCAGAAGATCCCCAGGTCAGCCCTGGACATGGCTAAATGGAGACACTGCAGTGTGAGTCCTTCTCTTTCCCTTTTTGGTTCAAATTACCTTGTGATATTTAATGAATCATTGCATGTAACCATCGCCCTGTTATTCTAAAAAATAAAAAATAAAAATACAACACCAGCTCAGCCCTCTCCTAACATGCTTCTGTCTTAAAGGAAATGGTGCTTTTGAGGCTGGGTATTTTGGCTCTCTGCCCATGCATGTTTCCAGCTTCAGGGAAGGAATGACTCCTTTGGAGTACTCTGTAATTCACTGATTTTTTTAAGAGAAATGCAAGGGCTTGATCACCGGGTCTGTGAAGCAGGGAACAGTTTCAGTTAGGCCTTCACTTCCTCGTATTAATGTGGGGAAGGAGTGGATATACGTCTGTGAGGCATTGCCTTCGTGCCATATTGTTAATCTCGTTTCCAGGAATAGTGGGCAGGGTTAACATTCTGAGCGAACAATTTGGGGAAAGATTGTAAGCCAGATTTAGGGGAAGGTTGTAAGCCAGAGCCTTCCATGGCAGACATGCACAGTCCTGCAGCCTGCACCACCCCTCCATCAGCCGTTTTTTCTTGCAAGGAAGGACTCTGGTGAGTCGTGTTCTGCTAAGAGGGCAACATCCTTTTCTGCTACCAGAACCTCTCATATATAACTATTTTGTCTTGGGTTTGCTCACTAAAGAGCACAAGATGAAAGGAAAAAACTGCTGTTGTTGTTTTTTAAGGAAGGAGAGAATGAGTGAGAAGGGGGGGGGGAATCAGAAGCTAAGGATGAAAGTAGATGGAAACATGACACAGGTCTGTTTGAATGTGTGTTTGCCCCAATCTGGGATAACTTGGGCAACCGAGGCGGCAGTGGCTATTTTGTCTGCCCTGCAAGTGCCACAGTTTCGACATGTGGAAAGAAGGGCTAAAACACTCCCTTCACATCATGGAGGCTGAATCTGTGGAGGGGACTCCTGAATACTTCTCAAATGTGCAGGGCATGTGTCCTCGTTCTTCAACCAGAGGTTTAGATTTAGATATTCATCACCTGCACCATGTGAGCCCTGTTTTAAAATAAAAAGACAAGATGTTTAAGATGTCTTAAGATGTCTTGTGAGCTCTTGAGTTCCTGGAAACCATGGCTTCCTTGAACATGTCCCAG
The DNA here is from genome assembly GCF_051106095.1 of Pogona vitticeps. Lineage (NCBI taxonomy): Eukaryota > Metazoa > Chordata > Lepidosauria > Squamata > Agamidae > Pogona > Pogona vitticeps. The sequence continues at coordinate 30,286,165 of NC_135784.1, forward strand.
CATGTCAACGGCCCCACCCACGTGGGTGGTCACACTCTAGACCTGGTTTTTTCCTCCAATTGGGGCGAGAGTGGTCTGATAGTGACGGACCTAGTGTCAGTCCCCTTGTCATGGTCAGATCACCACCTGATCAAATGTAACCTAACAGTGGTCCTCTCCCCCCCCCCCCCCCCCGCAGGGAGCAGGGGCCTATTTCCATGGTCCGCCCTCGAAGGCTACTGGATCCGATTGGTTTCCAGGAGGCCATGAGAGGGATTACGGCTGACCTGGCTAGCGCTCCTGTTGACGTCCTGGTGGACAGCTGGTCCACTGCTGCCACCAGGGCAGTAGACACGATCGCGCCCAAACGCCCTCTCCGGCGCAGAACTCGTCCGGCGCCCTGGTTCAACCAGGAGCTCTGGGCGATGAAGCGAACAAGGAGAAGGCTAGAGCGTAGATGGAGGAAGAATCCGACGGATAACAATTAGATAGCTGTCAAGGTCGCAACTAACCTTTACCTGAACAAGGTGAAGGCTGCATGCAGATCATTCTTCGCTAACCGGATAAGCGACGCGTCCAGCCAGCAGGTGGAGCTTTTCCGTATAGTGCGCGACCTATCCGGAGTTGGTTCGGGAGATTATTATTATTATTATTTATTTGATTTATATCCCGCCTATCTGGACGCATAGACCACTCCCCCTAGTTTTTCATCGGACCAATTTGCAGCATTTTTAAAATCTAAAGTGGAGGCCATCCGCCGGGAGCTCTCTCCTTTTTTGAACGCAGTGAATCGAGCTGAGATGTCCAGCACTCCGTCTTGCCCGGTTATTTTCGACTCTTTTCAGCTGGTAATGCCTGACTCTGTGGCCAGGGTGCTTGACCGCTGTCGTGCCACCACCTCCTCTTTGGACCCTTGCCCGGCCTGGCTAATCAAAGCAGCCAGGCCGAAAACAACTGAATGGGCCACAGCAATAATAAATGGGTCTTTCCTTGAGGGCAGGTTTCCGCTTGCCCTCAAGGAAACACTCATTAGGCCCATACGAAAGAAATCTAGTTTGGTGGCGGATGAAATTGGCAATTATAGGCCCGTCGCCAACATTTCTTTCATGAGCAAAGTGGTGGAGAGGGTGGTGGCAGACCAGTTTCAGGCACTCCTGGATGAAACAGATGCCCTGGATCCGTTCCAGTTGGGCTTTAGGCCGCGTCACGGTACAGAGACGGCATTGGTCGCCCTGTGTGATGACCTGCTGAGGGAGGCTGACAGGGGCAAAACGTCTCTGTAGGTCCTCCTCGATATTTCGGTGGCCTTTGTTACCATCAACCACGGTATACTCCTGGGGAGGCTCTCCGAGTTGGGAATCCGTGGCTTGGCGTATCTGGCTCCGCTCCTTCTTGGAGGACCGACCCCAGAGAGTTCAGCTTGGGGAGAGTGTCTCGGCCCCGTGGAGTCTCAATTGTGGGGTTCCACAGGAGTCGATTATCTCCCCAATGCTGTTTAACATCTATATGAGACCGCTAGCTGGGGTCATTAGGGGGTGTGGAGCGTCGTGTCACCAGTACGCTGACGACACCCAGCTCTACATCTCCTTCTTACCAACTGCAGGTGATGCCATCCTGTCCTTCCAGCGTTGCCTGGGGACTGTACTGGAATGGATGCAGGAGAATGGCCTGAGGCTGAACCCGGACAAGACAGAAGTCCTGAGGGTAGGGGCCCCCAGGGGTGGTGACTTGGTCGGCTCTCGTTTGGGGGGGCGACCCTGGCTCCGATGAGTGGGGTCCGCAGCTTGGGCATACATCTGGACCCAACACTCACCATGGAAACACAGGTGGCGTCGGTTGTCCGCTCCGCCTTTTTCCACCTTTGGCGGATTGCCCGGCTGCGGCCCTATCTCGACACGGGGGCACTCACTACCTTAGTGCACGCGCTCGTAATCTCAAGATTAGATCACTGCAACGCGCTCTACGTGGGGCTGCCTTTGAGGCTGATACGGAAACTTCAGATGGTGCAGAATGCAGCAGCCAGACATTTCTCCTATTCTGGCTAGACTGCACTGGCTGCCTATCCATTTCCGTATCGACTTCAAAGTTTTAATGCTCACTTATAAGACCCTAAACAGTTTGGGACCTCGATACTTGGCGGATCGCCTTCTCCCATCAAGATCTACCCAGACCACCCGCGCGAGCCAGGAGGTGACACTGAGGAGCCTGACGCCGAGGGAAGCCCGGAGGGAAAAGATGTGAAACCAGGCCTTCTCAACGGTGGCTCCTCGCCTTTGGAACAATCTCCCTCCTGAGATTCGCATGGCCCCTATGCTGGGTACATTTAAAATTCAACTAAAAATATGGCTTTATGTCCAGGCCTTCCCTCCCGCCAGCATTTAATCTAATTTAATTTAATTTTCTCTTCCTTATCTATCTATCATTTATGATTTTTGGTATGTTTTGTTAATAACTGATTTTTTTGTTTTATATTATTATAATTGTATATATCCTGTTGTTAGCTGCTCAGAGTGGTATAAATATACCAGATGGGCGGGATATAAATCAAATAAATAAATAAATAAATACAGTGGTCCCTTGCTTAACGTTGATAATCCATTCCAGGAAAATTGTCGTTAAGCGAAAACATCGTAATGCGGAAAATCCCCATTGAAATGCATTGAAACCCCTTCAGTGCATTCCAATGGGGTCAAAACTCACCTCCAGCGAAGATCCTCCATAGGGCAGCCATTTTCGCTGCCTGTCTTGTGAGGAATCCATCCCAGAAAACAGCGGGAAGCCATTTTGTTTACCCGATGGCCATTTTGAAACCACCGATCAGCTGTTTAAAAAATGTCGTTTTGCGAAGAATCACCGCAAAGCGGAAAAAAACCCATTTAGACCATCGTTTTGCGATCGCAAAAAGATCGCTGTAATGCGGTTTTGTCGTAATGGGGGCAATCGTAAAGCGAGGCACCACTGTAATGCTTACAAATATTTATGGCTCCTCAGAAAATTTTAGGGTGGGGAACTGGCACCGGCAACAGCTGAAATTGCCCATCCCTGCTCTTGAAAGCCTGTTCAAAGCACCCACACACATACTTTTTAACTAAGATGGTTAAAAAAAGAACTAAAGCCTTCTCTGTCGTTGAGTCTCACTTCTGAAATATCCATTCATTTAGCACAGTCCATTTTGTTTAAAAGTCAAGATTGAATCAGTTATTCCATTTTAAATATGACGGTGCTTTACTACAAGGAAGTGCTGCAGTCATGTTTATTTTTCATATTTTCTTTACTTTAATTGCATTCATCTGCTACTTGCTCTAGTCTTCAGCCCAACATACATCTTCAGTTGAAAACAGAAATTAAAATACCATTACAGTACTACCACCTCTTCTTAATGTTTTCTTGAAGGTTAAAATATTAGTAACCCTAGACGCATATTTCCTCCCATATCATTGCAAGCATACTCTGATTTCCTACAGGAACTAATTATACAGCGATGTTTCCTATGGGGGATTTTCACACAACGATCTCCCTTTTCGCTCCTGTAAAAATGTCTTACAATGTTTGGAAGCTGTTTTAAATGATTGCAATGGTTAGCCCACCTCCTGAAACCTATGCAAACTGATTTTGGTGTTTTTCTGACACTTCGTTAATTTATGATGATTTTTTGAATTTTCTCCATTGGAAACCATTAGATGGTTCCAATGAAGGAAACATTGTTTCACACAGCGATGTTTCCTATGGGGATTTTCACTCAGCGATGGCAATCTGTTCCAATTGGAATGGATTAACCAGTTTTCAATGCATTCCTATGGGAAATGGTGTTTCACAGAACGATGTTTCACACAACATTGATTTTTTTGGAACCAATTAACATCGTTGTGTGAGGCACCACTGTATATGGCGTCAGTGCAGTTTTGTGTTGCTGTTGATATTGTGGTTGCCTATGGTTTTAAACAGTAAAGCTTGTTCTGTTCTGTTCATTTACCCTAACAGACATATTTTTCATTATTCTTTTCCCCCATATCTTTTTCCATACGTACTTAGCCACTGATTTCTTTATTTTATGCCTCCTTGCCATATCTCTTTCAGGGCTGTTATTTTACGTTCACCCTCTACTAACATCTTACATATTACACTTATTATCACTTCTCTTTGCTTATTGCTCCCTTCAATTCTCCCTTTTTTCAATAATTTCTTCAAATTTAGTCATCACCCGACATTCTCCTTCCTTTTGTTTCAAGGCTTTTCTAAGTGTATGTTTTCCATCTTGTGAACCACCCTCTCCTAAGATATCACTGGGTCTGTTTTCCAAAGGGTGAAAAAACGGTGCATCCTTTTGTGACTCTGGTTTGTGTTTCAGGTTGGAGGTTCGTGGCGATGGAGGAGATTGTGCTTATTTGGACAATGAGTTCAGAGCCAGTTCAGCCAGGTGCCGAACAACTTTCCGTTGGATGTGCAGCAAACCGGATGTGTCGGAACAGCCAAAGTAAATGAGAAAGATGATCAAACAAGAGGGGTACCCAGCAGCAAAAGAGACCATGTTTTGTTGTTGTTTAGTCATTAAGTCATGTCCGACTCTTCGTGACCCCATGGACCAGAACACACCAGGCCCTCCTGTCTTCCACTGCCTCCCGGAGTTGGGTCAAATTCATGTTGGTAGCTTTGAGAACACTGTCCAACCATCTCGTCCTCTGTTGTCCCCTTCTCCTCTTGCCTTCACACTTTCCCAACATCAGGGTCTTTTCCAGGAAGTCTTCTCTTCTCATCAGATGGCCAAAGTATTGGAGCCTCAGCTTCAGGATCTGTCCTTCCGGTGAGCTCTCAGGGTTGATTTCCTTCAAAATGGACAGGTTCGTTCTCTTTGCAGTTGAGGGGACTTTGAAGAGTCTCCTCCAGCACCACAATTCAAAATACCCTGTTTAGCCATGTTTAAATATTTGAAGGGATGTCATGTAGAGCAGTGGTCCCGAACCTTTTTAATGCCATGGACTGGTTTTGTTGAAGACCATTCTTCCAAGGACCGGAGGAGGGCTGCTGCCTCCAGTGTTCATGAATGTGGAGGCGGGAGTGTCCATGCATGGGAATACTTGTTATGCAGTAGTATGTTATGCCATCATTTAAAGTGCCTCTGAGGAATCCCAAAAATGATCAGCTGTGCTAGTAGATCTTTTCTGACATTTTCTTGGTCACATCCTACAGCAGAAGCCATGGTGAGCAGAGAGCTTCCAAAGCATCAGAGGGATCTCCTTGTTAAAAGGTATCAGTCAGGAGAAGGGTAGAAAAGAATTTCCAAGGCATTAGATATACAGTGGTGCCTCGCTTAGCGAGTGCTTCGCTATGCAATGAATTCGCATAGCGAGGGGGTCCGGTCCATCGCTGGAGCGTTCGCTCAGCGATGGCCCCTACGGCGATTTTTCGCTTTGCGATGATCGCTAAGTGATTCGCTTAGCGATCTTCGCAAAACGAAGCGGGGGAGAACAGCTGATCGGCGGCTCCAAAATGGCCGCCGGAAGGTCCGCACCGCATTTTCGCGCCCTGCCCTCGCTTACCGAGGGCGCGAAAATGGCGGCGCTATGGAAGAAACATCGCTTAACGGTGCGTTTTCAAGCCATAGGAATGCATTGAACAAAGTTCAGTGCGTTTCTATGGCTTTTTTAGTCCCGTTTAGCGATGTTTTCGCATAGCGAAGGTTAATCCGGAACGGATTAACCTCGCTATGCGAGGCACCACTGTACTGTACTATGGAACACAGTGAAGACAGTCATCAAGTGGAGAAAACATGGCACAAGAGTGACATTACCATGAACTGGACGTCCCTGCAAAAGTGATGAAAAGACTACAAGAAAATTGGTCAGGGTGCCAAGAGGCCTACAGCAACATTAAAGGAATATCTGGCAAGTACTGGCTGTGTGGTACATGTGACAACAATCTCCCGTAGTCTTCATATGTCTGGGCTATGGGGTAGAGTGGCAAGACGGAAACCGTTTCTTACAAAGAAAAACATTCAAGCCTGGCAAAATTTTGCAAAACCACACCTGAAGTCTTCCAAAAGCATGTGGGGAAAAAGTGTTATGGTCTGATGAAACCAAGGTTGAACTTTTCGACTCTAATTCCAAAAGATCTGTTTGGCACAAAAACAACACTGCACATCACCGAAAGAACACCATACCCACAGTGAAGCATAGTGGTGGCAGCATCATACTTTGAGGATGTTCTTCTTCAGCTGGGACAGGGTCCTTAGTCAAGGTAGAGGGAATTATGAACAGTTCCCAACAGAAAACCCTTGACGATCTTTTTTCTTATTCTGTTCTTTATTTTTATTTTTTATTTACGTTTCTGCTGTAAAGTTTTAAAATTACATTGTTGTTTTTACTGTAAGCCGCCTAGAGTGGTCTAATATGATCAGATAGGCGGGATAGAAATAAAATAAATAAATAAATAAAATAAATAAGTTCCAAAAAGCAGCCAATATTGGCACAAAACCTTTAGGCTTCTGCTAGAAAGCTGAACATGAGGAACTTCATCTTTCAGCATGACAAAGGCCCAAAGCATACATCCAAATCAACAAAGGAATGGCTTCACCAGAAGAAAATTATCATTGTGGAATGGCCCAGCCAGAGCCCAGACTTGAATTCAATTGAATATCTGTGGGGTGATCTGAAGAAGGCTGTGCACAGGAGACATCCTTGCAATCTGACAGATTTGGAGCATTTTTGCAAGGAAGAGTGGGCAAATATTGCCAAGTCAAGATGATACAGTCAATCCTCGACTTACAAACTTAATCCGTTCTGGAAGGACGTTCGCACGTCGAAAAGTTCGTAAGTCAAAGTACCATTTCCCATTGAAATGCATGGGAAATGAATTAATCCATTCCAGCATTTCAAAAAAAATACCAAAATAAAAAGAGCAAATCCCACGCTGGGACACACACACACACACAAACAAACACACACACACACACAAGTCCAAACCCACCCTCCAAAACCCACACAGAAAAGTTTTTTTTAAAAGGACTTACCAGTCCAAAGCCTGCTGGTGCTCCGGTGCCTCCGCGTGGCCAGGGGCAAGCGGTGGTGGCAGGGAAGCTCCCAAGGCTTCACCGCCATCGGAGACCACCCGGGGGTCCCCCGCTACCGTGTTCGGTGCCTTCAGACTTTACGAGGGAGTAGACTGGGCCTACCAGGGGAAGCCCTCAGGTCTACTCCCCGGGAAAAGACTGGTATACCGGGCCTACCAGGGGAGGGCTTTCCCCCAGTAGGCCCGGTCTACTCCCCAGGCTTTCCCAGGGAGTAGACCGGGCCTACCAGGGGAAGCCCTCCCCTGGTAGGCCCGGCCTACTCCCTGGGAAAGCCTGAAGGCGCTGATCGTGGTGGCGGGGACCCCCAGGAAGATCTCCCTGGCGGTCCCCGCTGCCGTGATCTGCGCCTTTGGAGCTCTCAAAGGGTTTTCCCCCTGACACCGGAGGAAGCCCTTTGAAAGCTCCAAAGGCAGGGAGGAAGGGCAGGAACTTCGAATTTCCCGCCCTTTCTCCCTGCCTTTTTAGCTTTGGAGCTTTCAAAGGCTTCCTCTGATGTCAGGGGAAAGCCCTTTGAGAGCTCCAAAGCTGCTGATCGTGCCTGCCACTATGGGAGACCTCCCTGGGAGTCCCCGCAGCCGCAATCGGTGCCTTTGGAGCTTTCAAAGCGCTTCCTCTGATGTTGGTCGGAAAATGATTTGAGAGCTCCGAAGGCAAAAAGGCAGGGGGAAAGGGCAGGAAATTCGCATTTCCTGCCCTTTTGCCCTACCTTTTTGGCTTCAGAGGTCTCAAACGGCTTCCCCCCCAACATTGGAGGAAGCCCTTTGAGAGCTCTGAAGGCACCGATCATTCTGTTGGCATCGTCTTACGGACGAAGCCTCGTTTGTAGGTCTATGCTCCATTCACAAGTTGATGCCAATTTTTTTCCAATGGAGCGGTTCGTAAGTTGAAATGTTCATAACTAGTGCTGTTTGTAAGCTGAGGGTTGACCGTAGACTCATACCCAAAAGGGCTAAGTACTGTATTTAATCAAAAGATGCTTCAACAAAGCATTAGATTTGCAACCATATTATTTCAGTTTTTTATTTTTATTTCCTTCCAACTAAAACATTTCAGTTTGTTGTTCAACTGAGTTGTATAGTTCATAGATCTCATTAAAGGTGGAAAAAGTTCTGAAATGATTTATCTTTGTCTAATTTTCTTACATCACAGAGACTTGACAGTTTAAGAGGGGTGTGCAAACTTTTTATATCCACTGTAAGTTGCAAGCAACTGGATGGCACATTACAGTGAATGTTTATTTTGCATATCATGGACAAATATTATTCAGTAATTGAAAGCCTTGTTTTTGACAGTTTATCACAACTTTATTTTTCATCCACTTTTATGTAGGACTGTGTCTGTGTTCGTTGTAATCATTGTTAGCACTCTGGGAATGAAGGGTTGGGGACCCAGAGGGATGACAGGCACAGGCCTGCCTAAGTGGCAGCCCTTTCCAGAGCCCCCCTCCCCACTTTTGGCTGTGCCCTCAAACATCGCCATGGCCTCACTGTCCTGCACCCCTGCATGCCAAGCAACCAGGACTATTGGGGGGCTGGATGTGGGGGAAGGAGGGCTGCCTGGACACCCTCTCTGCTGCCTTCTGCTCTGCTCTGCTTTCCTGACTGGCAGCGACTACTGCTTGGCCCCCACACAGCCTGTTGCAGACCCACTTCGGGAAGGGGTGGGCTGAGACGGGCAAGACCCCACATCACTGAGGCAAAGGAGGCAGAGAGGCTCCCCTAATGCTCCAGGTGCCACCGCTGCCACCTCTCCTCCACCACCACCACCTCCAAGGAGCCAAATGGCAGCATTCGCTACAGGAAACCTCAACAGGCCCTGTAGGTGATGCTAGCTCCTGCTGAGGCTCAGGAAGCTCCCCAGGGTGGCGTCCCCCACCATGGACCGCTCGCTTACCCCCAAAGCGGCCCACAGCAAGAGTGGCGCCAGGAGGGAGACCCGCATGCAACTCCCGGCTCCTGTGCCCCGTGCACGGCACCCGTCAGGCCGCCCAGGGAAGTGGGCTGCTGCCTCCTCCTCCTCCTGCTCCTCCTCCTCCTTCTGTGGCTGCAGCCGCTGTCTTTAAACACTAAGAGGAGTCTTCAGGGGGCCGGGCCACCAGAATAACAATCCTCCATTAGGGCCTTCAAGGCACAAGTGCGAGGCAGCATGGGAGTTGGGGGCTGTCTATGGGCGCCTTTGCACTGAGAGGAGTAAAAGGCGGAAAAGAGACTGCAAATCCCATGGGGCCATACGGCCTTGAAACGACTCACTGCCGACTCTGTGCACTGTGGGAAGAAGAGTCCTCTTTTGGGGCAAGGCTCCTGTGATCCAAAGCAGCAGTCCCCCACTTTTTTAGGACCGTGGACCAGCTGAACCTCTGATGAAGGTGGGGTACCCCACACCCGTTCTTGCGCGGGAGTTCACGGGTGCATGTGTGAAGGGGTGGGGGAGCACTCACACTGGTGCTGGCACCCACGCATGTGCACAAAGCAGCTGTGGGGAGGAGAGTGCATGCAGGGGGGTGGAAGGTCTGTCTCCGCGCCCCGGTCTGGCTCAGGCCATGGACCGGCACCGGGCTGTGGACCAGGGGTTCGGGAACTGTGCCTTGGAGCTATATTGCTGTCATTTCCTCTTGGGTATGCAAATTGGTAAGATCCAAATCCAGTCCTGAAATGGCTGTACAGTCGTACCACATAATGATTTCAGAACTCATGTTGACTCTATGTTGGTGTTTTGTCCCAACAGTTCATTTTTCCATTTTACTATTTACACCAGAAGAGCTCCAGTCTCACAGATCCACTCTGCGAGGGCACCGCAGGCTTGTGAAGTAATCTGGTTGTTCTTCAGCATCCCACAGCTGTTCGGTTCTGCAATACCTAATGACTGCAACCTGCAGAACAAAAGAGAAAGCACTGATATCAAGACTATTCTCACATGTTGCATCATTCACTTTATAGGTTTGTTTATATGAGCTGGTTTTCTACAAGCAAGCCGTTTCACATATAACAGTCCATGAGTGTCTACAAATATACTGCAGGCACCTGTAGTTGTCTCTGCAACAGATGAAGGGCTTGCACACAACTCTTGCCCCACAGGTGGTAGATGTCACAATATGAAAAAAGAGGCTGGAATTGCTCGTGGTTCCTGAAAAGAAACGAGTTGGATGGGAGGAGAAAGAGCTTCCTTCTTTTTAATTAAAGTGTATTGGAAAGTGTAACATCTGTGGTCCATTTTGAATCATGGTTATCAGCAGGGACTAATCCTAAGAAAAGTTTAAATAAAATCAATCCATCAATAGAGAACTCCATGAAGACTGAACACATATGAGAGCACATAACTGTGCTTATTATGGGTTTTGAAGGTAGCAAATGTGTCTTACTTTTCTTTAATTATGTAGCTGAGTTTTTCCAAGTTGTTTGGGAGCTGCTGTCCTTGTGAAATATTAAGCAAACAACATTCTTCTTTTGAGCTGGCTTCCATTTTACTATACATTCAAAATTGTTTGAGAGATCCTGTTTGTTTGTTTGTTTGTTTGTTTAATTTAACTTATATGCCGCCCACACTACACAAGGGTCTCTGGGTCGCTTACAACAAATTAAATACAATAAAAAGATAAAACAATTAAAATACAATTAAAAATACAGTACTCTAAAAATTGCCATCGGGACCCACAGTTGATATTGTTTCAATTAAAAATGTTGTGTGATCTTCTTTTGTAGATGTGATGCTCAGAGTAAGATCAGACCTGAGTTCATTCCCTGTGTATGTTCAAGCAGCATCAATTATTCCCCCGCCTCATCCAGAAAGTTGGGAAAGTTCCTATATTATATTGCCAGCAACCGCTAAGCAAGTCAGAATAGCTGGAAGGAGGACATCTAATGGCTTACCGGTGCAGCTGTGATTCTCCAGCTGGGAGGGGTCATGAGTAAGTGACCGTTAGTAGCCAGAAGGTGATGCAGCTTTCCCAAATGTTCTTTGGCTCCAGCATTTGGATTAAATAACAATCTCCTCCTGGATAATAAGAAGGAGGGTGGCTTTTGATTTGGGAATTGACCGTCTAATTGCAGGTAGTCTGTGGGCTAGGTGAAGGTTCCCCTTGACAATTTGTCCAGTCGTGTCTGACCCTAGGAGGCGGTGCTCATCTCCGTTTCCAACCCATAGAGCTAGCGTTTTGTCTGAAGACAATCTTCCGTGGTCACGTGGCCAGCGCGACTAGACATGGAATGCCGTTACCTTCCCACCCCCAAGAACCAGGTGAGAGAAAGGGTTAGCCAGAGCAGGAAGTACATTTTGATTGGCGTTGTTTTGGAAGTTTTGTCTCTTATGTGTTTTTATAGTTGCTTCAAAATTGCTGATGTTCCTTTCTATTTATACCTATATTGCCTTCTTTAAATCATATGTAATCAAATCTTTATTTTTAATAAACATCCTATATTTTTAATACGTCAGCCAGTGTTGGTCTTAAGTGATAAGGAACATGATAACAGCTACCTCCAGTCCTAGCTGCTCAGCCAAGCTACCAAATAACTATCTCAGTACCTGGAGCTTTGGATTCCTGTAGATAAGGATGCCCAGCATTGGCATAGGTTGGGGAGTAGCCTGGAGGCCTGTCATTTCTTTGGGACTGAGCATTGACTGAGCAACCAAGGTGGTGACAGTTCTACCAGTGTAAAAGTTTCAAGTATTACAGTAGAATACAGTGGTGCCCCACAAGACAATGTTAATCCATTCCATTGAAATTACTGTCCTGTAAAAACATTGTCTTGCGAAATGTGATTCCCCATTGGAATGCACTGAAATCCATTTAATGCGTTCCAATGGGGACAAATCGTCGTCGTTTTGCGAAAATTGACCATAGGGAAGCCATTTTGTGAAGCGCCAATTGGCTGTTAAAATCACTCTCTTGCGAAGCATCGGTCCCGAAAACACCCATTTTGCGTAGCACCGATCAGTTGTTAAAATCGTCGTCTTGTGAAAATCGGTCCTGAAAAAAAAAGTCTTGCGAAGCACGATCCACGATCGTATAGTGAAAATCGCCCATAGGAAACACTGTTTTGCAAAGCGCTATAGCAATCACAAAAACTCATTGTCATGCGGATTTGTCGTTTTGCGAGGTAATTGTCTAGTGGGGCACCACTGTATATCAGTTTGTACAATCTAATGATTTGAACTAGACCCTTGCACCTGTGTCATCTTCACATATTCTCTCAAGTAGACTGAAGCTGAATATAGCTGTTGATTAGACAGCAGTGGCAGTGAAAAGCAAACATTTCCAGCCAAAATCTCTGTGAACTAAAGGAGGAAATACTCACATTGTGTCATTTAATGGGGAGCCATCTATCCAGGACCAGTTGCCTCCAGAGGATGTGGTTTTAAGTCCAAGCCATGGAAGTTTTTTTCCTTCACTAATCATCTTCCATATGAAGCTCTGCAAGTAGCAAAATGCAACATGAAAACATAGAAAACTACATCTTTGTAGTCACATAGACTCGATTTCGTCCTAATTTTAAAAACAACAACACTGAAACAGAAATACTGTGATGCTTTCAATGGTTGGTTTGATTGCACTCTTTGTGGAACTGGAAAAGGGTGTAAGGAAGATGGTGCAATCTTCTGTTATCTTGGATCTAGTATACCAACATCATTCTACACATGCTGCATCTCATCAAGTGTGTTCTAATGACAGCCTACTAACTATTTCCAAAGTACACACCCTTTCTAGGCATTCAACATAAGCAAGAACAGAAGGACTTCTGGGAATTTGGAGAAAGCAAGCCTATTATATGTCATAAATGAATCATGGATATGGCATTGTTCAGAGTAAGACTACATAAGGCATTTCTGAAAGAGGAGAAAATCCATTATCCCCAAATCTACCTCTTTTGACTCCCATATTTTGACAGAAGGAGGACCTCTTATAATATGAACTGCCTCTAGGGAACAGAAGCCTATTCTTGTGGAAGCCTCTTTCATTCATGTAGGAATGATTAATCAGGTGTCAGAGGAGAGAGTGGAGAACTGATGATGTGCTAAACAGTCATTAGATCTTTGAAAGGAAACCTTTCATTATTTATGGTCACCAAAGTCAAAGGCAAGTGGATAGGACACAAACTACAAACTTAGAAATAGAAAATGTATTTTAAAACATATTAAAACTGAGAGAGCAGCTTGTTGTTAAATGTCATCAAGTTGCCTCCAACTTAGGGCAATCCTATGAATGAATGATTTCCAAAACGTTCTGTCCTCAACAGCCCTGCTCGGTTCTTGCAGACTCAAGGCTGTGGTTTCTTTGGGAAGTCAATCTATCTCATCTTTTTCATTTCCTCTTTTCCTGCTGCCTTCCATCTTTCCTACCATTATTGTCTTTTTTCAGACATCCCTTCCTTCTCACAATGTGCCCAATGTAGTATAGCATCAGTTTCATCATTTTTGCTTCTTGAGATAGTTCAGGCTTGATTTGATCTAGGGTCCACTTACTCCTTCAAATGAATCAAATTATTCCCGGACAATGTATTCTCGAAGGCTTTTTGGACACAACTGGACTAACTGTCAAGGGGAACCTTTACCTTTGCTGTCTGAGCTGCACGCAAACAAGAAAACTCTTCTCCATGGAGAGTAACATCTGCCATGGGGCGAATCTACAGATTCTCTTCTGATCTCACAGAGTTCACATGTCAGCAGTCTACATAGGCAAATTGAGATGACTTGTTGAGATCTAAATTGACAATGGCATCTGCATGGGCTCAGTTGGAGTGGGCTGGATTGGACTAAATATGGTAATTTAATATCAGTAGAGGTCTGGTGTGGCATTTGGTGTGATCTGTGCATCCAAATGGCAAACACAACCTATCCTAGTTGGCCTACCTCCTTGATGGAAAAAAACCCCAAAACAAACAAAAAACAAACAATCAAAAACCCTCTTTGCCCCTTCTTCTCTTCTTTCTAGGAAGAATTTTTTTAAAGTTTTTAACTTTAAAAAATTCTAAGTGATATAGTGCATCAGTGCTGACCTGGGACACTTTAGCTATAACAACTTTTGTTTCCGTCCTGTGACCCTTAATGTAGAAGAAGACATTTTAAATTACCCAAAATTATGAAGTGGCTAAGCTATCATCTCAAGTCACCTAACAATATTCGGAAATTGGAAGTGGAAGGGAAGTTTAAGCAGCAAGATCTGTTTTAGTTCAATGCCAGCAATCACACATGCTGGAAATGAACCAAAATGGAGCAATCCTACCAGCACCAAAAACAAAACAACAAAAAAAAACTCAGAAGTATTTGAGAGAGATCCAGAAAGGAATGTAGGTAGGGACACTCTTGGGACAGACTGGTTCACTCTAGCAATTTCTTCTTGTGGTCATTGGAAAAAGGAGTGAAACAGTCCATTCCCCACCCCCAAAGGACCAAACAGTGGGACAAATGTCTGTTGGATTACACCCAAAGGTACTTCCTGCTCCATTGTTTCATGCAGAGACAGAAATCCCCATCCTCTGCTTGTTAGCCAGCAAACCTGAGGGTAGGGTCCATTAAAGGCACCTAGAGTGGTCTTAATTGACTAGATAGGCGGGATATAAATAGAATAAATAAATAAATAAATAAATAAATAAATAAATAAATAAATAAATAAATAAATAAATAAATAAATAAATAAATACATAAATACATAAATAAATAAATAAATAAATAAATAAATAAATAAATAAATAAATAAATAAATAAATAAATAAATAAATAAATAAGATGTCGGGTCTTCTACAGGATAATATTTGCCCCACATAAAAGATAGTATTGTGCTTAAGCCTGCACTAGTTTCTTTCTGCACCTTAGTGGGACAGAAACTTTTACCTGTTCTTCTTGGCTCTTTATCACCAGCATTTGGCCGTGTTTTTCTCTGCAGTCTTCTTGACTCTTGTGCCAGGATTGTTTTTCTTTGGCGATCCAGTAGCACTTTCTCTTGTGAGGAAGCCAGTTGACAGGGCAGAGTCTACACTCTGTCATGAAAAAAGAAACAGACGAAAGAAAAATAAAGACACTTGGTTTAATGTCATACTAAAGTCAAAGGCACAGCTATGTAAAGGAAATCTGGTATCTGATATTTAGAAACACTGCTTAAATAAAAATCAGAAGAAAAAAACTAATTAAAGCTATTCAATTGTGCAAATTGTCAGTTTCCCTCCAACAGTGGCCAAAATCCTGTTACATAATTTACAAAGGATTACAAAGAATGACCTAACGGGTATCAGATTTCCACTAATGAAAATGTCCCTGCATCAATTCTGGGATATGTGTAAGTTGCATACATTGAGACAATGTTGCAAACAATCCAGAATTGATACAGGGACTCTACGGCTTCTGGTGACATCATTCACCTTATGCTGGCATAAGTTATACAAAAGGATTTTAGCTTGTGCACATTTTAAGAAGTGAGAGTGAATAACAGAATTGTAGAATCATGAAGTTGTAAGGGGCTTATAAGGCCATCAAATTCAACCCCCTGTTCGATGCAAGAATGCAAATCAAAGGATATCTGCCAGATGGTTGTCCAAATTTCTCTTGAATGCCTCCAGTGTTGGAGCACTCACCATCTCTCAAGGTATTTGATTCCACTGTTGTACTGCTCTAACAGAAGGGTTTTCCTGATATTTAACAGAAATCTGGCTTCCTGTAACTTGTGCTCTGGAATGATAGAGAACAGATCCTGCCCCTCCTCTGTATGACAACCTATATCATCCCTGAGTCTTCTTTTCTCAAGCTAAACATGTCCAGTTCTTTCAGTCTTTCCTCAGAGGGCTTGGTTTCCAGGCCCCTGATCATCCTTGTTGCCCTCTTCTGTACTCGTTCCAATTGGTCAGCATCCTTCTTGAAATGCAGTGTCCGGAACTGAACAAAGTGCTCAAGATGAGGCCTAACCAGTGCCCAAGAGATGGGAACTAGTACCCCTCAAGATTTGGAGACTACCCTTCTGTTAAAGCATTAATAGCATTTGCCTTTTTAAAGTCACGTCACACTGTTGGCTCATATTCAGCTTTTCAAGCTTATCCTGATCATTTTGAATTTTTTTTTCTGTCTTCCAGGGTATTAGCTAACCCACCCAATTTTGTGTCATCTGCAAATCTGATTAGCGTTCCCTGCACCCCCTGATCCAGGTCATTAACAAAAATATTGAAGAGCACACAGCCCAGGACTGAGCTTTGGAGTATCCCCACTTGTTACCCAGTTTGAGAAGGAGCCATTAATCATCACCCTATGAGTATGACTCTGTAGCCAAACTGTGTGTCCACCTGACAGTTGTTCTATCCAGTCCACTCCTAGTTAGCTTGCTGATCATAATGTCTGGCTCTGTGTGTGTGTGTGTGTGTACGCACATACGTGTACATCAATGAATGGTTGCTTTTGCCCCAGTTCTGCCTCTCATCCCTGGCTCCATCCCCCCATTGACTGCTGCACCTTTCGCCACACCATGATGGACACCAGTCACTACTGCAGTTAAAGCAGAGCTTTCTCTCTGGAATCACCAGTGAGTCCATGGCTGGGAAAAGCTCCTGCCTGATATTGAGTTCGTGAGTGCCAACAGTACTTGAGTTACATGGATCAATTGTCTGAATCACTTCCACTTCCTCATTGTTCATATACCCCAAAGTAAAATAAACAAATAAATAAAAGCCTTCCACATTTTCAACTGGTAGGTTACTATGTGCATACAATGGACAGAAATGCTATAAGCACTGAGCGCTCTCTCCTCAGAGAGAAAATGAGCCCAAGAGAACCCATCTTGGAACATCTCATGGCTCAGAGAGATACAGCATTCACAAAAATGTTTAATTTTTTTTTCTCCCTAAAATATGTGTACAGTATTCAGAAAAGACAAGGTTATAGAACAAAAACATAAAAGTTAACGGCATTCATATGAATTTACTAGTCAGACGTTTTCATAACCTTGGAGTCTAGAGAACATTTTTAAATTTCATGGAAGCCCTCACAACATGTAGGAGATAAATGTTATGCAAACTGTTATAAGGTGTGGATTAAACCAGTGGTTCTTAACCTTTGTTACTCAGTGTTACATAACAGCACTGATGTTACCTGTCTGTCATGGGTTTGGAGGGAAAGTTCCATCCTATGGGGAGTGGAAGGCGGGACATCAGGAGGAGGGGCTGTACTGTATAAATATGTGATGCCTGTGTGGTGAAGAGTAGATGCTGAGACAGACTGTGAGACACTGGGTTGGGACGAAGCAGCAGCTGGGGAAGAAGAAGCTGTTGTGGGAGTCTGGGTGTCTGACAGGGTACTACTGTGTGTCAGAGTACCAACCTGATAAGTTCAGGTGTCTGTGGGTTAGCCAGAACTGATGGGTTCAGGGTCTGTGCTTTAAGTTAAAGGTTCTAGGTGAACCAAACTGTATGCTTGTGTGTGTGAGAATAAGCCACGTTACTTTATTTTATTCACCTGATTGTTTTATTTACCCTGTTTGTATTTAAAATAAACCTTATTCTTTTGTTGTTTAAAAATCCATCCCTGGTCTGTGTGACTTATTATAGGGAATGGTTGGTGGCAGCTTAGTAACTGTGTGATAGATCCCAGTAGGTCTGGGTTTGTCACATTGATTGGTGTCCAGCGTGTGGGATACGACTGGTCCAGTTGTCCAGCGGTCCAGCAAAGCCTTGGCAGGTGTGCCCAGAGCAAGGGGGGTCTAGTCAGGGACAGTTTGAGGCGCGTAGGTAATCTTCTAGGTGTACCTCACGGGGAGGTGCGCTAGTAGAAGAACGTGCCAACTGGGGAGACTTAGATTAAGGTGCTCTGAGGCAGCCTAGTTTTGGCGGGAAAACGCTGAGGCAAAACTGCGTAGCAACAGCGAGCTAGCTTGCCAGCTGAGAGGCCCAGCAGAGGGGGGTAGGCTCTGACTCGATACTGTTGCAAGTAGTGCTGAAGAACAGCAGCAGTCTCTAGGGAGAGCTGGGTTCTGAGGCAAGAAGGAAAAAAAGTGGTCGTTTTATTTTGAGGCTTGACTTTTTAAAGCAGCCTGTTCTGAGGGGGGGTATGCCCTTGACTCGAAGCCAAGTAGCAGACATGAGTGAAGTGAAAGACCCCCAGATTGACCAAGGTTCTGAGGATGAATTTGGCTCAGTGCAAGGTGACAGCACAGGAGAGCAGAACCCAGAACTTAGAAAATTGATCCTAGCCCAACAGCATGAACTGAGGGTGAGGGAAATGGAGGAAAGATTAGAGAGAGAGAAAATGGCATTTGAATTAGAGCGAGAGAGAGAGAGAATGGAGAGGGAAGAAAGAATGGAGAGAGAGAAAATTGCTCTGGAAAAAGAAAGGATGGCGTATGAGTTAAGAAAACTGGAAATGATGAACCAGAACAATAATAATAATAGGGATTCTGAGGGAGGCCAACTGTCTAAGGCTGACCTGAAGAAATTCCCTGTGTACCACAAGGGAGATTGTCCTGAGGTGTTCTTTTCCTTAGTGGAAAGAGCGTTTGTGGACTTCTCAGTGAGGGAAACTGAGAAGATGACCATCATGCGGTCTTTAATCAGTGGTAGCCTGGCTGAGGTTTATGCCGAGATGCCTGAGGAATTGTTGAAAGATTTTGCAGAGTTTAAAAAACTGGTGTTTGCAAGACATGGGATAAATGCAGAGCAGCTGAGACAAAGATTCAGGTCCCTTACCAAGAAGCCAGAACAGACTTTTACCCAAGTGGGGGCCCAATTGGTGAGGCTGCTTGAGAAATGGCTATCGCAGGAGGGAATAGAGACCTATGAGCAGCTTAAAGACTTGATAGCCCTGGAACAGTTCTATTCAGTCCTGCAGGGGGAATTGAAATTCCAGGTGAGGGAAAGGAAACCGAAATCTGTGGCAGCAGCCGCAGAGATCGCAGATTTTATCTCCCAAATAAGAAAGCCCTTGGGTGAGGGGAAATCTGTAGGTAAACCCAAAGAAACCTACAGCAAGTACTCTCAGGGACCAGGGAAAAGCCAGCAAGGGGGAGGGGCCCATGGTGAAGGGAAGCCCTCAGACATGAAACCAAGACCTCAGATTTTGGAGGGAAAACCAAAACAAGATGAGAGAGAATCAAAATATACCAGAAAATGCTATTTCTGTCAGGGAAAGGGTCATCTAATCTCAGAGTGTGAAAAATTAAAGCAGCTAAAAGGAATGGTGCCTCAGAATTCTAGTGGGACCAAGCCAAAAGCTGTGTTCTGTGTCCAGAAAGAGCAAGGCTCAGTGTCACAGAGGGAGCCTGTTGCCATGGCTACTCAGTCTGGGACAGCTGCCTCTGCTGATCAGGCTGAGGAAAATGGTCCTCTTCTGGAGGTAAAGCGCTGCTTGCTGATAAAAACAGATTCTCAGTTGTTTGAGACAGCAGGGGTGGACGTAGGAATACTTGACCGTCAGTATAGGGGGCTGCGGGACACTTGTTCCCAAGTAACCCTATGCCATCCAGATATCATCCCTAGGGAGTTTATAATCCCAAATGAGAGCATGAAGGTGGCAGGGATTGAGGGGCAGATAATCTCTCTGCCAGTAGCAGAGGTACCTGTCAACTTTCAAGGCTGGAGGGGAGATTGGCGGATAGCGATTTCATCGACTCTGCCAGCAGCCGTGCTCGTGGGAAATGACCTGGCTGAACATGTGAAACGGGTGCTAGTGATTACACGCTCACAAGCCACCACAGGGACAGTTCAGGGGGGTAATGATGAGCCAGAGACGGAAGCAGGTGGGGGGAGTTCAGAAGCTGTGGTGGAAACCTTAACCACAGACAGCAGATTTGGACAGGAGCAAAAGGCAGACGCCACTCTCCAAAAGTGTTTTGAACAGGTGACTGACGCCCAGCTGACACCTGAAACCCCAGTGAGATTTCTGGAGAAAAAGGGGATTTTATATAGAGAAACCCTGAGGAATATCTCAAAAGGGGGAGATGGGATCAGAAGTCAGCTGGTGGTACCTGAAAAGTATCGCCCCATGATCTTACAAAGGGGGCACTCTGACATGTTTGCTGCACACTTAGGAGTGAACAAAACACAGCAGAGAATAACACAGAATTTCTACTGGCCTGACATAGGGAAGCAGATCAGGGAGTTCTGTAAACAATGTGATGTGTGTCAAAGGCAGGGGAATAACCGCGACAGGACCAAAGCAAAGTTGTGCCCTTTGCCTGTGATTGACACTCCGTTCAAATGCATAGGGGTGGATATTGTGGGACCTTTGCCCAAGGCCACAAAGAGGGGGAACAGGTTCATTCTAACCATTGTGGACCATGCCACAAGGTATCCTGAAGCCATACCCTTGACTAACATTGAAACTAACACAGTGGCCGATGCTTTGGTGGGGTATATGTCCAGGATGGGATTTGCCTCAGAGATAATCACAGATTTGGGCGCATCGTTCACATCAAAGCTCATGAAACGCTTATGGCAAATCTGTGGAATTAAGCACAAGGAAACCACTGCCTATCATCCGGAAAGTAATGGGTTAACTGAGAAGTTCAATGGGACTCTAATGCGCATGATTAGGGCTTACTTGGCAGAGAATCCAAACAATTGGGACCAGAAGCTGCAATCCCTTTTGTTTGCTTATCGATCAGTGCCACAAGCCAGTACCGGGTTCAGTCCATTTGAACTTTTATTTGGGAGAAGGGTGAAAGGGCCCCTTGATTTGATCAAACAAAATTGGGAGCAGATCACCCAGGATGACCCACAAGACGTTGTGACATACATAGACACCTTGATGAATGACCTAAAGAGAAATCTAGAGCTGGCAGCAGAAAACCTGCAAGCTCAGAAGGTCAGACAGAAAACATGGTATGACCACAAAGCTAGAGAGAGGCACTTTGACCCAGGGGAGGAAGTGCTTTGGCTTAGGCCCTGCAGAGAGAATAAACTGCAGCTCAAATGGGCAGGACCATATAGGGTCATTTCCAAGATGTCAGATCTGAACTACCTAATAGAGCAGGAGGAGAACCAAGCAAGGAGGGTGGTTCATGTGAATGCCCTAAAACCCTACTACAGAGGGGAACAGAGGGTTCTATTTGCTATAAAAGCAGCTGAGAGTGAGGAAGCTGAATTACCCTTCTGGGAGGGTAGAGGGGAAGTAAAATACAACCCAGAGGAGGTAAAGATCAGTCCTGCACTCACCCAAGACCAGCAGCAAGAACTAAAAATGCTGCTTAGCAAATATCAACAGGTGTTTTCCAACAAGCCGGGGATAGTGAAGGGAGTGATGCATCGGATCCACACAGGGGATGCACCCCCGCAGGCAGTATCCCCATACCGAGTAACGGGACCCTATAGGGACAAGGTGCGGAAGGAGCTGGACGAGATGCTGAGGGAGAACATAATCGTCCCCTCTTCTAGTCCTTGGTCCTCTCCGATAGTCCTTGTGGACAAGCCTGATGGGAGCATTAGGTTTTGTGTCGATTACAGGAAATTAAACCGTGTAACCACTCCTGATGCCTACCCAATGCCCAGGCTAGACAACCTGATTGAAACCATAGGGGGTTGTCGGTTCATCTCATCATTGGACCTGGTAAAGGGATATTGGCAATTAAGAATTGATCCCAGGGATCAAGAAAAAACTGCCTTTTGCAGCCCTTTTGGTCTCTATGAGTTTCGAGTCCTGAGCTTTGGTCTCAGAAATGCACCAGCCACATTCCAAAGGCTGATGGACCAGACCTTGGCAGGGCTCAGTGACTTTACAGTGGCCTACATTGATGACATAGGGATCTTCAGTAATACCTGGGAAGATCACCTGATACACCTGGAGTTAGTGCTGCAGAGGTTAAGTGCAGCAGGGCTAACAGTAAAGGCCAGCAAGTGTCAGCTGGGTAGCCCAGAAATAAAATACTTAGGTCACATGGTAGGGGGAGGAATGATAAAACCCCTGGAGGCCAAAATAGAAGCTGTTCGAGATTGGCCTAGACCCACCACCAAGAGAAAAGTCAAATCATTTCTTGGGTTGGTGGGCTACTACAGAAAGTTCATCCCGAGGTTTAGCGAGATTGCGGCTCCGCTGACCGATCTGACGAGGAAGAAGACTGATGACCGCATCCCGTGGACCAGCGACTGTGAGGCGGCGTTCCAGAGGTTGAAGGAGGCGTTAATCAACTATCCTGTCCTGCGTGCTCCAGACTTCGACCGGGAGTTCATCATCTACACCAATGCGTCTAACAGCGGGGTAGGAGCAGTTCTGTGCCAGGAGGATGAGAATGGTGGCCAGCATCCAGTGTCCTACCTGAGTAGGAAACTTCAAAAAGGTGAGAGACATTTGGCAACCGTGGAGAAGGAGTGTTTGGCCATAGTCTACGCGATCCAGAAGGCCAAGCCTTACATCTGGGGAAGACATTTTGTTTTGTGTACTGACCATTCACCATTGCAATGGTTAAAGACAATGAAAAGCCACAATAGCAAACTTATGAGGTGGGCTTTGAACTTACAGGACTATGACTTTGAAGTGAAGGTGGTCAGAGGGTCAGTGAACTGTGTTGCTGACGCCTTATCAAGAAGACCTGAAGACTGAAGACGGCGAAAGAACATGGACTATATGTATATAATGAAAACAAAAAGTTAAAATGTACCTGGTTTTGAATTTGGTTGGTATTAATAAAGGTAAATTGATGTACTGTATATGGTAAAATGTTTAAATGCATATTTGCTATGGTTAACTTGGAGTGTAAGTATATGTAAGTATTATATGGTATGTATAAATGTTGTTGTGTATTTTATGCAGGTTGTTTTTTTGGTGAAAAGCACTTTTAGCTTTCCCCCTACAAAACAACTTTTAAAGAGGGGAGGTGTTACATAACAGCACTGATGTTACCTGTCTGTCATGGGTTTGGAGGGAAAGTTCCATCCTATGGGGAGTGGAAGGCGGGACATCAGGAGGAGGGGCTGTACTGTATAAATATGTGATGCCTGTGTGGTGAAGAGTAGATGCTGAGACAGACTGTGAGACACTGGGTTGGGACGAAGCAGCAGCTGGGGAAGAAGAAGCTGTTGTGGGAGTCTGGGTGTCTGACAGGGTACTACTGTGTGTCAGAGTACCAACCTGATAAGTTCAGGTGTCTGTGGGTTAGCCAGAACTGATGGGTTCAGGGTCTGTGCTTTAAGTTAAAGGTTCTAGGTGAACCAAACTGTATGCTTGTGTGTGTGAGAATAAGCCACGTTACTTTATTTTATTCACCTGATTGTTTTATTTACCCTGTTTGTATTTAAAATAAACCTTATTCTTTTGTTGTTTAAAAATCCATCCCTGGTCTGTGTGACTTATTATAGGGAATGGTTGGTGGCAGCTTAGTAACTGTGTGATAGATCCCAGTAGGTCTGGGTTTGTCACACTCAGGTGTTTTTGAACTGCAACTCCCAGAAACCCCAGTCAGCAGAGCTGACGGTGAAGGCTTCTGGGAGTTGCAGTCCAAAAACATCTGAATAACAAAGATTAAGAACCAGTGGATTAAACCATGTCACTGAAAACACTGAATTTACCTGTGGCGCTGCCATCAAGTGGCTTACAGAAAAATGTCCTTAATTTAGTTACAGTGTCCAAGCGTGTATTATCTTCTGTTTCATTGCTGGATCTCTGGAAGACAAGGCCTTTCTCTGGAGCATCCTCAAGATTACATCCACACAACTGAAAAACTGGCAGTACAAAAATGTATTTAAGTGATTAGCATCTTCAGAAAATCAGGCCATGTTCAAAGTCTGGTAGAAGAACATTGTGTTACTGTTCTGGTGAATTATGGTGGTGAATTATTCCTCTTCCAGGAAATCCGTTTTTCCTGATCTTACAATGTTTTTACCCTCACATAATGTTTTGCTTTGGTACATCTATCTCTGGAATTAAGACATGCAGAGAATGGCTTGCTGACATTCCAGATATAATCCACAGGATACGTACCTGTATGCTTTGCCTTTCAACGTTATCACAATTAGACCTTCTTCACCACTTGAGGGGGCACTTATTTTAGATACAAGTGGCCCTGAGCTACTGTGATCTTGTGCAGTAGTCATAGATTTTCTACCTTACCCTATCATCAGCAAAGGTTATTCGATTTTTATTCTGTGCTTCCTCACATAGGATCAGGCGAGCTAAACATATAAATTTGGAATTTATGTGCAAAGAGGCAAGGAGGCCGAGATCTGGAAATTGGAAACTATGAACTATTGGTAGGGAGGAAGTAAACTAGCAGAAGAACATCAACCTTTGGGGACTATGAGCCAAAATTTCAAAGTGGTACTATTACCACAGGGTGAACTGGGAGGCCGAACGCCAGGCCTCAGGGTGCAATTTCACAGGCCCAGGCCTTGTCTCCCAATCTCAGGTACAGGAATCATAACTGATGAAGCAGTAAGTTGATGAAGCAATATGTGTCAGGCAATGATGAAGCAAGATGTGTAAACACTCATAGAGACGAAGGCTCCAGTTAGAGGGTATTACTGTAAATACTATATACTGCGACGATGAAATGGAGTATAAAATGGATATGCACTAAATCAGCGAAGACTGTGTTAACACAATGAAATCAGCATACAATAAGGATGGGATCTGTCTGTGCCTTCACACAAACCTTAACTAGGTATAGAAACCACAATTAAGGTTAAGTTATCAATGGGAGGGAGGAGAGGGCTGGTGGAGGGAGGGAGGGGTTGATGATATAAGAGACTAGATGCGGCCCGGGGGCCATTTGCGGGCCCCCCCAGATGATAGTTTGTGGCCCTCGCCTTGCCTGTCCCCCCCAAAGTGCCCACACATCCTCTGCTATCAAGAGTAAAAAAAAAAAGCCTCGCCTCGCTCGCCGGCTCTCTCCCAAGACAGCACCTCTTGCACCCTCCATCCAGAACTGCAGCCTGCCAGCCAGCCCACCTGTCTGTCGGCTAAAGAAACTCCTGGGCGGCTTCCTAGGGCTCTTGCTCCGCTTGGCGGAAAATCTGATGAGGCCCAGCCTCACCCAGACTCTGTCTCTAGTGGCCCCCAGGTAAATTGAGTTTAAAACCCCTGGACTAGAGCAAGAGAGGAGACCAGTGCAACTGACTTAAAAAATAAATAAATGAGGGCCCATACACATTCAGTCCCCTCAGGCTTCCAAGAGTGGCCCAGTAGAATGGTCTATCAACACAGGAAAAGACCATTGCCAACTACTGTAATCTCAGGGCCAGTAGACTAGTCCACTGGAGGGGGCTGAAGAAGAAGGATGGTTTGTATGGCCTCATTGAGTCCATGAAGGGTAGCTCTACCCTAAAGCTCAGTGGAACAGGCCACTATCCTGCAGCTAGGACAGGAAGCAGTTTCCAGATGGACAGTGTCAATTTCAACACATTTCTGCATTGAGCAGAGGGTTGGACTCAATGGCCTTAACAGGCCACTTTCAACTCCATTATTCTATGATTCTATCATGCCATGAATGTTGAGGAGACAATATTCTCTCATGAGAAGTCAGGTCACCTTGCAGCTTGGTAGAGCAGGCCTCTGGGCTGAACAGTCCAGAAAGTCAGGTTACGAATACACAATATGCTAAATTCTCTCTCTCTCTCTCTATCTATCTATCTCAATATGGCAGTGCTGCTGCTCACCTGTGGAAAAGGAATGATCCTGGCAACATATCCAGTGCTGCAATTACTTCTTGTTAGTTGTTAGTTTGTTAGTTTCTGCAATGTATAGGCTAGAACAACTACTTACCACAAATACCAGCAAGGGCAGCTCCTACCAGGAGCAGGATCACAGCACCTCCAACCCCAGCAATGATCTGACAGCATCGGCAATGGTGTGATACAGTTTCTGTAACAGTCAATGTTCATAGAAAACTCTTCAGCCTTTGGGTTTTATATAAAATATCACAGCAAGGCTACTGTTTAGAATGAATATTGTGAGCCTTATACGGCACAGGACAGGAATGACTTTCAATGCATATCTAGAGTTATTGAGCCCCAGGGCCAAGGAGAGGATATCCCACCCAACAGGTCACATAATAGTGCTTTGTGAATTTCATCATCTTCTGTCTCTCAGCCTCCAGAAAGCATCAGGGAAGAAGAAGGCTATGACAGTAGGCAAGGCACTGAAGTTGACAGAGGTTTTTTTTATGCTCCTTCTTATAGTGTTTTGCTATATTTGTATGTTTTAATCACAGCCCTGTTTTGCAACAGTTCACTGAGCTATCTTTATTGGTCACATTCAGATTTTTTAAAAATAAATAAATATTCTTATATTTGAGCCATGTTGGTATAGTGGATAGACTTCAGACTAGAAGAAGTCATAGTTCAAATCTTCACTGGGTCATGGAAACTCAAGGGGTGGGGTGGCATTTGTAAGCTACTCTTCAACATCTCACATATCTCAAAAACCCTGTTGGAATGTTTATCATAGGAAGCAACTTGATAGCATAGAACAATCTCAACAAATAGTCTTCCTTTTTTAATCCAAGAAGCTTGGCATACTTGGTTCTCTTTCTATCCATACCTATTTCACCTTCGCAACAAGCCTGGTGACAGATGGGGTTTGGTCCATGGCCGACCAATGAGTGTCATCATTGTGTGAGAATCTGAATTTGGGTTTTCCCAGACCTTGCTGTGAGACCCAGGATGAGAGTAAAGACGCTCTCACCAGAGTGCTGGCCATTCCACATGAGGAGGGAGGTACAGACCACATTGACAGACCCACCAAAAGAGACTATTCGAAAGGGAACTGATACCTGGGATTTGGAAGAACAAATGCATGGGATAAACCCCGGATGAGTTGGCGGGAATACCAATGACCAGGAGGGTGGAGATTGAGGCGGGGTCGGCTGAAATAAAAAGGAGGGAAGATCTGATACCAGGGGGTTCGGTTTGGGTACAAGACCCATGTTCCGGGAAATGGGAGTGTGTGCGTGTGCTGAGAGAGGAGGCTGACTATCATAGAAAAAGGGGGATCCCTAAAAGGCCTTTGTATTGAGGTGAAACAGAATCAAGAGAGTGGAGAAGAAGATTGAGGGAAGAGAAGGGAAGAGTTGAGCGGGAGGTGAGAGAAAGAAGAGAATGGTGAGTGGAGTAGGCGAGGAGGAGGGGTTTTCTGCAGGGAACCCCTTTCGAGAGACCAGAGAGATCCGAGATGACCAGCCGGACGAGGATGAAACCATCCTACTCCTTGATGAGAGAGCCGACAAATTACTGAGGGAAAATGGAGTTCCCCACTGGACTAGACCCTGGGATAACGTTGAGGACTCTAAGTTGGTTGAAAAAGAATGGACACCCCCATCCGACCCATTGGCGATGGGAGAGAAATTGTGGGATGACTTACTTGATAAGGACTTTTTGTTGAATACCCCACTAAACCTGACCCCTAGTTTAAAGTTGAAGACGACTCATGATTTTGTTGTGGAGACAGTTAATCCCAAGATCGAACCCTCACACATGCCCAACAGATAAAGTGTTACATCCCAGTGACTTCAATAACACATATCTCCAGATGTCAGTGAGCAGAATGTTTCACTCCTTTCTCTCCCACACACCTGGCAAACACTGATGTCCTCAAATGAGCAGGAATACAGTATAGACACAGAGCTGAAGACCTGATGGATCCTTTTTGTTTCGTCAAAGATAGATAACCTTCTGCTTTCCTGGTGTTTTGGGCTGTAAGGCTCATAGCCTCTGAGCAAGCAGTTGCCAGGAGCTGTGCAGACTATAATCAAGAATGCCTACCAGCTGACCAGCACGTGTTTTACGGAGCTCCACAATACTTCAGGGGCAACAAATTCAAATAAATAAACAAGCTCTTACCTACCGTAATTCTGAGGTTGAGGACTCTGTCTGTAGTGTTGCCTTGGTCGGATTTTAAGTGCCATGTAGCCTTCCTCATCCTCCATTTCTCCAGGTACCTGTTAGGGACCCCTTAGAAGGGAGATGATAATTGGCAGAAAGGCAAAGTATTTCTCTGAACATCAAGCTCAGCTCTGCACGACAAGCAGCACTGACCGCTTCTTGGTGAAAAGGAAGCAAATCGCACAGGAAACCGGTGCGGGGGGTGGGGGGGACACCTCTTCCCTGACCACCTGTCAGCAGCTCTGCTCTGCTCTTGATCTCTGGCCAATGGATGGTGCTTGTTTCCAAAAATGGTCATGAAGAAGACATGGTAAGAGAGACATGTTCAAAATGGCAAATCTTTTTGTCCATTCCCTCCTCGTAGATACAAAGAAGAAGAAAATCTCACACTGTAGTCTCACTGCCCATCAGATTCTGTGAATGGCACTTCCCAAAGTCTTATGATTCCTAGGAAGCACAGCGCGACAACTTTTTTTTTTTTTTAAATCCACAACAGGAAGTAAAGGCCAAAGAGGCTGATGGTGCAGGTAAATAACTCCCTTGTCCTGTGGGGCCCAAGCCCACAGCTGTGCAGATTTGGGTTCACAAGCTGCAGTTCCTGGTGTTGTTGGAAGATTTGAGGAATTAAGAGTTCAAAAACATGAAAGGGCACCTCCCCTGTTCTCCTCCAGGGGTGCCTCGATTTATGAACGTCCCCGACTTACAACCATTCCGAGTTACGACCAGCTCCGGCTGCAAAATTTTGACTTGACTTGTGGCCGGAGCTTCGAGTTACAACCAAAAAAGGCAGGGAAAAAAGAGGGGGAATTCAAATTGCTGACCGTTGGTAGGCGAAGAGGCTGCTTCTTTGTAGCTCTTTTGCCCCAACGGTTAGAGTGAGTGTGATCGGAGGAGGCTTTGGACTGCCTGGTAAGGTAAGGTGCTGCTTTCTGCTTTTTAAAAACTGTTCTGGGTGGGTTTTGCAGCGTGGTTTTGGGCTGGGTGGTGGGATTATGTTTCTATGCTGTGATTGGTTTTGCGGGATTTGTTTGTTTTGGGTCCCCCCCCCCCCAATTTCCAATGGGTTTTGGGGGGGTTGTTTGCTTTTTGGTTTCCCCCATCCCATTTCCAATGGGTCTTGTGGGGTTTGCTTGCTTTCTGCTTTGCTTTTTTTGCATTTCCGATGGGTCTTGCATGGTTTGTTTGCTTTCTGCTTTGCTTTTTTTTTTTTTTTTTGCATTTCCGATGGGTCTTGCACGGTTTGTTTGCTTTCCCCTCCCCTTCAGCCAGATTAATCACATTTCCAATGGGTCTTGCAGTGTGGGATTTTTTGTGTTCTTTTTGGGCAGAGTTGATTTTTTTCTTCAGCTGGAACAGATTAATTGCATTTCAATGCATTCTTATGGAAAATGGTACTTTGGCTTACGACCATTTTGAGTTACGACCGGAATGGATTAAGTTCGTAAGTTGAGGCACCACTGTACTTCAAATTCACATTTTTCAGCAGAGAAAAAAGGAAAACCAAATATGACATGGGCTGACTCCCTAAAGGAAGCCACAGCCTTGATTCTGGCAGAGCTAAGTGGGGCTGTTGAGGATGGGACATTATGGACCTTCATGGGGTTGCTCTAAGTCGGAGGCAACTTGACAGCACATTAACAGCACCATTTGGTTCTTAATTTTGCAGATCACTCATTCATTGAGTCACTGTGAGTCAGAAGTGATTTCAGGGCACATAACAGCAACATCTTGATCATTTATTTAATACTCTTGGAATACTGAGCTAATATTTATCTGGAGGCAGAGATGGGTCTGGTCTGTAGTGAAGACCAGGTGGAGTCTTTGCATCTCTCCACTCCTGATTAGAGATAGGGACCAATCAGAAAATGGTGATTCAGTTTGATTTGAGATTTGTCAAGGTTGGCAAATCACAATTAAGAATTTATGATTTTTTTTCCGATGAATTGATTTGTCAATTCAGTTTCTACTTTAAACCCCTATAAAACCCCATCCAGCACCCAGAGCTACTAAATATGCAGCAAAGCTCCTCCTGACTCTTCTCTACAATCCTTGAATATTTGGTGAAGTTTGGATTTTGGACATCTGAGTTATAAACCGACAAGAAGGGCCCCCACGACAGTTTTCCTCAGGCACCTAGAGAAATCAAAATCCTGGGGAAGCTTCTATTGATTCTCCTCTATGATCCCTCCAAGTTTGATGAAGATTGGGTTTCAGACATCTAATTTACTCACCCAAAAAGGGTGCCCCCCCAGGAAAATGACCTTTAAGAGCTACGAGGGGAAACCAATCTTCACCAAAATTGGAGTAATTGTAGAGGAGAGCCGGTGGAAGTTTCTCTGTAATTTTAGTGAGTCTATGTGCTTTCGTAGGGAAGGCCTTTTTGTGAGTGTAGAACTTGTACATCTGAAAACCAATCTTTACCATACTTGGAGAGCTTGTAGAGAAAAGTCAGAGGAAGCTTCAAATATGGTTTTTTCCCCCCTAGTGTAACCACACTCTAAGCTAAATTTCTCCCCTTTCTGCTGTACAAATTTGTGCTTCAGGATGACCATCAGAAGCTAGGAAGGTTCCTGGATGAAACTCATACAGTATCTAAAGATGGGGATGCCCCTGTCCCAGCTGGAGCTAATGAGGGCCCAGCCCCTGGACTAGCCTGTCCTCATGTGTCCCACTCATGTGTCCCAGCACCTGCTCTTCCTGCCAATGGGCCCAGGAGGTCCACTGCCTTCCTGCTCAAGAGTTGTACAGTGGTGCCTCGCACAGCGAGGTTAATCCGTTCCGGATTAACCCTCGCTGTGTGAAAGCATCGCTGTACGGATCAAAAAAAGCCATTGGAATGCATTAAACAGCGTTTAATGCGTTCCAAATGGTCAAAAACTCACTGTACAGCGATGCTTTTCCGGGTCCGGCAGCCATTTTCGCGCCCTCAGTAAGCGAGGGGAGGGCGCGAAAACGCTGCGCGCGGCCATTTTGGCCGCAGCGAGATCACAGATCAGCTGGTCGGTGGGTCCAAAATGGCCGCCGGAACAGCCGAAATGGCCGCACAGAGCGTTTTCGCGCCCTTCCCTCGTTTACCGAGGGTGTGAAAACGCTGTGCGCGGCCATTTCGGCTGTTCCGGTGGCCATCTTGGACCCGCCGACCAGCTGATCAGTGGGTTGCAAAGCGAAGGTCGGTAAGCGAACCGCTTACCGACCTTCGCTCTGAGATTTTTGCCCTATGCGGGCACCGTTTTGCAATCACATCTGCGATCGCAAAACCGGCCTCTGGTGTGGTGGGTGTCTTTGTTGGGGCCCATAAATGGGTTGATAGACTCGCTCCCCTTGAGTTATGCTTTTTCAGATATCATACTGGGCAGAATCCAAATTATGATGCTACTTGGTTGAATTATGGGAATAAAATTAAATATTTTCACTTTTGGATCTTTTCTTGGCCAAAGCCTCAAACCACAATTGATCTATGAGTACTGATCACACCACCAATCTTTTTCTTTTTCTGTGAGACAAGCCTTTGAAAGAGTTAAAGTAAACATTACCAGCACACAACTTGCAAGATGGATCAATATTTCTTTTAAAGTCAGGATGGGTTAAGATATGGTGAGCCTCTTCTGCTCTAAACAGATCATTTCTTCTACAGTATACAGCCATATTTAAAATTATCCCAGTGGAAATATATACTAGAATTTTCCTCAAAATACATAGAAGGAGAGATGACAACTTCATCCATGACACACCATGCCACAAATTAAACCACTGATGAATACTACAGACAATATTATTTGCATCCTAGTACTGTAGGCTACAAGCAATTCAGTTTACACTGAAGAAAGGGAAATTAGCATCCCAAATCCCCTAAAAGGAGGAGGGAATCCCCCAAAGGATCCTCAAAATGCCAAATGAAGGGGAGGGTCATCAGGTGATAGCTATCTAGTGTGCTCCTAGAGGCATCTGGTGGGCCCCCTGTGAGATACAAGAAGTAGGATTAAATGGGCCATTGGCTTGATCCAGCAGTGCTCTTCTTACGTTCTTATGTTCTTAAAAGGACCCTTTGTTCCCTGCGTGGCATGTTTGACATGTTTTGAATAAGCCTCAGCATGCATCATTGAAGCAACCAACACGAATTTGACCAAACTCTGGGAGGCAGTGGAAGACAGGAGGGCCTGGCCTGCTCTGGTCCATGGGGTCACTAAGAGTCGGACACAACTTAATGACTAAACAACAACATCCTTCTTTGGTGAACAGTCAGCTTCCTCCTGGACACTTGAAAGGCAAGTTCCCCCCAGCAGAAGATCAACAAGACACAACCAGAAGAAAAGATAGAACACCATATTATTTGGAATATGCAACCAATACAAGCTAACTTGGTTCCCTATAAGGCGAGGAGACCGAAAATCACATATGACAGGCAGTCTTATACCCTTCAGGAGTAACCTTGCCCCTATTCCTTCCCTCCTTTGATATGTAGGATCATTTCTACCTAAGAACAATATGTTTCTACTAAGTTCAGCATTTTGTGGTTTCCTTAGCTTAGCTTCTTCTGTATGCATATCTCTGATCCACCAGAAAGCCCCAGGGCCAAGAACTAGCCTGTGTAGACAGACTTAGCCACAAACTCGGTTCTGTTGTTCAAACCACAGACCTCTTCCTGTTGCTTGACACAGTTCAGAGACTGGACTCAAGCTTTATAAGGATTCTAACTCTCTTTTTCATATCAGCTTCTCCTATAATTCTAATAACTTTTAATGCCCTACAATTTCCTGCAAAGTTACACAGCTTACCATAGTATAAAGCAATAACACAGAGATATCACATACATGGAGATATAAGAATAGAGTTTCAGTACAACACTGGAATCATGGATTGGTTAGCACATGGCTTTTCTTGTTGTTTAGCGTTTAAGTCGTCTCCGACCCCATGGACCAGAGCACGCCAGGCTCTCCTGTCTTCCACTGCCTCCTGGAGTTGGGTCACATTCATGTTGGTAGCTTTGATAACACTGTCCAGCCATCTTGTCCTCTGTCATCCCCTTCTCCTCTTGCTTTCACACTTTCCCAACATGAGGGTCTTTTCCAGGGAGTCTTCTCTTTTCATGAGATGGCCAAAGTATTGGAGCCTCATATTCAGGATTTGTCCTTCCAGTGAGCACTCAGGGTTGATTTCTTTCAAAATGTATAGGTTTGTTCTCTTTGCAGTCCAGGGGACTCTCAAGAGCCTCCTCCAGCACCAGAATTCAAAAGCATCAACTCTTCGGCAGTCTGCTTTCTTTATGGTCCAGCTCTCACTTCCATACATTGCTACTGGAAAAACCATAGCTTTGACTATGCAGACCTTTGTCAGCAAGGTGATGTCTCTGCTTTTAAAGATGCTGTCCAGGTTTGTCATTGCTTTCCTCCTAAGAAGCAGGTGTCTTTTAATTTCGTGGCTTCTGTCACAATCTGCAGTGATCATGGAGCCCAAGAAAGTAAAATCTAATGGTTGTTGTGGGTTTTTCGGGCTCTTTGGCCGTGTTCTGAAGGTTGTTCTTCCTGACGTTTCGCCAGTCTCTGTGGCCAGCATCTTCAGAGGACAGCACTTTGTGCTCTGGTGTAGCTGGGGATCACTATACACAAAAGACCAGCTAATGACACCCATCAATCATAGTGACAGATAATCTCTCCTCCTTAACACAACAATACACCCACAACAAAGACACACTAATCACCCATCTACAAGAAAAAAAAAAGACAAAAGCCTATCTCACAGCCATAAATACTCCACTCCCAAGCCAGCTACACCAGAGCACAGAGTCCTGTCCTCTGAAGATGCCAGCCACAGAGACTGGTGAAACATCAGGAAGAACAAACTTCAGAACACAGCCAAAGAGCCCGAAAAACCCACAACAACCATTAGATTCCGGCCATGAAAGCCTTCGCGAATACAAAGTAAAATCTGTCACTGCCTTTATATCTTCCCCTTCTATTTGCCAGGAGGCGATGGGACCAGTGGCCATGATCTTAGTCTTTTTGATGTTGAGCTTCAGACCATTTTTTGTGTTCTCCTCTTTCACCCTCATTAACAGGTTCTTTAATTCCTCCTCACTTTCTGCCACCAGAGTGGTATCATTTGCATATCTGAAGTTGTTGATATTTCTTCTGGCAATCTTAATTCCGCCCTGGGATTCCTCCAGTCTGGACTTTCTCATGATGTATTCTACATATAAGTTAAATAAGCAGGAAGACAATATATAGCCTTGTCATACTCCTTTCCAAATTTTGAAGCAATCAGTTGTTCCATATCCAGTTCTAATTGTTGCTTCCCGTCAGTTTTGTTTTGAAGAAGCAGACTGGTAAACAAGACTCGTCGCTCCTTATCTTCTTTCGGCCAAGTATTTCCACTCTAATTTCTTTTTCATCTTAATGAGGTCATTCAAAAATCAAAGGCTTCAACTTACTTTGTTATTGTATATTTTCAGCCATATTTCTTCTCCTCCTCTCCTCGGGGGGTGGGGGTGGAGTTACTCACAGCTATTCTGCCAAGATGGCTCCCATCTCCGATCTGTGCTCAGGTGAATTTTCAGAGAAAAGAAAATTCAGGTTGCTGCCCAGTCTTCTTCTTTCTGATGCTCACCAACTGCTACAGAGAGAGACCTCTCCTGGTCTCCCCTTCGATCTCCCATTTATAGAGGGACCCCAGACAGGGCGGTTCCAGCTTTTCCCAGGAGCTGTTCCCGGCAGCTGCTGGCTGCACCACGACAAAGCTCCATCTCTGTCAGCCATGCTTTCTAAGGTCCACTTGACTTCACCCGCCAGAATGTCTGGCTCATAGTCAGCAACCACAGTATCTGGGTTGTCCAGGACATCCAGATCTTGCCACCTCTTCTTGATGTCTTCTGCTTCTGTGAGGTCCCTGCCATTTTTTGTCCTTTATCATGTCCATCTTTGCACAAAATGTTCCTTTAATAGCTCCAATTTTCATGAACAGATCTCTGGTTTTTCCCTTTCTATTCTTTTCCTCTATTTCTTTGTCCACCAAATCTAGTTCCTTAAATCTGTTCTTCACTTCCATTGTGTATTCATAAGGGATTTGGTTTAGATTATACCTGAGTATCCCAGTGGTTTTTCCTACTTTCTTCGGTTTAAGCTTCAGTTTTGCTATAAGAAGCTGATGATCAGAGCCACAATCAGCTCCAGGTCTTGTTTTTGCTGACTGTATAGAGCTTCTCCATCTTTGGCTGCAGAGAACATAATCCATCTGATTTCAGTATTGACCATCTGGTGATTTCCATGTGTAGAGTCGCCTCTTGTGTTGTTGGAAAAGAGTGTTTGTGATGACCAGCTTGTTCTCTTAACAAAACTCTATTAGCCTTTACCGTGCTTCATTTTGAACTCCAAGGCCAAACTTCCCTGTTGTTCCTTTTATCTCTTGACTCCCTACTTTAGCATTCCAGTCCCCTAGAATGAGAAGAACATCTTTCTTTGATGTCAGTTCTAGAAGGTGTTGTAAGTCTTCATAGAATTGGGTCAATTTCAGCCTCTTCAGCATCAGTGGTTGGTGCATAAACTTGGATTACTGTGATGTTGAAAGGTCTGCCTTGGATTCGTATTGAAATTATTCTATCATTTTTGAGATTGTATCCCAGTACACCTTTTCCCGCTCTTTTGTTGACTATGAGGGCCACTCCATTCCTTCTATGGGATTCTTGCCCACAATAGTAGATTGTGCCCACTGACTGAACTGTAAACATCACTTCAGCCTTGGTGCACAACGTTCACAGAATCATAGAAAAGTGAAGTTGGAAGGGGCCTGCAAGGCCATCAAGTCCAACCCCCTGCTGAATGCAGGAATACAATCAAAGCTTCACCA
Source organism: Pogona vitticeps (assembly GCF_051106095.1). NCBI lineage: Eukaryota > Metazoa > Chordata > Lepidosauria > Squamata > Agamidae > Pogona > Pogona vitticeps. Next base: position 30,321,820 of record NC_135784.1, read on the forward strand.
TGACACAAAAATTAGTCTGAATTGCAGATTCCCTACAACTTTTTTTCATGGATTCCTACTAAAACCATGATCAAACCTGAAATTCCACTGTGCTCACAAGCTGTAACAGAAATACCATTTTGCTCCTTGGGCTGTGATTTGATGTTGCAAAAAATAAATAAATAAATAAAAATGGATGTGATGTGTGGCTCCTCAAAGAGCCACATTGTCCTTTAAACTGGTTTGGTTTCCAAGAGCCCACCTATGCCCAAAGAGGAACCATAAAACTCACATGTTAGGAAAGTGTGAAGGCAAGAGGAGAAGGGGACGACAGAGGACGAGATGGTTGGACAGTGCCATCGAAGCTACCAACATGAATTTGACCCAACTCCAGGAGGCAGTGGAAAACAGGAGGGCCTGGCGTGCTCTGGTCCATGGGGTCACGAAGAGTCGGATATGACTTAACAACAAAAAAAGGACAAGAAAGCATTTTCTGCCAATGTGCTGGCTTCACTTCTCCGGTGACCCTCTTTCTTCGTCTCCCAAGTTGGGAGGTCAAGGCCGGCAAGGGAGAGTGAGTCCTGGTCTGCTCAAAGGAGCACCAATGCCCTTTGGAGAGGGTGAAAGAAGGGCACGGCATGGGAGACAGAGAGAGGCCGGATGGATGTGCACGAAGGGCAGGTGCTGAAGGTGGAAAGAGAAGAACTGCATGGCTTGGGTGGATGGGGAACCTCCCGAGGACAAGCCCCCAGCTCGGGAGATCATTCCCACCCACCCCCAGTGGAGCTTCAGCTCCTGATTGAGAGGTGGCCAAACACAAACTTTTCATGGCCACGGGTTGACCGAAGAAAGCCTCCAGACAGGAGGAGGAGGAGAGGAAACCCTTTCTCTGCCTCCTTGTCCCAGCAGAGCTTCTGTCGCCTCCAGGGCTTGGCCACCGTTTGTTGGCTTTGTTGGGTGCTGGGTCTGTAGGGCATGTGGGAGCCTTTGGTGTCTGGCGGTGGAAACAGAGAAGATTCGCTTCAGCCACCTCTCCCCGACAAGGACGGGCTTTTGGCGGAAATTACCACTGTTGTTGTATGTCGTTAGGTGGCCTCCAGTTTATGAATGATCAGTCTCCAAAATATCCTATCCTCAACAGCTCTGATGAGCTCTTGTAAACTCAAAGCGGTGGGTTCCTTTTTGGAGTCAACGCATTTCATTTTTAGTCTTCCTCTTTTCCTGCTGCCTTTCACCTTTCCCAGCACGATTATCTTTCCTAGAGAATCTTGTCTTCTCATCATGTACCCAAAATAGAACAGCTTTATTGTCTTTTGATTTGATCTTGATTTGATCTTCGTCTTGGTCTTCCATGACACATCCTTACACTTGATGGTCTTCTGTAGTCCCTTCATTGCTGCTTTCAAGTCTTCATGTTTTCTGATTTCTTGGCTGCAGTCCCCATTTGGACTGATGACTGAACCAAGGTATACAAAATGTAAACGGGGTAGGGTTTTTTTCTGTTGCGAGCTCAATTGTCCACTCCTCCAGGACCAATCAAGGGCATGAATCAGGGGGAATGACCTGCCCCAGGCTTGCTGTGTAACCACACAATATGTCAGTGATTTCCTGGAAAGACTTGAGCACCTCCACCATCTGGGAGAGGGCCAGCCAGTCCGTGGCACTGATGCCCACCTCTCCGCCCCCCCGGGCAGAATGGGCATGGAGGACATGATGTCCTCCAAACCAGTCTTCTACTCTACCAGGCAGGACAACATGGTGTAGATGGAGTTCCACCTGATGGACAGATCTGTCAGGAGAACGTGGGTCTTCTGACCCAACTCCTCCTGCCTCTCATGCAGCCAGAGGGCAGCTTTCAGGCTGTGGGAGAAGTGGCCCACCAGTTGGTGGTGTTTCTCCAGGAGTGCCTGCATTTCCCGGGTGTGTATGTCCCACTCAGGCTTGACGCAGCTGCCAGGCCAATGGCATCGTGCATGACAAGGTGCAATTTGTGTGCCATGCACACGATGCCGTCAAATCCCACCGCATTCAGTGCTGCCGAGATGTTCCGCCCAGCATCCGTGACCATGTGGCCATGGGTGACCCCCCCCTCCAGTGCCCACTCCTACAGGAACTCATTGGTGATGTTCCTCCCCGTCGCCTGAGCCTCCATGTGCCACGCCTGCAGCAGAGCAGACCTGTAGCCTGGGGGCAGGACCAGGTTCTTCCCCTGCGGCCTTGTTGCCTATACCCTGCCACTGTTCAGGTCCTCTGGCTGCCACCAGTGGGCTGTGAGTGAGAGGTAGCCGTGCTGACCTCCACTCCACTGGTCCGCCATGAAGTGCACCTTACACCCCTGGGCCCATGAAAACTGGTCACGGACCACCTCCCTCACAAAGTCAGAGAGCGAGGGCAGAAGTCTAGAACTCAGGGTTCTCCATGGTCTTGTACCAGGGGGTGGGAAAAAACATGCAATTGCCTTGGTGACGAGACGAGTGGCCGCCTGCTGGGCTTTACTCTTTGACTGCCGGCTGAGGGTCATTGCAGACCCAATGGGCGCCACTTGGTGGTGCATGGCCTGCCTCATGCTCCCGGCCCCAGAAACCCCATGGCTGCCCTTTTGGAAGGAGTCGCCTCCTTCTGCCTCCCCACATCTTCCCCTGGAGCTACTATCTTCCCTCCCCAAAACGGTGGTGACAAAGTGCCTTCTGCAGACAGGGGCCTTGGGTGGTGCCTCTCCAGATGTTGGCGGAGGGTGGTGGAGAACAGACCCCTGAGGTCTGGCCCCTCTGGACCACCACAAGACAGGCATTGCAGTGTGCAAGCTCGGGACACTGACCACCGCAAAATGACCCCACAGGGCCCCTCTGCCATGTTTGGGAAAACAATGACCCGCTGCGTGTCCCTGACTGCTGCTGGCCTGGGAAGAACTCTGTGTCCCAAGGGTGCTGCTGGTCTAGGAGGAGGGAACAGATGACTCTGGGGACAGGGATGGGGTGGGGTGGGGACTGTGAAGCTGCCCTACCCTTTCTGGTTCCTATGACTGGGAGGTTTCTGGATCTTCACGAACCAATAACTGCTCAAATTCCTCCAGGAAGAGGAATGTCAGTTCTTTGGGCACCGCTGAAAGCTCTGCCACCAGTCTTACTGCTACAGATGTCACCTTCCAAAAAACTATGGTTTCTAGGAAGCACAGTGGCAACTTCCATTTAAAAAAATAAATAAATCAAGAACATGAAGCAAAGGCCAAAGAAGCCAATGGTGCAGGTAAATAACCCCCGTCTCCCTTGGTCCAAAATCCACAGACTTGCAGATTAGGATTCATGAGCTGCAGTTCCTTGGGTTCTTGGAGGATCTGAGTTAAAAACCACAAAAAGGCACACCCCTGTTCTCTTCCACCCCATTCACATTCACTCCAGAATTCACATGCTCTGCTCTGCTGGGGACACATCTATTTCAAATTCACATTTTTATCAAGGGCACTTGATCATTCGGCGGGAAAGGAGGAAGACCAAATACGAAGCCACAGCTTTGAGTCTGAAGGACTTCAGCAAGGCTGTTGAGGACAGGACTTTATGGAGATCACTGTGAGGGTTTGGGTTTGGGCTCTGACTCAAAGAAACCAGTAGATTTTTGTTGCTTCGAAACAGGGGAAAGATTTATTGGTGTATTTAACATTGAATGGGTATCCATAACATGACCTTGAAGTTCATCTCCTTCTGCCAATGGGTCCCAAAGGGGTTTCCAGTCTTCAAACACAAACGGATTCCCACGACTCGCGTTCCATTGTCCCGACAAATCTGATGGAACCCAATCTCTTATGGTCTGCCCCATTGAACCTTCCAACAGCGGCACAGTCTCGTCATCCCAGGCATCAATCCACAGGATTCGTTTCTCTGGATCTCGATTCTCCCAGGGTCCCCCCTGTAACTCTTCCTCCTCATCTCTCTTATCCTCCATTCCAATCTTTCCTTCCTTTCAACTTCTTTTCCTCTCTCAGCCTCCTTCTCCACTCTCTTGCTTCGGCTTCCCCCTCCCCCCATATGAGGGTCTGGGTGGGATCTCCCTTCTCCTTCTATAGTCCACCTCCTCCTTAGGCAAGAAGAGAAGACTCCTTGGAAAAGACCTTGATGTTAGGAAAGTGTGACGGCAGGAGGAGAAGGGGACAACAGAGGATGAGATGGTTGGACAGTGTCTGCGAAGCAACCAACATGAATTTGACACAATTATGGGAGGCAGTGGAAGATAGTAGGGCCTGGCATGCTCTGGTCCATGGGGTCACAAAGAGTCGGACACAACACCTAACGTCAAGGGAGGCCCGGAAGGAAACGCCTCTGGAACAACCTACCTCCTGAGATTTGCGTGGCTCCCTTGCTGGGTATCTTTAAAAATCAACTAAAAACATGGATGTTTCGGCAGGCCTTCCCTCCAGACAATTCCTGATGCCCTCTTCTCTCCCTCTCCCATTGTTTCCTCCCATCTTGTTTAATGTTTCTTCTATGTAAAAAATGTTTTTATATTTATTTTTGTACTATTTTATGCTGTTAGCCGCCTAAAGTGGTCTTAACCAACCAGGTAGGTGGGATATAAATAAAATAAATAAATAAAAATAAATAAATAAACGACTAAACAACAACGACGAAACCAAATTCAAATGCAAGGCTTTTCCTAGTGTAACCACACTCTAAGCTATGTGCTCCCCATTCTGCTACACAATGTTGTGCTCCAAGATCACTCTCAAATGTTAAGGAAGTTCCTGTATGAAACTGATGTCTAACGAAACCCTCTTCCCCTCCCCAAGAACAAGTGAATCAAAACAATTTAATTGACCATTATATTGGATTTCTGCTGGATCTAACGTCCACTAGATGGCAGTCTTAGTGCCCATGAGGATTACCCTGCATTCACCATTTGGCAATAACAATAAATGAAACTGCCATTTTGTCAACTTCCTTCCTCTGGCAAGTAACCACCTTGGAGTTAGGTGAGGAGGAAAGTCCTCAAGGTATGTCTGTGTTATAGGTGTAGCATCTGCAAGCTTCAGACAATCTGCAGAGGAAACAGAAAGTGTTACACACTAATAGGAGGTTGCATTTAAAATGCTTAGTGGGTCTCCCTTTTAGAGCTTTCTGCTCACAGTCTAGAAATACTTTTCCTGCTATTTTATCCGTTTTATAGTCAGTGCATGGCTGGCTAGTCACCCCAGGAGTTTTCTTCTGGTTTAATAAATGGCATTACAGTGGTACCTCGCTAGACAATGACCTCACAAAACGACGAATCTGCATGACGATGAGGTTTTGCAATCGCTTTAGTGATTTGTAAAACAGTGTTTCCAATGGGCAATTTTCGCTGGACAATGTTTGGGTCCATGCTTCGCAAACCAATTTTCGCAAGATGATGATTCTGACAGCTCGCTCCGTGCTTGCAAAACGGGTGTTTTGGGACCTATGCTTCGCAGGACAGCCATTTTAACAGCTGATTGGCACTCGCAAAATGGCTTCCCTATGGGTGATCTTTGCAGGACGATTATGTATTTTCCCCAGTAGAAGCCATTAAATGGGTTTCAATGCATTCCAATGGGAAATGGTTTTCGCATGATGATGTTTTCGCTAAACAGTGATTTCTATGGAACGGATTATCATCGTCATGTGGGGCACCACTGTACTCCAAAGCTGTGTTGGGGCTCTGTAGTGATCACCCTGCTTTGACTCAGGTAGAAGATTATTGGCATGAACCAATGAGAACTGTTGGGAGGCGGAGCCAGAGAAACTAGAAGGGAGGGGTGAGTCAGAGTCTAGGGAGTTCAGTCAGAGACAGAGAGAGATAGTTTGGGTTTGAGGCAGGGAGAGTGTTTAGGGAATGATTAGTCAGAGTGTGACCTGTATTAATTAAGATAGGACAGGTTAAAGTAAAATACTGTAGCTTTGTGTAACTTTAAGGATGTTCCTAAGAACGATTCCTAAAAGAACTTGTAATCAATAATCCTGTTTCTGTTTAAAAGTTCAGTACTGAATGGACCTCAGTCTTTCATAGGAGATATAAGTTGATAAAGAGATCAACTGGTGGCAGTGTGTTAAAGGGCGTGTTGGGATACTCGGGTGAGCCCTGTGTTTGATGAAACAAGCAGGGGCCATGGGGTAAACGTCACAGGCTCATTGAAAAATTAGCTTTGTCTTTACTTGTCCATTTATTCACTTGTACAGATAATTGCCCTGTTTGTCTAACGTGGAATGAAGGGAGCCCTGTGGGATGGCACAGATCATAAGGGTAAATGAAAAAGTAAACAAGGCTGTGATATTGGTGGGTGACTTTGTTGGAGCCTGTAATTGGACTGATGGAGTTTCTTCTCTTGAATTGTGTTTTTCAGTGCTCATACTTTAAAACTGGATTCTCTATTGGGCAGAATCCAAAATACGATAGCCTCAGCTTACTAATTTTACCCTTTATTGACAAACCAGGCTTTATTTGAGCTAAAATGCATTTGTTTGCTTTTCTGGGGGTCCATGATCTCTGTAAAGTTCTCCTCTAACCTTCCAGCTTTCACATCTGTACATAGGAATCAGGAATATCAACAGCTGCATGATCTCAGCCGTCATCTCCCACAAGACATCTTTACACATGAAGGATCTTTTCTAGTTCCTCCTTAGGAGCCCCTCCACCTCCATACTTCTGATTTCTTGGCTAAAGTTTCCATTTTGACTATGGACTATCTTAATCTTACAAGCTGGGACAGGGTGTTTGTATAAAAAGGCCGAATGCCAGAAAAAGCTGTATTACCATAATCAGGAAGCAGATGTCTTGTTTTGTCCTTCAGCTTTTTGCATGCATTAGGTTTTCCCCATCCCCCTCTTATCTACACTGTGTCTCTTCTTTTTCCTGTTTCTTTCTACTCCTCTGAAGAATGCTTATGATCCATGAATTTAAAAACAACAATGTGTGAGGGGTCGATTTTTTGAAACTAGGTCTCCACAAAAACATCTTTAGATTTAGATAACTTTGCAACAGGGGAAAGGTTTATTGGAGTATTCAACAAGAACTCTTTGTCAACAAAATTGTCCCATAACATTTCTCTTGTCGCCAATGGGCCCAACAAAAGTTCTTCTGCTTCAACCCAAAAGGGATTTTCTCTTCTGGGTTTCAGGGCCCCAGCCAACCATGGATGGGATCGTCTTTTAGATTCTCGACGTCTTCTCCTTCCAATAAGGGAACAGTCTCGTCTTCTGCAGATCCGTCCCACTCAACATCTTGGGCAGCAGGAAACAGGGTCCATGGTCTCGTTGGACCTCCCTCCTTCTCACCTCCTCCACTCTCCATCCCAGTCTATCTTGCTTTTCTCTTTCTACCTTTTCCTTCTCCTCTCTCAGACGCCTCTGCCACTCACGAGCTTCAGCTTCACCCCAATAAGATGGACGCGGGGGAATCTCCCATCTCTAACGATAGTCCGCCTCTTTCTTGGGTACCCAGACTTTCCCATTCTCCGGTCCAGGGATCTTGTGCCCAGATCCATTCCCAACCTGGGGGTAATCCTTTCTCCTCCCTTTTTATCTCTGCCATCCCTGCCTCAATCTCCACCCTCTTTATCCTACCCGTTCCTGTCAGTTCCTGGTAGCCATTCCTCTGTTTGAATGGCTACCATTAACCTGCACATTTTTACTTCCAAGTCCCGGGTATTGGTACCCCACTGTTCTTTCATGACAGAGGATGGAGCGGTTGAGGTCTGTACCTCCCTTTCTGTAGTTGGTGGAAGGGTACGCACTCCAGCGAGGGGCTTCTTTCCCTCACTTCCCTTCTCACACAATGACAACAAAAAACAACATCCTTTTGAAAAATGACTCCGAAAAACATAAATCTAAGTGATGGATCTGTATGGATATATATAATGAAGGGCGCCACAACTAATGTCTGGCCATTAACCTGTCTCTGGTATATTGCCCAATTAACCAGGGACAAGGAGATCCAATATACATTTGTTTATTTTCAGCTGAAAGCAAGCAAAAATAATGGATGCAACTCCATCTGCCCAAACATGCAGAGGAGAGTTCCATCCCTTATTACAGAGTATACACTTTTTATAAGTTCCACATGAAAAGGGTGGCAAAGGGGAGTGGAGAAGGGGGAGACAAAGGAGGAGTTGCAGGTGTCTAGGCAACTGACAATAATTCATATTTCCTGGTTCCATGTTAGGCACCCAGGTCTCTTTATCAGGCCCAAGGACACATTCCCAATTTAGTTGCAAGCAACGAAATGCAGGGGGCTTATGAATTGGCGGGGAAACCAGCGGTGAAAGGGCTGCAGGAAGAAAGGGCTGCAAGATTGCTGCTTTCCCCCTCCAATTCCGCAGCCGTTTGATTCTGCTTTTGCAGGACTTAGGAAGTGTAGAGGGAAAGCAGCAATCAAATTTTCTAATTTGGGGTTAGAAAAATGGGGGTCATTTTATACACAGAAAAATACAGTACGTAAATAAATAATGCATATGCATGAAGGCCAGATCAGACATACTTAAATTTATGCCATACAGTGATGTGCAGCAGAGATCTGTCCTGGGACAGATTTCTTCATAAATGACTTGAACCAGGGATAAGCAGTGAGATGGCCAAGTTTGCAGATGACACGAACCTTTTCCAGGTGGTGGAGACCAGAAGAGATTGTGAAGCACTTCAGAAGGATCTCTTCAAACTGGGAGGATTGGCAGAAAAATGGAAAATGTGTTTCAGTATCAGAAAATGTAAAGTAATGTACATTGAGGCAAAAAATCAAAACTTTATTTATTAGCTAATGGGTTCTCAGCTGTCCGTGAGGGATCAGGAAAGAGATCTTGGTGTGCTGGTGGACAGCTTGACCAGTGTGTCAACCCAGTATGCAGTGGCAGTGAAGAAGGCCAGTTTCATGCTATGTTTCATTAAAAAGGGGATTGAAAATAAAACAGCCAACATTATAATGCCATTGTACAAAATGCTGGTAAGGCCACACCTGGAGTACCGTGTTTCCCCGAAAATAAGACAGGGTCTTATATTAATTTTTGCTCCCCAAAAAAGCATTAGGGCTTATTTTCAGGGGATGTTTTATTTTTTTCATGTACAACAATCTACATTTATTCAAATGCAGTCATATCATCTTCTGGTTGCTGCACAATGCTGCACAATGGTGGAGCCAGAGTTTCACTTCACTGGGGTGAAGGGTTAAGGCTTATATTAAGAGCATCCTGAAAAATCATACTATGGCTTATTTTCAGGTTAGGTCTTATTTTCAGGGAAACAGGGTATTGCATACAGTTCTGGTCGCCAGACCCCGAAAAAGACATAGTGGAACAGGAAAACGTGCAGAAGACAGCAACTAAAATGATGACTGGGCTGGATCACCTCCATTATGAGGACAGGCTACAGCATTTGTGGCTCTTGAGTCTAGAGAAAAGGCACCTGAGGGGGGACATGACTGAGACGTCTAACATTATGTAGGGGGTGGATAAAGTGGGTAGAGGGAAGTTCTTTTCTCTTACACGCAATACCAGAACCAGCGAACATCCCCTCCAATTGTGTGTTGGGAGAGTGAGAACAGACCAAAGAAAATATTTCTTGACCCCAGTGTGTTGTTAGTCTGTGGAACTCCTTGCCACATGATGTGCTGATGGCATCTGGCCTAGACACCTTTAAAAGGGGATTGGACAGATTCCTGGAGGAAAAATCCATCACAAGTTACAAACCATGATGGGGATGTATAATCTCCAGGCTTAAAAGGAAGGTACCTCAAAATGGCAGATGCAGGGGAGGAGTATCAGGAGAACAGGCATCTAGTCTTGTGTGTTCCCAGAGGCATCTGATGGGGTCTCTGTGAGACACAGAAAGCTGGTCTAGATGGGCCCTTGGCCTGATCCAGCAGGGCTCTTCATATATCCTTATGACACCCTATTCCTTAAGACAGTACCATTCTTGGCAGAATAAATACAAATTATTGCTCCACTTTGACCTGAATATGCCATGTAATAAGTCTTTTTATATTTCAGGATGTTCCTGGATGGGATTTTTAAGCCTGCCAGTGCCCTGCCTTGTTCACAGAATCACATGGATTGATTGGTTGAGTTACTGAATTTACACGTTGTCCAACACTCTCGAGGCAATGTATTCTTGAAGGTTTTTTAGGGCCATGATCTGATGGTTCTTCAACGTGGTTCTCTATGAATCCACACTGATGGGTTAAACAGCGCCTGCGCTGGTTCCTCTCGGAATTTTCCAGAGCTATGAGGAAAAAGATACAAAGTTTGAGTTGCCCTGCACTGCGCAAGTGCAGCCCGCCAAAAACCCCCAGTTCCATTTATCTGCCCGCGGAGTTGGAACCTCTTGGTTAGAGCTCTTGAGATTTGCCTCTCTTTTCGCTATTTTCGGATTTTTCGGACTTGACCTGGCTTGTCTTTTGTCTATCCGCATCTCCGTTGCCCTGAATTCGGACCGGCTGACCTTCTTTTGCCTCTGGCGTGCTCATTGCAAGTACTTTCGTTTTCCCGCTTGATCCTGATTGAGGCCTATTACCTCCTGCTGAGGCGCCACGCGCCTGCAGGATTCCTTCAATTACTTACTTTCTCTGCTGTTTGCTACTGCTTGGCCTATGTCAGCGAAAAAAGGACCTTTTCGCCGCTGTTCTGCCTGCTCCGGGAAGCTCCCCTTCCAGGATCATCATTCCCTCTGCCTTTTCTGTCTGGGTGAGGCCAATTCGCCCACCACTTGTAGGCATTGCAAGGAATTCACCAAGGTGACCCTAAAATCTCGTCAGCAATGCCTCAAATATTTTCTGTGGAGTCGAACTCTGTCCGCTTCACAACCGTCAGATATGGAATCTGTCCAGTCAGTTTCCACTGTCCGTTCTGAGGTGACTTTGGTCTCTTCTTCCCCTCCTTCGACATCTAAGGAGGTGCCCAAGAAGAATTCTAAGGGGAAATCTAAGAAATTGCCGACAGGGAAAAAGTCTTCCTCTGACGTTCCTTCTTCTTCGACCTCGGCACCAACGAAGAAGGGACCATCCAAGGCTGCGCCGAAGGCTAAACCGAAGGCCAAGGAGATTACCCTGGTCGTCCCGCCTGTGTCGGCGTCGGTGCCTTCTCCATTCCTCGAGGAATCTTCTCGGGACCAGGATCCGGTCTCCGACTTGGGCGCCCCCATTCCACCTCGCCAACCGCCACCGGTGGATTTGGGAAAGTTGCCTACGGTTAGCCAGCTCTACAAGCTCGTTGCCGGCGCCGAGAGCGTTCCACTCAGCCCGATACTTACCGGGCGAACAACCCGATCTCCTTCACTCCTCTCGGAGTTGGGTCATTCTACATCTCCTCCCCCTCCACGGGGCCGACCAGTAAAGCCAACGGAGGAACCAATCCCTCGGCGTCCAGCTTCTAATTCTGCCGACGACGAACCGCCGGCGAAGAAGCGTCGTCACCGACGGAAGCACCGACACCGAAGGGACTCCTCACCGTCCGACTCGGATTACAGTCGGGGTCGGAAGAGGTCCCACCGGAGAAGGTGAAGGAGAGACTCTTCCACTGATTCTTCTTCGACCTCGAGAGAAAGGAGACATAGAAGGAAGAGGTCTAAGTACTCCTATTCCTCAACCTCTGGTTCCCTGTCTCCGCGTCGAAGCCCTCTCCCTAAGAGGCCGTTGGACACGGGTTCCGACAAGCCCACTGTGCCGAAGGATGTCCCCGCTGCACCGCCGGCTCTACCACCTCGACAGACTGACGATGGGGTTCCTTCGTGCCCAAAAAAGGCACCCTCGGAGCCAAAGCTCCCTCGGCCTCCATCCTCATACCATTCGGAGGAGGAGGATCCTAAAGATGACTCTTCAGACGTGGGAGAGGACGACGAGTCTGAGGTGTCCCTAGAAGTCCCAGTCCCTGGGGAACCTTTGCCCCCAGAAGCGGCTAACCTGAAACCGTCTTCTCCTTCGGAAGACTTTTCTTCCTACACTCTAATGGTTTCTCGTATGGCCCAAGCTCTTAAGCTGGCAGTCGAACACTCTCCTAGGAGAGAAGAAAACTTAATATTTGGAGACATTGAGGCTGAAAGGACACATCCAGTTAGTTTGTCCTTCATTCCGGAACTGATGGATCTCATCAAAGAGTTCTGGGAGCATCCTGCTAATGCTACCACGATTTTGAAAAGGACTGAAAATCTCTACAGAATACATGGCGAGAATACTTCTTTCCTTGTCATGCATCCGGCTCCTAACTCTTTAATAGTAGAATCTAGTTCTGCTAAGACTCCGACAAAGGGTCACCCTACTCCAACCAACAAAGAGGGAAGGAAGCTTGAGATTGTGGCAAGTCGCATGTATTCAATGACAACCTTCATCCTGCGTGCGGTTAATTATCTGGTGGCCATGGGTGCCTATCAAAAACAGCTCTGGTCCAGGGTTCTCCCAGCCCTTCAATTGGCACCAGAAGATATAAGGCAGCTCTGTCTGGATACTCATGCGGAGGCTCTCACAGTATCCAAATACCAACGACTAGCCGCCCGCCATGTGGCAGACGCCACGTCTAAGAATTTTGGCTGTCTTATCACCTTGAGAAGGCATGCTTGGCTGCGCTCAGCCAACATTGTTGAGGACATTAAAACTAGGGTAGAAAACCTACCTTTTGATGCTTCAGGCCTCTTCAGCCAAAATACTGATGAGAACCTGGAGAACTTACACAAATGTAAGAAAACGGCTAAATCATATTGAGTGCAACCTGCACCTAGACAATCCAAACCTCAGTGGCGTCCAAAGTACACCACCCAGCCTTACCAGCAGCCATCCACCAGTACTTACCGTCCTTATGGGGGCAATTCTTCTCAACGTCCTCCTCAGGCTTCTTCTTCTTCATCTGCTGCTTTCAGACCCCAACCGTCTCGTAAGAAGCAGTCTTTCAAGACACCTGGAAGAAAACAAAAACAGTACCTTTGACTCCCTGACTATTCCAGTACCAACCTCCCACACCACCTGCCTCTCTCCTTACCTCCACAACTGGACTCTCATCACCAACGACATCTGGGTTCTGAACATTATCAGCTCCGGTTACCGCCTGGAGTTTATAAGGTTGCCTCCTCTAGGACAGTTCAACCCTACATCATTCGATCCTGTCCTGGAGGAGGAGATCTTGACTCTTCTTCGCAAAGGGGCCATCCAGAAGGTATCATCAGAGGATGTCCTCAACGGCTTTTACTCCCGATACTTTCTGGTTCCCAAGAAGGACGGGGGCCTACGTCCCATCCTGGATCTGAGAAACCTCAACAGGTTTCTCAAGGCATGCAAGTTCAAGATGGTGACCTTGGAGTCCATCATCCACCTTCTGAGGCAAGGAGACTGGTTTGTGGTTCTGGATCTAAAGGACGCATATTTCCATGTCACCATATACAGGAGTCACAGGAAATATCTGCGTCTACTCTTCAACAACACCATCTATCAATTTGTGGCCTTACCCTTCGGCCTTTCCACAGCACCCAGGACTTTTACCAAGTGCATGGCTCCAGTGGCAGCATACCTGCGTCTTCAGGGGATTCAGGTGTTCCCCTACATAGACGATTGGCTGATTGTCTCGACGTCCGAACATCAGGCTTTAAAGGACACTCAGTATGTCCTCCAGACGTTGCAGTCACTGGGTCTCACCGTAAATCACGAGAAATCCAAACTGACTCCCTCTCTGGTGGTAGATTACATCGGAGCGAGAATAGACTCAGTACATGCTCGGATGTTCATGCCTCCAGAACGCATCCAGAAGTTGGAGAAAGCCATAAGAAAGTTCAGGCCAGGGGCAAGATTAAAAGCAAGTCTTGCACAACATCTGCTAGGCCTCATGGCTTCTAAAACGGCGACCCTGTCCCATGCTCGCCTCAAGATGTGTTCACTTCAAATTTGGATGCTGTCCCTCTTCAATCCACTCCTCGACAGTCAAAACAAGCTCCTCACTGTCACCCCGGAGTTAGCACAGCAGCTGCAATGGTGGACTTTCCGACCTCACCTCTTAGTGGGGCGTCCCTTCCGCCCTGTCCATCTGACAACACAGGTCACTACAGACGCCAGTCCACTAGGATGGGGCGCCCATTGCGAGGGTCACCAGATCAACGCCCTGTGGTCCTCTCAGGAGAAGCAGTTGTACATAAACCATCTGGAGTTGTTAGCCATCATAAAGGCCTTGAAGTCCTTCCTTCCTCTGGTGAGAGGCAGGGCAATCCAGCTCGTCACAGACAACACCACAGCAATGTTCTATGTGAACAAGCAAGGGGGAACAAGGTCGAAGTCCCTCCTGCTTCTATCAATACATCTCTGGGAATGGTGCTACCAGGAGCACATCTATCCGGTAGCCATTCACATAGCTACCACAATCTCATTGCGGACGAGCTCAGTCGCCGCTCTACTCAGAACCACGAATGGGAGCTGGATTTGGAAATTTTTCAGGAACTTTGCCACGGGTGGGGAACACCAGTGATCGACATGTTCGCCACGAACTACAACAAGAAATGCCCCCACTATGCATCCAGGACAGGAAGGGGCCCCGGGTCATTGGGGGATGCTTTCATGATCACTTGGCACAAGGGCCTTCTCTACATGTTCCCTCCCATTCCCATGGTTCAGAAGTCAGTAGTCAGGGCCCTACGAGCAGAAGCAATCTTGATTGCACCTTGGTGGCCCAGACAACCCTGGTTCTCTCTACTTCTGCAGACAGCGGTCGACAAGGTGAAGCTTCCCCTCATCCCTCACCTAATCACTCAGGACTCGGGGTCGATCTTCCACCCAGATGTGGACTCCCTCCAATTGACAGCGTGGAGGATATCCCATCGATAAAGGAGGTCCTTGACAAGGCAAGGAAGCCTTCTACCTTACGACTCTACCAACACAAGTGGCAAGGTTTCCTCAAGTTTACTACAGAGCGCGGTTTACAAGCATCTCCCGTCTCTTTATCCACTTTGCTACTGTATCTCAGGCACCTTTTTGACCTAGGTCTGACTAAGTCCACTTTAAAGGCGTATACATCTGCGATAGTTACCTTCCAGCCTCTGGGATCACAGTCCTCCAAATGGCTTTCCCATCCGACTGTAAAAGCCTTTTTCAGAGGTCTATCCAACATAAGACCTCCTGTGAGATGACCATTGCCTCAATGGTCTTTACAAACTGTGCTACATTCTCTGGTTCGTCCTCCCTTTGAACCTAAGGCTACCTGTGACTTAAAGTTTCTCTCCCTTAAGACTTTATTCCTTGTAGCTATCACTTCGGCCCGCAGAGCCAGTGAACTGGCTGCTCTCCGTGCTGATTCACCTTACCTTCAATTTTTCAAGGACAAGGTGGTGTTACACCCAGATGTTTCTTTCCTCCCCAAGGTGGTGTCGGACTTTCATGTCAACCAACCCCTGTTGTTACCTACTCTTTTTTCTGAACCCTCTTCAGATGTTGAACGCACGCTCCACTGTTTGGATGTTCGTCGTGCATTATCCTTTTATATATCCAGGACCAAAGATTTTAGAAGGGTCCAAAGACTGTTCTTATGCTATTATGGCCAACGCAAAGGGACTGCTGCTTCAACTTCAACTTTGTGCAGATGGCTGGTTTCCACCATCTCTTTGGCCTATGAGTTACAGTATAAACCTCTCCCTGAAAACCTGCGTGCTCATTCTACAAGAGCTGTTGCCACATCCACAGCCCTGCTGCGAGGGGTAGACATCCCCGACATCTGTAGAGCAGCTACCTGGTCCAGTGTGTCTACCTTCATCAAGCACTACAGACTGGACCTCAGGGCCAAGAATGAGACCAGATTCGGGAGGGCTGTCCTTACATCACTGCTGCAGTGACAGCCCACCATCCTGTAAGTAGCTTGGTAGTCACCCATCAGTGTGGATTTATAGAGAACCATGTTGAAGAAGAACAGGTTACTTACCTGTAAGCATGGTTCTTCAAGTGGATTCTCTATGAATACACACGACCCGCCCGACCTCCCCACGTGTCCATCACTGCTGACTGAGTTTCCAACTCTTTCTATGTGCGGGCACATGGAACTGGGGGTTTTTGGCGGGCTGCACTTGCGCAGTGCAGGGCAACTCAAACTTTGTATCTTTTTCCTCATAGCTCTGGAAAATTCCGAGAGGAACCAGCGCAGGCGCTGTTTAACCCATCAGTGTGTATTCATAGAGAATCCACTTGAAGAACCATGCTTACAGGTAAGTAACCTGTTCTTAATCAGACAGAGTTCTAGCTCCTGTCCTCTGAAGATGCCCATGGCCACAGAGACCGGCCAAACGTTAGGAAGAAAAACTTTCAGAACACGGCCAAACAGCCCGAAAAACCTACAACCACTACTTTCGAGACAGTTTGCAAACATAAAAATACAAAATGAATGTGTCACACCCCCTTCACTCAAAGGCAGCTATAGTAGTTCAGTACCAGGACTTTAATATATTAGAATGCCCAGGAAGCCAGAGATAAAACATGACTAATAAGAGCAATAAGTAAACAAGATTGTTAATACCTGGGCCTTTTGTAAAACACTAATTCATAGGGTTGCTCCAAGAACAAGAACAAGGTAGCTTCAATTGCGCTTGTCAGTTGCCTTGGGAAATAATATAAACAGACAGACAGACAGACAGACAGACAAAGAAACACCCTCAGCCTAAGTCGAGGGCGATTTGACAGGGGCTCAAAAGGGAAAAGACTGAACGCTTTTCCTTCTGGAAAAGAAGGGAGGGTGGGTGGCATCTAAGAGAACTTTATGGAGTCACCAAGTCCATCTCCAGATTACTGGCCGGTCAAGCTTCTAACTTGGGACCCACAGGCCAGGTGTGCGTTAAATAAATAAATAAATAAATAAATAAAGAGGAACAACTTTGAGAGGCTGCAGCGAGAGTCTCGGCCTTTTCAACAGGGGCACTCCCCCGAAGCCCCGCCTCAGACAGAAGAAGGAGCTTTAAACCGAAAGAAGTCACGTTAACCAATCGACTACAGTACTGCGAGAGTCCGTGTGTTTCTCCGCCTCGCTGCCCCTCCTTCTGGGACAAACGCCAGCAGCTGCAATCGGAAAAGAAAAAAAGAAATGATTTTGCGGGTTGGGAACATTTCCCTTCTTCTTGGGTGATCGATCCCCTTTCTCCGTCTCTCGACTCCCCGGGTCCCTGCGCGTTGACTCCGGCAACAAGACAGTAAGTTCACTTCCCAGCAAAGGAGCCCCGGATCTCCTTTAGAGAGAGAGGCAAGAGGGAAAGGGGAAGGAGAGAGGGAGGGGGAGACCATCCTGGACCAGCAGCCAGAGCCCAAGCCATCAAGCCTCGGGCGCTCCTCTTCCATTTTGGATTCCACCTTACACATCAGATATTTTGTTTAATTGTTGTCATACAAAAAACAGAACACAAGAACAAGGTAGCGACTTAAAAGACTGACTTTTACTCTGCACTGCAAACTTTTGTGAATTAATCCACTTCATCAGACGTGTTAGAGTGGAGACTCTTACTGCCTCTCTTATGTAAATGAAACCTAATTTGATTGTCACTGTTAAAAGAAATCAAAAGACGTAGGGGAAATTTTGGAAATGGAGGGCTGGTGCGGGGCTGGCATGAAATTCTGTGATTGCATAAAGAAAGACCGAGAGAGAGGAATTCTGCCTTACTGCAAATGAGAATGTTGTTACTTATCCTGTGACCTGTCTCAGCCATGGCACCCAAACTATTTATTTATTTATTTATTTATTTATTTACTTACTTACTTACTTACTTACTTACTTACTTACTTACTTACTTACTTACTTACTTACTTACTTACTTACTTACTTATTGTATTTATACCCTGCCTATCTAGTCATTTCGACCATTTGAGCAGATATTTTTGCACAATTTAAAAAGCCTTTTTGTCGCTGGATAAGATTTAATAAGAGGTAAATGTTTGATGAGACTAAACCAATAAAATAATACTTACGCACATATATGTGTACACAAACACACACACACAGAGAACACATAGTCTCCAAATGTTGTACAATAAGGTAAGTAATGACTGCCGTCTGCAGATATATCCTTGGCAATTAGTAGAGATGGGGACTCAAATCACAAGACTTGCTGTGAAGTTTTTTTTTTTTTTTTTAAATAAATCCAGACTCTACTTCTGACTTGGAACCCATCTCCTCCTCCCTTTTTTTTCTGGGGAAAAATTGATTTTTAAATGAGACATGGACATGATATCAAAGACTCGGACTTGGGACACAGACCCAAAGATCTGTCCAGCAACCCAGGCAATTAGTCAGAACCAGGTAAGGCAGTTAAAGAAAGTAAGAATGTGGAGCTGGTTGGCAAATAAAAGGTTTCGCATTTGGTTGATTGAACAGCAGAATTGTAGCCATGCTGGAAATAAATCAGAACAACGTCTACTCGGGGCGGCTTACATCAGTTAAAACAAGTTAAAAAACATATAAAATGCATTTATCCTAATTAGTTCTAAACAAAAGGTTTCCAAGATGGTGGTATACAAAAGAAAGAAAGAAAGAAAGAAAGAAAAAAGATAGAGAAAGAGAACAGGAAAATGACTTAGTTGACTGGGGGGTAGGCCTGTTTAAACAACCAAGTTTTTAATTGGCTTTTGAAAACCCCCAGCGAGGGTGCCAGCCGGATTTCAGCGGGGAGTGTGTTCCACAGGCGAGGGGCAACCACCGAGAAGGCCCGGTTTCTTTTTTCTCCTTCCGGGCCTCCCTCGGCGTCAGTCCCCATCCCTGCTGGCTATGTCCGGTGACTCGGGTAGATCTGGGTGGGAGGAGGCGATCTGCCAAATATTGAGGTCCCAAACCGTTTAGGGCTTTATCATCGTCGTCGTTTAGTCATGTCCGACTCTTCGTGACCCCATGGACCAGAGCATGCCAGGCCCTCCTATCTTCTACTGCCTCCCGGAGTTGGGTCAAATTCATGTTGGTTGCTTCGCAGACACTGTCCAGCCATCTCATCCTCGGTCGTCCCCTTCTCCTCTTGCCGTCACACCTTCCTAACATCAGGGTCTTCTCCAGGGAGTCTTTTCTTCTCATGAGATGGCCAAAGTACTGGAGCCTCAGCTTCAGGATCTGTCCTTCCAGTGAGCACTCAGGGTTGATTTCCTTTAGAATTGATAGGTTTGTTCTCCTTGCAGTCCAGGGGATTCTCAAGAGTCTCTCCTCCAGCACCACAATTCAAAGGCATCAATTCTTCGGCGGTCTGCTTTCTTTATGGTCCAGCTCTCACTTCCATACATCACGACAGGAAAAACCATAGCTTTGACTATTCGGACTTATGTTGGCAAGGTGATGTCTCTGCTTTTTAAGATGCTGTCAAGATTTGTCATTGCTTTTCTCCCCAGAAGCAGGCGTCTTTTAATTTCGGGGCTGCTGTCTCCATCTGCAGTGATCATGGACCCCAGGAAAATAAAATCTGTCACTGCCTCCATATCTTCCCCTTCTATTTCCCAGGAGGTGATGGGACCAGTGGCCATGATCTTAGTTTTTTTGATGTTGAGCTTCAGACCATTTTTGCACTCTCCTCTTTCACCCTCATTACAAGGTTCTTTAATTCCTCCTGACTTTCTGCCATCAGAGTGGTGTCATCTGCATATCGGAGGTTGTTGATATTTCTTCCGGCAATCTTAATTCTGGTTTGGGATTCCTCCAGTCCTGCCTTCCGCATGATGTATTCTGCATATACAGTGGGGACTTGACTTGAGAACTTAATCCGTATTGGAAGGCGGTTCTCAAGTCAAAACGTTTGCAGGTCAAATCTGCATTTCCCATAGGAATGCATTGAAAACCATTTAATCCGTATCTGCTCTTTTCCGTCCATAGAAACTAATGGGAAGCTGCAATTCCGCCTTCAACCACGAGAGGGGGATATTTTTTTATTTTTTTCTTAGGTCAAGAAATGTTCAGGGAAGGCAGGAAAAATACAGTCCAGGCAGTACAGTACCAGGCAATCTGAAGACCGTCTCCCAATCCACTCACTAAACGCTGGGAGGAGTGAGGAAGCAGACAGGCACCCTTTTTACTGGCCAAGAGTTAACTGAAAGTTCAAATTTTGCACTTTCCCTGCCTCCCACGTGGTTTTTTTCAGTTCTTAACTCAAATCTAAGTATGTAAGTCAAGACAATATTTTCCTATGAGAGTGATTCTTAAGTCAAAACGTGAACTCGAGCCATTCTTAAGTCAAGACCCCACTGTAAGTTGAATAAGCTGGGGGACAATATACAGCCTTGTCGTACTCCTTTCCCAATTTTGAACCAATCAGTTGTTCCATATCCAGTTCTAACTGTTGCTTCTTGTCCCACGTATAAGTTTCTCAGGAGATAAATAAGGTGTTGAGGCACTCCCATTTCTTTAAGGACTTGCCATAGTTTGCTGTGGTCCACACAGTCAAAGGCTTTCGCATAGTCAATGAAGCAGAAGTAGATATTTTTCTGGAACTCTCTGGCTTTCTCCATAATCCAGCGCAAGTTAGCAATTTGGTCTCGAGTTCCTCTGCCTTATCGGAATCCAGCTTGTACTTCTGGGAGTTCTTGGTCCACATACTGCTGAAGCCTACCTAGCAGGATTTTGAGCATAACCTTGCTAGCGTGTGAAATGAGTGCAATTGTGCGGTAGTTGGAGCATTCTTTGGCACTGCCTTTCTTTGGGATTGGGATGTAGACTGATCTTTTCCAATCCTCTGGCCACTGTTGGGTTTTCCAAACTTGCTGGCATATTGAATGTAGCACCTTAACAGCATCATCTTTCAAGATTTTAAATAGTTCAACTGGAATGCCATCACCTCCACTGGCCTTGTTGTTAGCCAGGCTTTCTAAGGCCCACTTGACTTCACTCTCCAGGATGTCTGGCTCAAGGTCAGCAACTACAATGTCTGGGTTGTCCACATCTTTCTGATATAATTCCTCTGTGTATTCTTGCCACCTCTTCTTGATGTCTTCTGCTTTTGTTAGGTCCCTCCCATTTTTGTCCTTTATCATGTCCATCTTTGCGCAAAATGTTCCTCTAATATCTCCAGTTTTCCTGAACAGAACTCTGGTTTTTCCTTTTCTGTTATTTCCCTCTATTTCTTTGCATTGTTCATTTAAGAAGGTCCTATTGTCTCTCCTTGCTATTCTTTGGAAGTCTGCATTCAATTTTCTGTAACTTTCCCTATTTCCCTTGCATTTTGTTTCCCTTCTCTGCTATTTGTAAGGCCTCGTTGGACAGTCACTTTGCTTTCTTGCATTTCCTTTTCTTTGGGATAGTTTTACTTGCTGCTTCGTGTACAATGTTACAAGCCTCCGTCCATAGTTCTTCAGGCATTCTGTCCACCAAATTTAGTTCCTTAAATTTGTTCTTCAGTTCCACTGTGTATTCCTAAGGGATTTGGTTTAGATTGTACCTGACTAGCCCAGTGGTGTTTCCTACTTTCTTCAGTTTAAGCTTGAGTTTTGCTATGAGAAGCTGATGATCAGAGCCGCAGTCAGCTCCAGGTCTTGTTTTTGCTGACTGTATAGAGCTTCTCCATCTTTGGCTGCAGAGAACGTAATCAATCTGATTTCAGTGTTGCCCATCTGGTGATTTCCATGTATAGAGTCGCCTCTTGTGTTGTTGGAAAAGAGTGTTTGTGATGACCAGCTTATTCTCTTGACAAAACTCTATTAGCCTTTGTCCTGCTTCGTTCTGAACTCCAAGGCCAAACTTCCCTGTTGTTCCTTTTATCTCTTGGCTCGCTAGCATTCCAGTCCCCTAGAATGAGAAGAACATCTTTCTTTGGTGTCAGTTCTAGAAGGTGTTGTAAATCTTCATAAAATTGTTCAATTTCAGTCTCCTCAGCAGTGGTGGTTGGTGCATAAACTTGGATTATTGTGATGTTGAAAGGTCTGCCTTGGATTCGTATTGACATCATTCTATCGTTTTTGAGATTGTATCCCATTACAGCTTTTCCCACTCTTTTGTTGACTATGAGGGCCATTCCATTCCTTCTACGGGATTCTTGCCCACAATAGTAGATATGATAATCATCTGAGCTGAATTCGCCCATTCCTGTCCATTTTAGTTCACTGATGCCCAGGATGTCGATGTTTATTCTTGCCATCTTCTGTTTGACCACCTCCAGCTCATAGATCTTACATTCCATGTTCCTATGCAGTATTTTTCTTTGCAGCATTGGATTTTCCTTTTACTTCCAGGCGCGTCCACAGCTGAGCGTCCTTTCGGCTTTGGCCCAACCATTTCATTAGCTCTGGAGCTACTTGTACTTGTCCTCCACTCTTCCTCCGTAGCATGTTGGACGCCTTCTGACCTGAGGTTCCCATCTTCCAGCGTCATATCTTTTAGCCTTTTGTTTCTGATCATGGGGCATTCTTGGCAAAGATACTGGAGTGGCATTGCCAGTTCCTATTCCAGGTGGATTGCGTTTGGTCGGAACTCTCCACTATGTCCTGTCCGTCTTGGGTGTCCCTGCACGGCATAGCCCATAGCTTTTCTGAGTTACTCAAGCCCCTTCGCCATGACAAGGCAGCAATCCATGAAGGGGATAGGGCTTTATATGTAATCATTAATACTTTGAAGTAAATGCGGAAACGAATAGGTAACCAGTGCAGCGCAGCCAGAGTGGGGGAGATGTGCTGATATTTTCTCACCCCACTAATAAGCCTGGCTTCTTCATTCTGGACCATCTGGAGTTTCCACCTGAGCCTCAAAGGCAGCCCCACGTACAGTGCGTTACAATGGTCTAGTCTCGAGATTACGAGCGCGTGGACTAGAGTAGTGAGGGCCCTCCGATCAAGATATGGCCACAGCTGGGCAATCCGCCATAGATGAAAATAGGCAGAATGGACCACGGACGCCACCTGGGTTTCCATGGTTAGCGCCGGGTCCAGATGTACCCCCAAGCTGCAGACCTCACTCTTTGTGGCAAGGGTCGTCCCTCCAAAAGAAAGGGAGTCACCTATGCCGCTGACGGGAGGGCCACCCACCCTCAAGACCTCCGTCTTGTCCGGGTTCAGCCTCAATCCATTTGACTGCATCCATACCAGTACAGTGTCCAGGCAGCGCTGGAGGGACTGGACGGCATCCACTGAAGTTGGAGTAAAAGAGATGTAGACCTGTGTGTCATCAGCGTACTGGTGACACGATGCCCCACACCCTCTGATGACCCCGCCCAGCGGCCTCATGAAGATGTTAAACAGCAATGGGGAGATGATCGACCCCTGTGGAACCCCACAATTGAGACTCCACGGGGCCGAGACATTCTCCCCAATCTGCACTCTCTGGGGGCGGTCCTCCAGGAAGGAGCGGTGCCAGGCAAGTGCCAGGCCACCAACTCCCAACTCGGAGAGCCTCCCCAGGAGGATACCGTGGTTGACGGTATCAAAGGCAGCTGAGATGTCGAGGAGGACCAACAAGGACACATTGCCCCCATCGGCCTCCCTCAACAGGTCATCCAACAGTGCGACCAGTGCCGTCTCTGTACCATAGCGCGGCCTAAAGCCCGACTGAAATGGGTCTAGAGCATTGGTTTCATCTAAGAGCACCTGAAGCTGGTCTGCCACCACCCTCTCAACCACTTTGCTGAGGAAGGGCACACTGGCGACGGGCCTATAATTGCCAATTTCGTCCGCCGCCAGAGTTGGTTTCTTCCTAATGGACCTAATGAGTGTCTCCTTGAGAGCAAGGGGTACCTTGCCCTCCTGGAGAGACCCATTAATTATTGCAGTGGCCCATTCAGTTGTTACCGGCCTGGCTGCTTTGATTAGCCAGGCTGGACAAGGGTCGAGAGAAGAAGTGGTGGCCTGACAGCGATCAAGCGCCTTGTCTACCAGCTCTGATGTTACAGGCTGAAAAGAATCAAGAATTACCGGGCAGGACGGAGCGCTGGACATCTCTGCTCGATCCATTGTATTTTAAAAATGCGAAAGGTCACGGCGGATGGCCTCCACTTTAGATTTTTAAAATGCTGCAAATTGGTCAGGTGAGATGATAGAAGGAGGCCCTTCCCCCTGGCCAATTCTGGATAGATCGCGAACTATACGGAAAAGTTCCGCCTGCCGGTTGGAAGCTTCGCTTATCCGGTCAGCGACGTAAGCTCTTCTAGCAGCCTTTACCTTGGCTAGGTAATGGTTAGTTGCAATCCTGACAGCAATCTTATTGTATGCCGTCGGTTCCTTCCTCCAAATGCACTCTAGCCGTCTCCTTATTCGCTTCATTGGTCGTAGATCCTGACTATACCAGGGTCCTGGCCAAGCTCTACTCCGGAGAGGGCGTTTGGGTGCGATCGTGTCAACAGCCCTAGTGGCGGTGGAGAACCAACCATCAACCAGGACTTCAACAGGAGCGCCAGACAGTGCCGCTGGAATCCCTCTCATGGTATCCTGGAATCTCATGGGATCTAGTAACCTTCGAGGACAGACCATCAAAATAGGTCCCTGCTCCTTGCAGGGGGGAAGCGCCATTGCGAGGTTACATTTTATCAGGTAATGGTCTGACCATGAGAAGGGGACTGACACAAGGTCAGTCACCATCAGACCACACTCGCTACACTCGGTAGAAAAGACCAGATCAAGCCTATGGCCACCCATGTGTGTGGGGCCATTAACATGTTGGGACAAGTTCAAGAAAGCCATGGTTTCCAAGAACTCAAGAGCTGGCCTGGATACCTCTGCCTCCGCATGGATGTTGTAGTCACCCAGGACCAAAAGTCTCGGGGACTCCAACAGTGCCGTGGAGACGAAGTCTGCCAGCTCCGGTAGGGAGGTGGCTGGGTTGCTGGGAGCGCGGTAACCCAGCAAGATCCCAGTACCATCCCTGGCCCCAATCCACACATGGAGAGCCTCCAGACCCGGCCTCACAAGCGAGGAGCGCCTAGTAACCTCTAATGATTTTCTATAAACAATGGCAACTCCCCCCCCGCCCCTCCAGTCTGCCCTGGTGCTGTACTGCATAACCCGGAGGGCAGGAAAGGGTCAAAGGGACCCCTCCTTCCCTACCCATCCAGGTCTCAGTTATGCATGCCAGGTCTGCATCCTCATCCAGAATAAGGTCTTGTATAAACTGGGATTTATTGGATACAGACCTGGCGTTCAGAAGCACCAGCTTCAGAGTGGAGGGCCAGCTGGGCTGCCTACCTCGATTTTGGCAGTTGGTCA
The DNA here is from genome assembly GCF_051106095.1 of Pogona vitticeps. Classification (NCBI taxonomy): domain Eukaryota; kingdom Metazoa; phylum Chordata; class Lepidosauria; order Squamata; family Agamidae; genus Pogona; species Pogona vitticeps. The sequence continues at coordinate 30,346,876 of NC_135784.1, forward strand.
CAGTGTCAGAGGGAGGCAATAGTACAATCATTGTTGAAAAAGCCCTCCTTGTATCCCACAATACTGAATAATTACTACTAAATATTTAATATTCCATTTTTAAGCAAGGTGTTAGAGCGGGTTATGGCTTCTCAGCTCTAGAGGTGCCTGGATGAGACAGATTATCTAGATCCACTTCAATCTGGCTTCAGGCCTGTTTATGGGGAAAATACTGCTTTGGTCATCAGAAACTGTTGTTTTTGCTGGACTTCTCAGTGGATTTCAATACCATTGATCATGGAATTGTCCATCTGGGATGGTACTTGGAGGCATATGGCGTGTCCTGGAGGGAAAAACTCAGAATGTAGTGGTGACCTGTTTGTTGCTGTAGCTGTTGGACTGTGGTGTCCCTCTGTTTTGACCCTTGTGCCATTTAACATCTACATGAAACCACTGGAGAAGTTATCCAGTTTTGAATTTGGTTTCATTAGTATGTGGATGGCACCCAACTCTATCTCTCCTTTCTACCTAATTCCATGGAAGCAGTTCCTGTTCTAAACCTGTGTCTGCCATTAATAATGGACTGGATGAGAGCAAATAGTGTCCTTCTAGGAAGGAGATGGATTTCATAGCTGAAAAATCAGGAATTGGTTTGGATGGAACACACCACCAGCCTTGGCCAGAGGAAGTCCAGAGAGGCAGAATGAACACAAAGCAAAGAAAGAGCATATCATGGTGGTGTCTGGCTGACTAAAGGAGGCAATGTTGAAAAGCAAGTGGGATCTAAGCTTTTCTGGCAAATGTACTTTATTTTCCTGGCTTTCCAATTTCCACCAGTGAATGCAAACAGACAACAGACTCTGGCTGCAGAGTTAGAGGCTGGGAGTTGGATTCCCTGCTGTGCCTCCTGTGTGGCCTTGGGCAAGCTGCACAGTCCCACAGAATGGCCCTGAAGAAGGGGAATGGTAGACTACTTCTGTGTATTCATTACCTAGAAGGTTGCCTGTCCCCTGGTGACAAAAGAGGTATCTCGGGACACCCCACCTGCCATGCTAGGGACACCTCAGAGGAAGGCATTTCAGTCTTGGGGAGATCTGAGGAGTCTTATGCTCTTTCCTTGCTGTGGAACTGATGCTGCATTTCAAGGGTCATAGAGCCCCTCCTCGTGCCAACTCCTGTGGCCTCCCCCCCCTTCCTCCCTCTCACCAGGAGATGTCAGCCACTACAGCATGTTAAATGTATTTGCGAAGGCTTTCACGCCCGGGATCTGATGGTTGTTGTGGGTTTTTCGGTCTCTTTGGCCGTGTTCTGAAGGTTGTTCTTCCTAACGTTTCGCCAGTCTCTGTGGCCGGCATCTTCAGAGGAGAGGAGTAGCACTCTGTGCTCTGGTCTACAGACTGTTGTTGATCTATGTGGTTGCTATCCCTTCTACATGTGTCAAGTCCTGTGGTGTGCAGTGGTCCTCAGTCTGCTCTTGAAGAATCTGCCCTGAACACTTTTAGCCTGTGTGTGTGTTTAGTCGTTTAGTCGTGTCCGACTCTTCGTGACCCCATGGACCAGAGCACGCCAGGCCCTCCTGTCTTCTACTGCCTCCCGGAGTTGTGTCAGGTTCATGTTGGTTGCTTCGCAGACACTGTCCAGCCATCTCATCCTCGGTCGTCCCCTTCTCCTCTTGCCATCACACCTTCCTAACATCAAGGTTTTTTCCAAGGACTCTTTTCTTCTCATGAGATGGCCAAAGTACTGGAGCCTCAGCTTCAGGATCTGTCCTTCAAGTGAGCATTCAGGGTTGATTTCCTTTAGAACTGATAGGTTTGTTCTCCTTGCAGTCCAGGGGATTCTCAAGAGCCTCCTCCAGCACCACAATTCAAAGGCATCAATTCTTCAGCGGTCAGCTTTCTTTATGGTCCAGCTCTCACTTCCATACATCATGACAGGAAAAACCATAGCTTTGACTATTCGGACTTTTGTTGGCAAGGTGATGTCTCTGCTTTTCAAGATGCTGTCAAGATTTGTCATTGCTTTCCTCCCAAGAAGAAGGCGCCTTTTAATTTCGGGGCTGCTGTCTCCATCTGCAGTGATCATGGAGCCCAGGAAGATAAAATTTGACACTGCCTCCATATCTTCCCCTTCTATTTCCCAGGAGGTGATGGGACCAGTGGCCATGATCTTAGTTTTTTTGATGTTGAGTTTCAGACCGTTTTTTGCACTCTCCTCTTTCACTCTCATTACAAGGTTCTTTAATTCCTCCTCACTTTCTGCCATCAGAGTGGTATCATCTGCATATCGGAGGTTGTTGATATTTCTTCCGGCAATCTTAATTCCGGCTTGGGTTTCTTCCAGTCCAGCCTTCCGCATGATGTATTCTGCATATAAGTTAAATAAACTGGGGGACAATATACAGCCTTGCCGTACTCCTTTCCCAATTTTGAACCACTCAGTTGTTCCATGACCAGTTCTAACTGTTGCTTCCTGTCCCACATATAGGTTTCTCAGGAGATGGATAAGGTGGTCAGGCACTCCCATTTCTTTAAGAACTTGCCATAGTTTGCTGTGGTCCACACAGTCAAAGGCTTTCGCATAGTCAATGAAGCAGAAGTAGATATTTTTCTGGAACTCTCTGGCTTTCTCCATAATCCAGCGCAAGTTAGCAATTTGGTCTCGAGTTCCTCTGCCTCTTCGGAATCCAGCTTGTACTTCTGGGAGTTCTCGGTCCACATACTGCTGAAGCCTACCTTGTAGGATTTTGAGCATAACCTTGCTAGCGTGTGAAATGAGTGCAATTGTACGGTAGTTGGAGCATTCTTTGGCACTGCCTTTCTTTGGGATTGGGATGTAGACTGATCTTTTCCAATCCTCTGGCCACTGTTGAGTTTTCCAAACTTGCTGGCATATTGAATGTAGCACCTTAACAGCATCATCTTTCAAGATTTTAAATAGTTCAACTGGAATGCCATCACCTCCACTGGCCTTGTTGTTAGCCAGGCTTTCTAAGGCCCACTTGACTTCGCTCTCCAGGATGTCTGGCTCAAGGTCAGCAACTACATTGTCTGGGTTGTCCGGGATATCCAAATCTTTCTGATATAATTCCTCTGTGTATTCTTGCCACCTCTTCTTGACGTCTTCTGCTTCTGTTAGGTCCCTCCCATTTTTGTCTTTTATCATGTTCATCTTTGCGCAAAATGTTCCTCTAATATGTCCAATTTTCCTGAACAGATCTCTGGTCTTTCCTTTTCTGTTATCTTCCTCTATTTCTTTGCATTGTTCATTTAAGAAGGCCCTCTTGTCTCTCCTTGCTATTCTTTGGAAGTCTGCATTCAATTTTCTGTAACTTTCCCTATCTCCCTTGCATTTTGTTTCCCTTCTCCTCTCTGCTATTTCTAAGGCCTCGTTGGACAGCCACTTTGCTTTCTTGCATTTCCTTTTCTTTGGGATGGTTTTCGTTGCTGCCTCCTGGACAATGTTACGAGCCTCTATCCAAAGTTCTTCAGGCACTCTGTCCACCAAATCTAGTTCCTTAAATCTGTTCTTTACTTCCACTGTGTATTCATAAGGGATTTGGTTTAGATTATACCTGAATGGCCCAGTGGTTTTTCCTTTTAGCCTATCCTTCTTTTATGGCTTTGTTTGTAATTCTAGGTGAACGAAGATCACAAGTTCTGCAAGAGTGGTTTTTCTCCTCACATGTGTGTAAAAAAAGCTTTCGGAAATTTATAGCCAAACATCTTAATAAAGGACAGAGGGGTCTTTCAAGAAATATGTCTGATCTGAAGCACAACTGCAACCTTTCCAGTGATTACGATGAAGAAAACGAGGAGACAGGTACAGTAATTGCATCTTCTCTCCCCAGGGCTCAATCACAGAGAGGTTTGGTCTTGTAAAAGTGCCTCATTCTGAGTTGATTGCTTAGGTATTTTCCCTCCCATCTCTAGGATAGAATTCTTGTTTTCATAAAAACAGTGGCAAACTGCAGCAAACTCTGTGCCTTCCCTTACTTTTTTTTTTTTTTTTTTTTTTTTGGTCCTCTCCTGAAATATAGGCATAATTTTTACCTCAGCCCATTGCAGAAGGTGGAGTTTAGCACTTCCCAGAGCAAGCTCTGGGCAGATGTTTTCAGTCTCAAATAAACAATAATTAAAAAAAAAAAGTCCTGAAGGATGGAGGTTTAATAATTTTTTTTCATAGTTAAGTTACTTCAAAGCACTGGATTAGTGATGGAGCTGCCTCTAAATCGATGAATTAATTACTTAAGCAGTTAATTAATTAGTTGCTTCCAAGCATTACGTGTGTGTGTGCATGGGTTGCAAAGACGCATGTCTAAACAGGCAGAATCCTTCATAGTCCATGGCTTGCTTTTTTCTCTTAAGAATTTTGCTAATATCTTAGCACTAATCAGCCTTTCTGCCTTCAAAAGTGTGGGGTGGGTTTTAATTATCCTGGTACTTTCTTCATTCAATAAACATGAAAAAATGGATCAGAGAACCCTGATGTTGAAGCTGGAGGTATGGTTCCCCATCCTTCACTGATTATCCCTCTGGGCCCCTTGAAATATAGCAAAATTGCCCCCATGCCCTTAAAAGGGCCTTTTTGAACAAAAAAAGGGTCAGGGGAGCAGGAGGGCATATTGGTTAACCCGACCTTACGCTATTTTTATTTACTTCTTTTTAGTAAGCCTTTTGAATTGGGAACCTTGGGCTGGATATGTTCACATCTTCAGGGACTCGATGGCTTGCCCAGTTATTCAGACTGATCTGGTCACACTTACCCCATGACTGGCAGAGAGGGAAAGGGAGGAATGTAATCCAGTGTTGGGAGCCTGGTTGGCTGATCCCTTTTGATCCTGAGATCCTACTCGCCCCCTCCTCCTGCCAGGGCAAGTAGAGCAAGTGGCGGCAACCTGTCCGCGGAAGCTGAGGCAGAGGATTATGTGCGGGAAGAGATTGTCTCAGAGGAGAGGCAACGAGTACAGTTCCTCATAAACTTTTTCATGTAGTCTAATAGAGATGGGGCTTGATCTCATATCTTCCTGTTGTGTTTTTTTATGTACCTGAGTGTTCTGTAGTCTGTTCTGCACTTATACAGCACAGCCTAGGGATGGAATGTTAGCTGACCTTGAAAAATCACCTCATTGATTTATTAACGACTCCAAAGGACTGTTATGTATGGTGGAGAAATAGTTGAGAGGTTTGGGCGCAGGTGGAGAGACCCCAGATCTCCCCAAACAGATTGCTTGGAGGCTGTTCAGAAACAACAGGAGTATCCATCTTAATAGACCTGGTGCCTAGAAGTAAGTAGTAGAGCCATTCTCTGACAATTTTTTTTTAAAAGACAAAACATGTTCCGTTCCAAAACAACTTTGAGCAATTCAAGATCCAAGTAGAACAAAACTCTTTGTGTCAGCTGATCTTAAAAGTGCCAGATAACAGTGCAAAAGAATAAAATGAACAGTCCAGGTTGTGATGACAAAGATATTCTGCAGATTCTACTGGGCATACAGTTGAGAGTTCAGGAAGGTAAACGCAGTCACTCTTGACATTCCATCTGAATGGGCAAACATTATGTTAAGTTCAGTGATGTCAGAAACCATGTGGCTGCATGAAGCAGGAGGAAATCCCTGAGAGTTTCACAAGGCAAACAACCAGGAAGGCAGAGAGAAGTGTAGGATGGGATGAAAGAAGTGCACGGCAGTGAAGATGGGAAAGAAACACAGGTGTGAGGTAACTTCAAATAACTGTTAGGGTGCGACTATATTGGAAAGCCAAATTGGAGTGATTCAGTTTTGCTGCAATTTGATTCACAGCCTGTATTATGTTTGAAACTGCTGTTAATGCTCACATAAGGGGCTGCAGATCAATTTGCAAGTTCACTATTCATACTGGATGATATGTCATTTGCATTCCACCCCACAGCTCTGTTTTCTTTCCTTCTTCTAGTCCCACATCTGCCAACATTGTAGAAATATCTAATTGTACATCACAGTATGAGTGTACCGGCGCATGTGTGTGTTGTGGGTGGGGTGTTTGTATGAGAAGGTATAGAACATGACATTTGCACAGTGACATTCTGACCAATCAGTGTGTGTCTGGCATCGCCCAGAGAATATAGAAAGCAAGTGTAGGTGAGCAGTCTCTCAGATATAGGTCTGATAGGGGTTGATAGGGCCAAACAGGGCAAATATGTAGTAGGATATACAGTAGTGCCTCACTTAGCGATGTTAATCCGTGCAGCAAAAATCGCTGCTAACCGAAAACATCGCTAACCGATGGCATTTGATCAGGTAGTTGCACTCTAAACGTTAGAGCAGTGGTTCTTAACCTTGGGTTACTCAGGTGTTTTTGAACTGCAACTCCCAGAAACCCCAGCCAGCACAGCTGGTGATGAAGGCTTCTGGGAGTTGCAGTCCAAAAACACCTGAGTAACCCAAGGTGAAGAACCATTGTGTTAGAGCAGTGGTCCCCAACCTTGGGCCTCCAGATGTTCTTGGACTTCAACTCCCAGAAAATCCTGGCCAGCAGAGGTGGTGGTAAGGCTTCTGGGAGTTGTAGTCCAAGAACATCTGGAGGCCCAAGGTTGGGGACTGCTGTGTTAGTTAGATAGAGGACAATTGTCTGAGAGCTTGTCTGCCCTCTAGTGGACTCTGATAGGAGTGCAGTCAGTCCCACCCTTTCTAATGCCAAGGAAGCACTTGGAGTGAAATCAAAACTAATCTCCTAGCCTTTTGGGATCTGAAAGCTTGGCCTAGAGATGTCACCTGTCTGGTTGTTGATCTGGAGAAGGGCTCCTGTTTTCAACTGAAGTATGTTGGTACCCCTTTTTGTTGTTGTAATGTTCTTTTGTTGCTCTATTTTATTGAATCAACATTTTTTGTCTGTTTCACCCCTCCCCTCTTTTCTTCTTCATAGGTGGCATTTTAGAATATCACCACAACCTAGATGGATACATACCTTTATCCAAGGCCGAGGAGCAAACGCCGTTGTCTCCCATCCCAAATGAGAGCCTTCTTTCAAAATCCCTTCCTGACCTCATGCAAGGTAATTGTGCCCAGCATTCATCCCAGAGGACACCTGTGGCAACTATCCTAAGTACAGGGGATAGCAGCAATCCTTGGCAGATGGGCCGGAAGTGCTGCAGTGGCAACGAGGCAGTAAGTAAGTCGTCCTTCTGGGCAGTAGATGGTTGACCTTCTACGGAAGGCTAGTGGAAGATCCAACGAGTTTTAAACCATATGTGAGCAGAGTTGAGTTAATCCCTGTACGTGTTACTTCTACTGGTGGTTCTTTTGTTCCTCCGTTTTACTGAATCAACATTTTTGTTCTAGATGAAGACATACCTTTATCTGAGGCAAAGCACCAAACATCATCAGCTTTCATCCAAAATGAAAGCCTCCTTCGTGAATCCCTTTATCAGCTAAAGCAAGGTATGTAATTCTGCGCATCGAGCATCTCAGAGGAGCCCTGTGGCAAATATCCAATCAGCATCAGATGGCAGTAATCCTTGGCTGATGGGCAAGCAGCGCTTGCAGTGGCCATATGGGTAGAAGCCATCTCTCTGTGCAGTGGACAATTTGTCATCTGAGGAAGGCCTGTCATTCATATGACAGAAGGCCTTTGACTACTCTTTCAGGATCTGAAAGCTTGGCCTACCGATGTCACCTCTGCCAGCATTTAATTTGACTTAATTTTCTTCCTTTTTTCTATTTATCATTTATTATTTTTGGTATATTGTCAGTATTGCTAGTATCTGATGTTTATAGATTGTTATTTTAATTGTATATCCTTACTGTTAGCCGCCCAGAGTGGTATGACATACCAGATGGGCGGGATACAAATCAAATAAATAAATAAATAAATAATCTGGAGAAGGGGTCATGTTCTCAACTGAAGGGTGTTGGTATCCCTTTTCATTGTTTAACTGTTCTTTTGTTGCTCTGTTTTGTGATTCAACATCTCTGGTCTATTTCTCCCTGTCCTCTTTTTATTTTAGAACTTTCTTGGAGTCGAGATGAAGGTATATCGTTATATGAGTCAGGGCAGCAAACACCAGTTCACATTGGAAACAGAAGCCATAATCAGGAAGACGTTTTTGACTCAGAACCAGGTAATTGTGTCCATTGGGCTCCCAGAGGACTCTTGTGGCAAAGATCCTCACAGCAAGGGATAGCAGCAATCCTTGGGGGATGGCCAAGCTGCTCCCGCAATGGCAAAGAGTCAGAAAGAGAGCCACCTCTCTGTGCAGTAGATGATTTGCTATTCGAGGAACGCTCTTTTGTTGCCTCATGGAGGCGTCAACTAGTTTGAAACTATAGGTGAGCAGAGATAAGGTAATTCCTGCACGTGTTACTTGGAAGAAAGGGAAAGGATGGGTGGTGGGAAGTGGTGATCCCGTATGGAATTATTTTGATTTCTGATGCATTTTGCAAAATCACTGTTCTTCATCATGGTCTCTATGGATCACACACACACAAGTTTTCTGTCTGTACAGAGCCACATTCCAGAAGATTGTCTAGCTATGTTTTGGCAGGAATTGGGAGTTCCCTGTTCTTTTTTCTCCACCTCAGAGATACCTCCAGCTGAGCAAATAAAAGCAAAAACAAAGCAAAGCAAGCTGCTTATATACTACCCCATAGTGCTTCAAGCACTCCTTGGGCACTTTACAAGTTAATTATGCAGGCTGCACATTGCCGCCACCCCCCAAGCTGGGTACTGATTTTACCGACCTCGGAAAGATAGAAGGCCAAGTCAACCTTGAGCCGGTTACCTGGTATTGAACCCCGGGTCGTGAGCACAGTTTTGGCTGCAGTACAGCCGTTTAACCACTGCGCCACGAGGCTAACGTTTCCTTTCTCTTTCAACTTGTTGCTTCTCCACTCTTACCTCATCATTTTCCTTGAATTTCTCCATAAGTACAGCTTTGCCCAGTCATGTGGCTGGGAAGGCTCTCTTCAAGAAATGTGTGGTCTGTGGGGGTAGTATTCTTTCTATTGACAAGCTCTCCAAGTGCCTCTTCGGTCAGCATTTAAAAGTAACTGCAGAAGCTTTTTCCTTACAAAGGTTTGGACCGGAAGCTCCCACATACAGTAATAAGGCACACAGGAAGACACCAGGAATAAATGCAGAGAATATTTACTTACTGTACATATTTACATAGTGCTCACAGGAACATAAACTTAGGCATTCAGCAGTCAAACAGACAGAACGTAAGCATGATAGTCAAAATAGAACTGTGAAGGGCACACTAACCAGCCTCTTAATTTATACCCCCTCCAACCAATCAAATTAGTGGTTCACCTCATGGTAGTTAATTCCACACAGCTGTGTCCTTCTTGTCACTAGGCAGTGACTAAATAACTCCACCTGCACTAACCAATTGTTAATTACATTTCTTCTTCTTAAAGACCTAACAATCCCCTCCTTAAATAACAATTGTGTTAGTATATTTCACCTATTTCTTTAACACCAAGTGCCTCTGTTGCTTCCTTAGGCTTCTGGAAAGTAAGAGGCTTTGTGAGTACATCAGCTTGGTTTTCTGAAGATGGACAGTATTGCAACTTTATTAGTTTTGTTTTTACGGCCTCTATAATGTGGTAAAATCTGATGTCAGTATGCTTTGACTTGCTTTTTACTTTCTCCGATGTAGCTATCTCAATACAGGCTGTATTGTCCTCCATCACAGTTATAGGCCCATCCATCTGCACATTTAGTTCCTTTCAACAATGTTACGTAATAAATTAAATTACTACAAACTTCTTGTAAGGCTATGAATTCAGATTCAGAAGCGCTAAGACTCACACAACATTGTTTCTTAGTTCTCCATGAAATTACAGTGTCAACATATTTAGCTACGTATCCAGACATGGATTTTCTGTCCTCAGTAGAACCAGCAAAATCACTGTATGGATAAAATTTTAATTCCTGTTCTCCTGAAAGTGTTACCAACAATACCAAAGTTCATTGTACCTTTCAAATATTTCAGGATACGTTTTACCGCATTACACTGCTTCTCTGTAGGTTTTGCATAGTATCTACTAACCATATTCACAGAAAACATAATGTCTGGTCTCTTGGTTAATGCTAGATATTGTGAAGATCCTACAAGTGACTGATACTTTTCAACATTAAATAAAGGACTTTTCTGTTCACTTTCAGCAAAATAACCTGGAATCTTAGGTGATGGAACAGGGTTACACTTACTCATATTCTGTGCTTCTAACAATGAGGCAATTTTATTACTCTGGTGTAGAGCAAATCCTCCTTCTGGCAAATGTTCAATATTTATGGCAACATGGTTTTAATCTTACCTAGTCTCTTGATAGCAAATTTGTTAGCCATTTCCTGTTCAAACATCTACTGCCTTCTGATCAGGGCCAATAAAAGCTAAATCATCAACAAAAATCATCAGGATTTCTTCTCCTCTAGTGTAAACTCCGTGATCTGCCTTTGTACTCAGAAAACCTAATTTCTGCAATGCTGAATCTAGACATTTGTTTCAGTTTTGTCCAGATTGATGAAGACCGTAAAGTGCCTTTTGTAACTTCCACAGTATTACTATGTTTAGCTTTTGCACCAGATGGAATATCTATGTAAATAGTTTCAGAAAGTTCTGAGTTCACATAGGCAGTTTGAATGTCACAGTGAGAAATTACATACAGTGGTGCCTCACACAATGATGTTAATTGGTTCCAAAAAAATCAACGTTGTGTGAAACATCGTTCTGTGAAACACCATTTCCCATAGGAATGCATTGAAAACCGGTTAATCCATTCCAATTGGAATGGATTGCCGTCTTTAAGTGAAAAAACCCATAGGAAACATAGTTGAGTGAAACAATGTTTCCTCCATTGGAATGTATTGAAGCCGACTCAACACATTTCAATGGCTTTGCGAAGTCCGTTTTTGCTCATTTAAAAGTGCCTTACAATGTTTGGAACAGGTTTTAAATGCTTGCAATAGTTAGCCCACCTCCTGAACCCTATGCAAACTTAATTTGGTGTTGTTCGGAGTCGTCTTTAATTTTTGGTGATTTTTTAAATTTTCTCTCATTGGAATGCATTGGACGGATCCTGGGATACAAAATCAAAAATGATGTCAAAACGAATCCAAGGCAGACCTTTCAACATCACAATAATCCAAGTTTATGCACCAACCACCACTGCTGAGGAGACTGAAATTGAACAGTTTTATGAAGATTTACAACACCTTCTAGAACTGACACCAAAGAAAGATGTTCTTCTCATTCTAGGGGACTGGAATGCTAAAGTAGGGAGCCAAGAGATAAAAGGAACAACAGGGAAGTTTGGCCTTGGAGTTCAGAACGAAGCAGGACAAAGGCTAATAGAGTTTTGTCAAGAGAATAAGCTGGTCATCACAAACACTCTTTTCCAACAACACAAGAGGCGACTCTATACATGGAAATCACCAGATGGGCAATATCGAAATCAGATTGATTATATTCTCTGCAGCCAAAGATGGAGAAGCTCTATACAGTCAGCAAAAACAAGACCTGGAGCTGACTGCGGCTCTGATCATCAGCTTCTCATAGCAAAATTCAAGCTTAGACTGAAGAGAGTAGGAAAAACCACTGGGCCACTCAGGTATAATCTAAACCAAATCCCCTATGAGTACACAGTGGAAGTAAAGAACAGATTTAAGGAACTAGATTTGGTGGATAGAGTGCCTGAAGAACTTTGGATAGAGGCTCGTAACATTGTCCAGGAGGCAGCAACGAAAACCATCCCAAAGAAAAGGAAATGCAAGAAAGCAAAATGGCTGTCCAACGAGGCCTTAGAAATAGCAGAGAGGAGAATGGAAGCAAAATGCAAGGGAGATGGGAAAGTTACAGAAAGATGAATGCAGACTTCCAAAGAATAGCAAGGAGAGACAAGAGGGCCTTCTTAAATGAACAATGCAAAGAAATAGAGGGAAATAACAGAAAAGGAAAAACCAGAGATTTGTTCAGGAAAATTGGAGATATTAGAGGAACATTTTGCGCAAAGATGGACATGATAAAGGACAAAAATGGGAGGGACCTAACAGAAGCAGAAGACATCAAGAAGAGGTGGCAAGAATACACAGAGGAATTATATCAGAAAGATGTGGATATCCCGTACAACCCAGACAATGTAGTTGCTGACCTTGAGCCAGACATCCTGGAGAGTGAAGTCAAGTGGGCCTTAGAAAGCCTGGCTAACAACAAGGCCAGTGGAGGTGATGACATTCCAGTTGAACTATTTAAAATCTTGAAAGATGATGCTGTTAAGGTGCTACATTCAATATGCCAGCAAGTTTGGAAAACCCAACAGTGGCCAGAGGATTGGAAAAGATGAGTCTACATCCCAATCCCAAAGAAAGGCAGTGCCAAAGAATGCTCCAACTACCGTACAATTGCACTCATTTCACACGCTAGTAAGGTTATGCTCAAAATCCTGCAAGGTAGGCTTCAGCAGTGTGTGGACCGAGAACTCCCAGAAGTACAAGCTGGATTCCGAAGAGGCAGAGGAACTCGAGACCAAATTGCTAACTTGCGCTGGATTATGGAGAAAGCCAGAGAGTTCCAGAAAAATATCTACTTCTGCTTCATTGACTATGCAAAAGCCTTTGACTGTGTGGACCACAACAAACTATGGCAAGTTCTTAAGGAAATGGGAGTGCCTGACCACCTTATCTATCTACTGAGAAACCTATATGTGGGACAGGAAGCAACAGTTAGAACTGGATATGGAACAACTGATTGGTTCAAAATTGGGAAAGGAGTGAGACAAAGCTGTATATTGTCCCCCATCTTATTCAACTTATATGCAGAATACATCATGCGGAAGGCAGGACTGGAGGAATCCCAAACCAGAATTAAGATTGCCGGAAGAAATATCAACAACCTCCGATATGCAGATGACACCACTCTGATGGCAGAAAGTGAGGAGGAATTAAAGAACCTTGTAATGAGGGTGAAAGGGGAGAGTGCAAAAAAGGGTCTGAAACCCAACATCAAAAAAACTAAGATCATGGCCACTGGTCCCATCACCTCCTGACAAATAGAAGGGGAAGATATGGAGGCAGTGACAGATTTTATTTTCCTGGGGTCCATGATCACTGCAGATGGAGACAGCAGCCCCGAAATTAAAAGATGCCTGCTTCTTGGGAGGAAAGCAATGACAAATCTTGACAGCATGTTAAAAAGCAGAGACATCACCTTGTCAACAAAAGTCTGAACAGTCAAAGCTATGGTTTTTCCTGTCGTGATGTATGGAAGTGAGAGCTGGACCATAAAGAAAGCAGACCGCCGAAGAATTGATGCCTTTGAATTGTGGTGCTGGAGGAGACTCTTGAGAATCCCCTGGACTGCAAGGAGAACAAACCTATCAATTCTAAAGGAAATCAACCCTGAGTGCTCACTGGAAGGACAGATCCTGAAGCTGAGGCTCCAGTACTTTGGCCATCTAATGAGAAGAAAAGACTCCCTGGAAAAGACCCTGATGTTGGGAAAGTGTGATGGCAAGAGAAGAAGGGGACGACCGAGGATGAGATGGCTGGACAGTGTCTGTGAAGCAACCAACATGAATTTGACCCAACTCCGGGAGGCAGTAGAAGATAGGAGGCCCTGGCGTGCTCTGGTCCATGGGGTCACGAAGAGTCGGGCACGACTAAACGACTAAACGAAACGAAACGAATGGAGGCCCTAAGAAAGATGTCCCTGTCTCTTCTTACCATTTTGCTCTGTCGGTAAATGAATGCATTGCCCTTGCTTACCAGCAAAGAAAAGCCATTCTGGGAGCAAAAAAAGGCTGGCCCAATTCAATTCAGTGTTTTGTACCATGCAGTTGGTACAAATAATTTGAATTCACCTCACAGGTGTGCAAATCCCATGGCATTTGATCAGGTAGTTGCACTCTAAACGTTAGAGCAGTGGTTTTCAGGTGTTTTCGAACTGCAACTCCCAGAAATCCCAGCCAGGAGAGCTGGTGATGAAGGCTTCTGGGAGTTGCAGTTGAAAAACACCTGAGTAACCCAAGGTTAAGAACCACTGCGGTTAGAGGACAATTTTCTGAGAACTTGTCTGCCCTCTAGTGGACTCTGATAGGAGTGCAGTCAGTCCCACCCTTTTTAATGCCAAGGAAGCACTTGGAGTGAAATCAAAACCAATGTCCTAGCCTTTTGGGATCTGAAAGCTTGGCCTAGAGATGTCACCTCTCTGGCTGTTGATCTGGAGAAGGGCTCCTGTTTTCAACTGAAGTATGTTGGTATCCTTTTTTGTTGTTGTAATGTTCTTATGTTGCTCTTTTTAATTGAATCAACATTTTTTGTCTGTTTCACCCCTCCCCTCTTTTCTTCTTCATAGGTGGCGTTTTAGAATATCACCACAACCTAGATGGATACATACCTTTATCCAAGGCCGAGGAGCAAACGCCGTTGTCTCCCATCCCAAATGAGCGCCTTCTTTCAAAATCCCTTCCTGACCTCAAGCAAGGTAATTGTGCCCAGCACTCATCCCAGAGGATACCTGTGGCAACTATCCTAAGTACAGGGGATAGCAGCAATCCTTGGCAGATGGGCCGGAAGTGCTGCAGTGGCAACGAGGCAGTAAGTAAGTCGTCCTTCTGGGCAGTAAATGATTGACCATCTACGGAAGGCTAGTGGAAGATCCAACGAGTTTTAAACCATATGTAAGCAGAGATGAATTAATCCCTGCACGTGTTACTTGGGAAAGGAATAACCGATGGGTGATGGAAAGTAGCAATCCCATATACGAGCATTCTGATTTGTGGACCATAATATGTTTTGTTAAATTGCTGTTCAAAATTTGGATGTTATTTATTCTTAGAGTATGAAGTCCCTTTCCATGAGAATTTTCTGTAGAATAGTTTTCCAGAAATGTAGTAGTGTGAAGCTTTAAATGGGAAAGCTGCTTCACAGCAAAACATAAAAGGATCAGAAGAGACAGCACCACTTTCAGAGATGTCATTTAATTAACAGCCTAAACTTTTGCTTCATAACAATGGGGTTTTCCTACAGAATATGAAGATCACCATGTTTGAAAGGATTCACGACTAGCTCCCAATCTCCCACAGTAAAGTTATGGTGCTTTGCTTTTGTATGTTCCCCACTGGTCCTCAACTTCAAGAAATAACTGGGCATGTTTAACCTAAAGAAAAGAAGGCTGAGGAGAGAGATAACTTCTGGGCAGTAGATGGTTGACCTTCTACGGAAGGCTAGTGAAAGATGCAATGAGTTTTAAACCATATGTGAGCAGAGATGAGTTAATCCCTGTACGTGTTACTTCTACTGGTGGTTCTTTTGTTCCTCCGTTTTACTGAATCAACATTTTTGTTCTAGATGAAGACATACCTTTATCTGAGGCCGAGGACCAAACACCGTCAGCTCCCATCCAAAATGAAAGCCTCCTTCGTAAACCCCCATTTCGCCAGCTAAAGAAAGGTAATTGTGCCCGTCGGGCATCTCAGAGGAGTCCTGTGGCAAATATCCAATCAGCACCAGATAGTAGTTATCCTTGGCCGATGGGCAAGCAGCTCTTGCAGTTGCCATATGGTAGAAGCCATCTCTCTGTGCAGTGGACAATTTGTCATCTGAGGAAGGCTCTTTTCCTGTACATGGAGGAGCTGTCCCCAACCACAGAACCTCCTGATCTTTGCACAAAATAGAGTAAAATGGATCAGATATAAATTCAGCTGCAATATATAAAATTATTTTGGAAACATTCTCATTGAACGCAATGGAGTCTGCTTATGGGAGAGCACGCACAGGATTTTACTGTAAGGTAAATGATATTGTGCCCACTCCCCAAAAATAAATGCAACAAGTCATACATCTCATAGATTCCAGAAGGAACAAAGGTGGTCAACTTTACCAGGATCCAAGCCAGTTTATATACATGGAAATAAAGAAATACAATGTTATGTTTACTTCTATGACTCCTCTATAGATTAAAAAAGAAGGTAAAACCTGCATAAGAGAACAACAAAGTAATAGAGAACAACAAAAGGGGATCCAAGAAATCAAAGGGGAAGCCAATATTAGGAATGTGGAATGACCAACATGGCAGCACACTGTCTTACCAGGAGAAAATAAGGAGAAGATGGAAACAATGTACTGAAGGCTTTTGCAGAAGAGATAAAAGGATGACAGACTCCTTTGAAGAGGAATCCTATGCTGAAAAACCTGCTATTCTAGAAAGCGAGGAGAAAGCACTAGTAAGAAATAAATTGCCATGGGTAAATGAAATACCAATAGAATTGTTTCAAGCCACAGAAACTGAATTTGTCACAATCCAAACAAGACTATGCTAACAAATATGAAAAACAAAACAAGAAGTATACAGCTTTAATGTTCACTGATGAAGAAATTGAAGTAGTTTAGTGTGAGCAGCCCCTGCACCCCACTCCATAATGTCACAACAAATACTTGTAGAACCAGGTTATTTATTGGAGCAATCAAAACTTGCCAAAGAGCCAACAGTAAACTTAAACTTAGGGCATCAGGGAGTTGACTTCACTCCCAAAGTCTTTAAGGGAGTAGAAACCCCTCCACAGTCTCTTACTGGGAGAATCAGGATCTCGCCTCCTCTACCAGTTCCAGAACTCCACGTTAGTGGGCCAGACATGGAGTGCCACAACACGAGTGCAGAATACGAGCACTCAACTGTCCTTGAAGCAGCATAGCATGGGCTCCGTCCCCTGCTACCCCGTCCCCTCCATAGTCTCCACTGGCAGCAGCCACTCCATATGTGCAATATTCCTCCCTAGACCTGACTAGGCTCTCTAGAATAGCGAGGCATGAAAAGAGGAGGTGCAGGCGGAGAGCCACCAGATTGGCATTGAACAGGTTTGCTGGGAGCCCCCTTCTTGACCTTGCTGCTTCCTTTGAGGGCAGCATGCCCATTGTTGGTTCTCCAGCTTCCGAACGTCTTGTTGTCAGGTCTCCTCTTTGTGAACCTTATCAGCTTCCAGGAAGTCCACCCAATTCCCTATGTTAGGATCATGGCAGTGGACAGTCTTCCAGACAGTGGTGGAGCACTCAGGGAGTGCCAGTACCTCCTGGGCCTCGAACGTCTCTTAGTCCACAGCGTCAGCCCAACAGTCCTCCTTGTCCCCCTCACTCTCCTCCTCCAGTCCCTTCCATTGCCACACCTGCGGTCTCAAGGACATTGTCTGCATCTCCACCACTAACATCCCAGTGCACAGGTTAATTGTGTATCGGGAATCTTGGCCTGACTCTCAGAAAGGTGGAGAGCCGACTTTTGCCAGCAGAGGATCAGGGCCGGTCTCACAATTAGAAATTTTGTACACCTTGGTTCAATCATCAATCCAAATGGAGACTGCAGCCAAGGATTCACTAGACTGAGACTAGGAAAGGGAGGAGTGAAAGAATTAGAAAAATCATTAAGTGAAACGATGTGTCCCTGAAGACCAAGGCCAAGGTCATGCACACTTTAGTATTTCCAGTCGCCATGAGTGGGTGTGAAAACTGGAGAATTAAGAAAACTGGCATGAAGAGAATGGATACATTTTGAAATATGATGCGGAGGAGAGCTTAGCAGATACCCTGGACTGCCAGAAAGACAAACAAGTGGATTCCTAGATCAAATCAAGCCGGAACTATCTCTAGAGACAAAAAATAAGAAAACTTGGAGTGTCCTACTTCGGAAACATCATGAGAAGGCAAGGTTCTGACAGAGGTGCAGTGTTTCCAAGATACACCAGGTGGCACTATTGGTAGCTATTGGCACCCTGGGATGAAGACACCAAACCACTTGTAGTGCTGATAGAAGTATTACTTGTATTATTTACAGGATTTTTACATATATACACAGCTTTAGTCTTGGTCTCACAGTCCTTGGTCATGCATAGCAGTTCAGCAGTTTCAATACATAATTCACAGTCAAAGTCCTTTTGTAAATAGTCCAGAGTTCTTTTACCAGTTGAGCAGTCCTGAAGCCACAAGTTCTTCTCCCAATATGCTCGGAGATAGGCTTCTTCCAGGATCTTCTTCAATACAGCAACTCTGACACAGCATACACCACCAACAACCAACCCAACAACCAACAAAGTGTGTAAGCTAGTTCTCCCAGCTTTATCCTAGGGTTTACCAATCCTGTCGTTCTTCTCTCAGCTGTCTCAATCAGCTCAGCTGTACCACCTCTAGCTACACATATCTTGTAGCTCCGATCCTGTTAATACTTATAGAATTGCATTCAACAATTTCCTCAGGTTGCCCAAAACCTGTCAGGTTCTCTGGAAAAGACAATCATGGTGGGAAACTTAGAAGGCAGCAGGCGAAGAGGAAGACAACATATGAGAAAGATTGTCTCCCTAAAGGAAGTCACAGATTTAAGTTTACAAGAGCTGAGCAGCTGTTAAGGACAGGACATTTTAGAGATCGTTGAGTTCATGGCCTTGGGAGAAAACCTAATGACATGTAACAACAACAAAAACATAAGATTTTTTTTACAAAATAGGAATGTAGCATGTGCAGCTACTAGAATGATGGGTAGAGAGACGGCTCCCTCCCGCTCAGACTATAGGCTGCTCCTGAAAATCTTTCTCAGAGGTTCCCCTGTTCGGGAGTAATGAATGTGGTTTCTTTTCTCCTTTTGGTTTAGTGTGGACCAAGAAGCTGCCAGCTGGAAATGTAGTTCTTTTAATTCTTATTCTATGCATCATCTTCACTGTGATTTGTAAGTAGCTCAGATGTTTCCATTCACTCTTTCACTTCATATAACTTTTCACAGTAGGCCACCAGAACAACATATCCAGCCCTCTCAGCTGCTGCAGAAACCAGGGAGCCCAGTGGAGATTCCATCCTTTTGGACAGGGAGTTTCCCTGGTGCTCTGCTCTGCCTGAGCCGCTGCCTCTTTTCCATGTCCAGAATCCCTGGATTTTGGAATCTCCTGGTATCCAGAGTGGGCCAAGGTGTGTCAATTGACATTGCTTCTTGTCATGGAATTGGGGTGTGTGTGTAAAGATGAGGAAATTTTTTTTTGTTTGGGAAGAGGTTATACCTTCTGGAAAGCACAGTTCTGGAGAACATGGCATCTCACTGGGGGAGTGGAACTGGTAAAACCACTTCTTAAATAATGTACTCACCTTGAAAGGTCTATTAAGGTTGCTATAATTCGGTTCCAACTTGATGGCACAGGACAACAGAGAGTTCTCAAATCACATAGGCCACCATGGCGTTTTGAGAGTTGGAGTTCCAAACATGAAATCGCCTTGGGAGAAGCAGCCACCAGTATAATTGGTGCAGCTTTTATTGATCTAATAAAGAGGTGTTTCTTCATGTCTGTATCTCTCTGAGCCCATTAACAGAGAAGCCTTGTTCTGGCTCAGCGTGATGTTCCCAGAGGGAACATACCTCTCAGAGGTTAACATATCTCTCAGATGGTTAGGCTCTGAGCCTTGTCTTTTGGGGAGGGGCTGGGCTCTTTCAGCTACTATGTGTTCTTCTTATGCCACTTACTTTGATAGGATAAACCATTCTTGCTGAATTTGGGGGCCCTCCTGATGCTTGGGGCCTTGGGCTCCTGCTTCAAAGCCTGCTGTGTCAATCCTGTAGGTGTTCTCTAATTCTGTATTCCTTTCTCAGATCAAAACGAGAAGCCCTCCGGTGGTGATGTTCCCCTTCCACGCCATTCTCCACCATGTCCACCTCGTTGGATTTGGTATCAAGGAAACTGCTATTACTTTTCGAAGGAAGAGAGAAACTGGAGCTCCAGCTAGGACTTCTGCTCTTCACATCATGCTTCCCTGGCAAGGATTACAAATGAAGAAAATGTAAGAGGTGCAAATGTTTACATTGCTGAGAGTGGCTCTGTACTGTAGGATATTGCTTTGCTGTTCTTTTTTGGACATGAAGGGGCTTCTCAACTACAATAAAGAAGTTCTTGGAGTCCTAGTTAGAAGATGCCTTTAGCATATCAATAGATATAGACAAGAAAATAGTTTTCATTTAATTTGTGAAAGGTATTTCCTAAGTCTCATGTACATGATGAAGGAGAAACTCCCAATTAGTCAGGAACCTTTTTTAAAAAAGGAGGGGGGTTAGGGTTGTATTCAGCCAACACCCTGTTTTCAAACATACAGTGGTGCCTCGCTTAACCGGCGCCCCGTTTAATGACGAAACCGCATAGCGATGAAGATTTTGCGATCGCTTTTGCGATCGCATTGTGATGTTCCCTATGGGGGAAAATCGCTTTGCGATGATCGGTACTCTGTTTCGCTTACCGATTATCGCAAAGCGATGATTTTTTAACAGCTTATCGGCGGTTCCAAAATGGCCACCGGGTAAACAAAATGGCCACCTGCTGTGTTTTTGCGCCGATTCCTTGCTTACCGGGCAGCGAAAATGGCAGCCATATGGAGGATTTTTGCTTTAAGGTGAATTTTAAGCCCATAGGAACGCATTGAAGGGGTTTCAATGCATTCCTATGGGCTTTTTAAAATCGCATAGCAACAAAATCGCTTTGCAGCGATTTTTGCTGCACAGATTATCTTCGCTATGCGGGGCACCACTGTACATTATGCTTTTTCCTGTGCTCTTAAGCCTTGTCTTGTAGCCATTCAAGGTTTGAAGAGGCACTTTCTCTCATTATTACAGGATTTTATACGCCTTCTCAAGGGGAGGGACCCCTTTTGGATTGGCCTCAGAAGATTCCCGGGTCAGCCCTGGACATGGCTAAATGGAGACATTGCAGTGTGAGTCCTTCTCTTTCCCTTTCTGGTTCAAATTACACTGTGATATTTAATGAATCTTTGCATGTAACCACCGAGCTGTTTTAAAAACAGATGAACATACAAAAAACATTCAGCATCTTTCCATGCTTCAGTCTTAAAAGAAACTGTCACTAGAAGCTGGATTTTTTGAGTGGAAGGCACCTCTCCATGCCCATGTGTGTTTCAAAGGCGGGGTGATTCATCTGGCTACTCTGTAATTTGTTGATTTTTAGGGAAGGCCAAGTGGAAAATCTGGATCATTGGGGTCCATGAAGCAGGGAATGATTTCAATTAGACTGTCACTTCCTTGCATTAATGTGGGGTAGTACTGAATGTGTTTCTGTGTGGAGTTGTAATCATTCCATGTTGTTAACCTTGCTGGTAAGAACAGCAGGCAGGAGCAACGTTCTGCTCGAACAAGTTGGAGGAAGGCTGGAGGCCAGAACCTTCCATGGCAGAGATGCACACTTCTGTGGTCTGCACCACCCCTGCATCAGAGGAAGGCCTCTGATGGGTTGCATCCTGCCAAGAGGCCAGCATCTTTCTCTGCTACCAGAACCTCTCACATGTAAATATTCTGTCTTGGGTTTGCTCACAAAAGAGCAAAAGGTGAAGCTAAAGAAGACTGTTTTTTTCAAGGAAGGAGAGAATGAGTGAGAAGGGGGGAATCAGAAGCTGAGAATGAAGGTAGGTGGAAATAAGGCACACAACTACAGTGGTGCCCTGCATAGCGACAATAATCCATTCCAAAAAAATTGGATCCGTTGCTATGTGGAACAAAAAAGCCCATAGGAACGCATTAAAACACGTTTAATGCGTTCCTATGGGCAAAAAACTAACCGTTCTGCGAAAATCCTCCATGCGGCCACTATTTTCGCTGCCCAGTAAGCGAGGAAAGGGCGTGAAAACACAGCGGGCGCCCATTTTCTTTACCCAGCGGCCATTTTGGAACCGCCAATCAGCTGTTGGATAAACATCGTTATGCGATAATCAGTAAGCGAAACACTTACCGATCATTGCAAAGTGATGTTTTACCATTTAAAACATCGCTATGCGATCACTTTTGCGATCGCAAAAAACACATCGCTATGCGTATTCGTCGTTAAACGGATTGCTCGTTATGCGGGGCACCACTGTATTTGAATGTGTGTTTGCCCCAATCAGCTATATCTTGGGCAAATGAGGCGGCAGTGGCAACTTTGCCTCCCCTGAAAATGCCACAATTTCCACATGTGGAAAACCATGGCAGATGGGGAGAAAGGCCGAAGTTTCACATTCTATTGAAAAGCGAAATTAAAATATCATTACTACTACCTCTTCCTAATGTTTTCTTGGAAGTTAAGATATTGGTAACCCTAGATGCATCTTTTTCTCCATATCATTACAAGCATAGTCTGATTTCTACACTAAGTCACTATGAAGAGGTTGGCTATTTTCCACTCATGCCCGTGGTGAGCTATTTTTCTTCTTCCTTTGAGCTGTTTTCTCAGTTACTTCTCTAATAATCTCTGAGATATACAGAAAATTTAGCATGTTTCTTGCAATTTTACCAGCTGTGGTCTCTTTGCCCAGTATGATACCATCACGTCATGATGGCAGACTTACTTGAGGCAGCAGCAACAGAGTGTACCTCTGCTCACCAAAAGGAGGTGTAGCATCAACTTCTGTTTTCGACAGCTCATATTTAAGGGAGGGCTCATGATACTACCAATAATAGGTTTTGAAAACCCATTTGTTGTTGTTTAGTAGTTAAGTCGTGTCTGAATCTTTATGACCCCGTGGACCCCTATGGTTGATAACCCATAGATGTTCCCAGATTCTGTCCTCAGGATCTTAGCAGGGCATCTCTGATAGCAGGGTTGGGAAGGTGCATCCTGCCAGACTAGTCAAAATGGACTTCACTGACCTGGAGACACAAATCATTTAACAGTAGGAGTCACATCACACATTCAAGGAAATGCACATTTTTTCTCCTCTTATTGATGGAGACATCAGGCATGCAAATGAAACCTTTTCCTCTCCTAGCTGATGAAATGCAATACAAAAGTAAGCTAATTGATGCAAATGCAGATTGGGGCACATTCCAAATAAACAGGCAGTCTTTCCTTTTAAGAAAGCATTGCCATTAAGGCTGTGTTGACTGTAGCACCTCATTTGGTTCTCAGTCAGCTTTATGTGTCAGGGTGTGATTAGGCAGTCATTTAGTTCACTTTTGGGTGTGCCTACAGCATGGTCTGGTTCAGTCTGTTTTCTGGTTACCAGATAATATTGCACACAGGAGATTGTGAATGAACCCAATGCTGCTCCATGCTCAATCCAGACCTTTTTGGTCCAACAGCTGGGCTGTTCGATATCTCTCTCTCTCTCTCTCCCTCCCCTCCCCCTTTCTTTCTCTCTCTGTCTGAGCTGGCTGGAGCAATTTGCACCTGATTGTATTTGGACAGAAGGATCATTTCTGCAGGGTAGCTTTAAACATCACACCCACCAAAGTGAACCTTTCTGGTCCAGTCCAACATGATCTTCATATTGCTGTCTGATTACACTCTCAAAATGCTGTCTTTAGGACTGCAACCTTGCCCAAATTGAATTCTTACTTTGAGATCTAAATTTGAATAATTAACATAGCAATGGTGAGCTTGTAGACCAAATTACACCACCTATGCACAAAAGTGATATATCAGGAAGCCTGGGAAATCTGAACAAGTATAGAATATACTTAGCAAGTAGACACCTAAAGGGACTGAACATGTAGCTTTGACAGGGAACCCTGGCTGTAGAATCTTTCCAGTCTATGTATATGTTTTCCACCTTGTGAACCACACTCTCCTAAGATATCCCTGTGTCTGTTTTCCAAAGGGTGAAAAACACTGCATCTTTTGGTGACTTTGGCTTGTGTTTCAGGTTGGAAGTTCGTGGCGATGGAGGAGATTGTGCTTATTTGGACAATGAGTTCAGAGCCAGTTCAGCCAGGTGCCGAACAACATTCTGTTGGATGTGCAGCAAACCGGATATGTCGGAACAGCCAAAGTAAATGAAAAAGATGATCAGACAAGGGGGGTACCCAGAAGCAGCCCAAAGCAAAACAGATGCAGAATTGAAAATGACCAAACAACATTAGTTATAACTTCAGCCCACAACTGAGACCACTCACATACATAGAAGAAATTCTATGCCTCTTTTGGTTCTGCTGGACCTCTCGGTGGCTTTCTGTTGAGAGTTTGGTACTGAAACCCGTGTGAATTCCAGTAAAAATGTGCAGCAAGAAGTGCCAGCCGGTTGGGCAGAATTAGTAAGAAGTTTCCCTTTTTTATACCCGCCCCTCACCAAACACTAGCACTTAAAAATAACACTCAGGAGGCCTTTTTTGTATAAAAGGAAGAAATCTATATTCTACTCACGTAGATAAGCATTTAGAAGGTTTCAGGTAGATACAGAAAAAAATAGCAAAAACAATGTCCTTCTGCTTTGGCCCCACGTGGCTGGAGGGATTTCCAGGCTCAGTGGGCCGGCATGGAGTTCTTACATCTTTCCAGGTGAAGAGCGTGTGCAAGAATGGTTACCAACAATGGTGGTTCAATCACCTCATGGCCAGGAGGGCTGGAAACAGGGGTGGAGCCTCCCTACCCGGGAACAACAAACTCCCACTAATTGGTCAGCATGCAAACAAACGAGCAAACAAGTTAGTTTGTGTTGCAGGCCCTTCCCATTTGAAATTTACATCTAGATTGCTTGACCATCCAACACTTTCAATACCATCAACCATGGTATCCTTGCTGGGATGGGACTTGTACACAGCTCCTGGATTCACCTCTGAGCCTGGATGCCCAGGTTTTGCCAGTGGCCATGAGTGCCTTTGTAGAGTTAAAACTACGACCATTCCTGGAGAGCTCTCATCTGACCACGGTGACACTTGCCTTGGTAAAGTCAGCTCCTCCAAAGCATTGCAGCCTGATTGCTGACTAGCACGGGTTAAAGAGATGAAATAACCTCCCTATTACAGCAGCTCCACTGGCTGCCAATTCATTTCTGGGCAGAATTCAAAGTGCTGGTTTTAACCTCTAAAGCTCTAAATGACCGGGGTCCAAGTTATCTCATGGACCATGTCTCCTTTTATGAGCTTGCTTGCGTATTAAGTTAATCAGGAGAGGCCTTTCCCTCTCTTAAGTTCCCTTAAGTTGCACTGGTGACTCAACTCAGGCTCAACTTGTTTTTGTTTTTTTTCCCCATGACTCGGGCACAACTCGTGACTCGGAACCCACCCCCTTCCTTTTTTTCCCCCTGGGAAAAAGAACTTGTTTTTCATAGATAGAAGTAAAGTAAATTCGAGAAGTCTTTAAAGTGATACATTTAAAATTTTAATAATGCCTGAATTTTATTCCTAAAATCTTGCTGCTGTGCATACAGTGGTGCCTTGACTTACAACCATAATCCGTTCCAGAAGATGGATATAACTTGAATTGGTCGCAAGTCGAAGCACCATTTCCCATTGAAATGCATTGGAACAGGATTAATCCATTCCAGCATTTAAAAAAATACCAAAAAATAAAAATAAAGCACACAGAAAGCCCCATCAGAAGGTGCTGGGGATTTTAAAAAAAACAAACCAACCAAAAATAAAGGAGTAAGCCTTGTCAGAAGGTACTGGGGCTGCAAAAAAAATCACCAAAAAACAGAACAACAACAACCACCCCAGCCCAAAACCACGCTGCAAAAACACCCACCCAGAACAGTTTTTAAAAAGCAAAAAGCAGCACCTTACCTTACTGTGACAAACCCAGACCTACTGGGATCTGCCACAGTTTCACTAAGCTGCCACCAACCATTCCCTATAAGAAGTCACACAGACCAGGGATGGATTTTTAACAAATAAAAGAACAAGGTTTATTAAATAACACACAGGGAAAATAAAATGATCAGGTGAATAAGATACAGTAACGTGGCTTAGTCTCAATCATACATACACACAGTTTGGTTCACACAGAACACTTAACTTGAAGCACAGACCCTGAACCTATCAGTTCTGGCTAACCATACAGACACCTGAACCTATCAGGTTGGTACTGACTGACACACAGTAGTACCCTGTCTGACACACAGACTCCCACACCAGCTTCTTCTTCCCAGCTTCTCCTCCAGCTTCTAAACTTCTCCACACAGGATCCACATATATATACAGTACAGCCCCTCCTCCTGATGTCCCGCCTTCCACTCCCCATAGGATGGAACTTTCCCTCCAAACCCATGACAGACAGGTAACATCAGTGCTGTATGTAACACCTCCCCTCTTTATAAGTTGTTTTGTAGGGGGAAAGCTAAAGTGCTTTTCTCCAAAAAACAACCTGGACCCAAAACAAACAAAAACAGTCATATAATAACATACAATACCATACTTACTTATACTTACACTCTATTAGGCATTTAAACATTTATCATTAACAATACATCAAGTTACCTTTATTCATACAAACCAACATGTTTAATAAACAGACACATTTGACTTTTTGTCATCAAAATATATACATAGTCCATGTTTCTTTCGCCGTCTTCATTCTTCAGGTCTTCTTGACAAGGCGTCAGCAACACAGTTCACTGACCCTCTGACCACCTTCACTTCAAAGTCATAGTCTTGCAGGTTTAAAGCCCACCTCATAAGTTTGCTATTGTGGGTTTTCATTGTCTTTAACCATTGCAGTGGTGAATGGTCAGTGCACAGAACAAAATGTCTTCCCCAGATGTAAGGCTTGGCCTTCTGGATCGCGTAGACTATGGCCAGGCACTCCTTTTCCACGGTTGCCAAATGTCTCTCACCTTTCTGGAGTTCCCTACTCAGGTAGGACACTGGATGCTGGTCACCATTCTCATCCTCCTGGCAAAGAACTGCTCCTACCCCGCTGTTAGACGCATCGGTGTAGATGATGAACTCCCGGTCGAAGTCTGGAGCACGCAGCACTGGATAGTTGATGAGCGCCTCCTTCAACCTCCGGAACGCCTCCTCACAGTCGCTGGTCCACGGGATGCGGTCATCAGCCTTCTTCCTCGTCAGATCGGTCAGCGGAGCCGCAATCTCGCTAAACCTCGGGATGAACTTTCTGTAGTAGCCCACCAAACCAAGAAATGATTTGACTTTTTTCTTGGTGTTGGGTCTGGGCCAATCACGAACTGCTTCTATCTTGGCCTCGAGGGGTTTTATCACTCCTCCCCCTACTATGTGACCCAAGTATTTTATTTCTGGGCTACCCAGCTGCAGTTTGTTCTCTTTGCAGGGCCTAGGCCAAAGCACTTCCTCCCCTGGGTCAAAGTGCCTCTCCCTGCCTTCCTGGTCATCCCAAGTTTTCTTTCTGACCTTTTGAGCTTGCAGGGTCTCTGCTGCTAGCTCTAGGTTTCTCTTTAAGTCATTCCTCAAGGTGTCTATGTATGTCACAACGTCTTGTGGGTCATCCTGGGTGATCTGCTCCCAATTTTGTTTGATCAAATCAAGGGGCCCTTTCACCCTTCTCCCAAATAAAAGTTCAAACGGACTGAACCCGGTACTGGCTTGTGGCACTGATCGATAAGCAAACAAAAGGGATTGCAGCTTCTGGTCCCAATTGTTTGGATTCTCTGCCAAGTAAGCCCTAATCATGCGCATTAGAGTCCCATTGAACTTCTCAGTTAACCCATTACTTTCAGGGTGATAGGCAGTGGTTTCCTTGTGCTTAATTCCACAGATTTGCCATAACCGTTTCATGAGCTTCGATGTGAACGATGCGCCCAAATCTGTGATTATTTCTGAGGCAAATCCCATCCTGGACATATACCCCACCAAGGCATCTGCCACTGTGTTAGTTTCAATGTTAGTCAAGGGAATGGCTTCAGGGTACCTCGTGGCATGGTCCACAATGGTGAGAATGAACCTGTTCCCCCTCTTTGTGGCCTTGGGCAAAGGTCCCACAATATCCACCCCTATGCATTTGAACGGAGTGTCAATCACAGGCAAAGGGCACAACTTTGCTTTGGTCCTGTCGCGGCTATTCCCCTGCCTTTGACACACATCACATTGTTTACAGAACTCCCTGATCTGCTTCCCTATGTCAGGCCAGTAAAAATTCTGTGTGATTCTCTGCTGTGTTTTGTTCACCCCTAAGTGCGCAGCAAACATGTCAGAGTGCCCCCTTTGTAAGATCATGGGGCGATACTTTTCAGGTACCACTAGCTGACTTCGGATCCCATCTCCCCCTTTTGAGATATTCCTCAGGGTCTCTCTATACAAAATCCCCTTTTTCTCTAGAAATCTCACTGGGGTTTCAGGTGTTAGCTGGGCGTCAGTCACCTGTTCAAAACACTTTTGGAGAGTGGCGTCTGCCTTTTGCTCTTGGCCAAATCGGCTGTCTGTGGTTAAGGTTTCCACCACAGCTTCTGAACTCCCCTCTGCTTCTGTCTCTGGCTCATCAGTAACCCCCTGAACTGTCCCCGTGGTGGCTTGTGAACGTGTAATCACTAGCACCCGTTTCACATGTTCAGCCAGATCATTTCCCACGAGCACGGCTGCTGGCAGAGTCGATGAAATCGCTAGCCGCCAAACTCCCCTCCAGCCTTGAAAGTTCACAGGTACCTCCGCTACTGGCAGTGAGTGTTACATACAGCACTGATGTTACCTGTCTGTCATGGGTTTGGAGGGAAAGTTCCATCCTATGGGGAGTGGAAGGCGGGACATCAGGAGGAGGGGCTGTACTGTATAAATATGTGATGCGTGTGTGGAGAAGCGAAGCAGACGAAGCAGCAGCTGGGAAGAAGGAGTTGGTGTGGGAGTCTGTGTGTCAGACAGGGTACTACTGTGTGTCAGAGTACCAACCTGATAGGTTCAGGTGTCTGTTGGTTAGCCAGAACTGATAGGTTCAGGGTCTGTGCTTTAAGTTAAGGTTCTGGGTGAACCAAACTGTGTGTATGTATGAGTGAGAATAAGCCACGTTACTTTATGTTATTCACCTGATTGTTTTATTTACCCTGTGTGTATTTAAAATAAACCTTATTCTTTTTATTGTTTAAAAATCCATCCCTGGTCTGTGTGACTTATTATAGGGAATGGTTGGTGGCAGCTTAGTGAAACTGTGTGACATATCCCAGTAGGTCTGGGTTTGTCACATTGATTGGTGTCCAGCGTGTGGGATACGACTGGTCCAGTTGCCCAGCGGTCCAGCAAAGCCTTGGCAAGTGTGCCCAGAGCAAGGGGGGTCTAGTCAGGGACAGTCTGAGGCGCGTAGGTAATCTTCTAGGTGTACCTCACGGGGAGGTGCGCTAGTAGAAGAACGTGCCAACTGGGGAGACTTAGATTAAGGTGCTCTGAGGCAGCCTAGTTTTGGCGGGAAAAAGCTGAGGCAAAACTGCGTAGCAACAGTGATCTAGCTTGCCAGCTGAGAGGCCCAGCAGAGGGGGGTAGGCTCTGACTCGATACTGTTGCAAGTTAGTGCTGAAGAACAGCAGCAATCTCTAGGGAGAGCTGGTTCTGAGGCAAGAAGGAAAAAAGTGGTCGTTTTATTTTGAGGCTTGACTTTTAAAGCAGCTTGTTCTGAGGGGGGATTATGCCCTTGACTCGAAGCCAGATGGCCGATATGAGTGAAGTGAAAGACCCCCAGATTGACCAAGGTTCTGAGGATGAGTTTGGCTCAGTGCAGGGTGACAGCACAGGAGAGCAGAACCCAGAACTTAGAAAAATGCTCATAGCCCAACAGCATGAACTGAGGATGAGGCAATTTGAAGTGGAGGAAAGGGAAAGGGAAAGAGAAGAAAGGGAAAGAGAGAAACAGCGGCAATTTGAGTTAGAGAGAGAGAGAGAGAGAATGGAGAGAGAAGAAAGAATGGAGAGAGAGAAAATTGCTCTGGAAAAAGAAAGAATGGCGTTTGAATTAAGAAAACTGGAAATAATGAACCAGAACAATAATAATAACAATAGGGATTCTGAGGGAGGCCAACTGTCTAAGGCTGACCTGAAGAAATTCCCTGTGTACCACAAGGGAGATTGTCCTGAGGTGTTCTTTTCCTTAGTGGAAAAAGCGTTTGTGGACTTCTCAGTGAGGGAAACTGAGAAGATGACCATCATGCGGTCTTTAATCAGTGGTAGCCTGGCTGAGGTTTATGCCGAGATGCCTGAGGAACTGATGAAAGATTTTGCAGAGTTTAAAAAACTGGTGTTTGCCAGACATGGGATAAATGCAGAGCAGCTGAGACAAAGATTCAGGTCCCTAACCAAGAAGCCAGAGCAGACTTTTACCCAAGTGGGGGCCCAATTGGTGAGGCTGCTTGAGAAATGGCTATCGCAGGAGGGGACAGAGACCTATGAGCAGCTTAAAGACTTGATAGCCCTGGAACAGTTCTATTCAGTCCTGCAAGGGGAATTGAAATTCCAGGTGAGGGAAAGGAAACCGAAGTCTGTGGCAGCAGCCGCAGAGATCGCAGATTTTATTTCCCAAATAAGAAAGCCCTTGGGTGAGGGGAAATCTGTAGGTAAACCCAAAGAAACCTACAGCAAGTACTCTCAGGGACCAGGGAGAAGCCAGCAAGGGGGAGGGGCCCATGGTGAAGGGAAGCCCTCAGACATGAAACCAAGACCTCAGATTTTGGAGGGAAAACCAAAACAAGATGAGAGAGAATCAAAATACACCAGAAAATGTTATTTCTGTCAGGGAAAGGGTCATCTAATCTCAGAGTGTCAGAAATTAAAGCAGCTAAAAGGAATGGTGCCTCAGGAGTCTAGTGGGACCAAGCCAAAAGCTGTGTTCTGTGTCCAGAAAGAGCAAGGCTCAGTGTCACAGAGGGAGCCTGTTGCTACGGCTACTCAGTCTGGAACAGCTACCTCTGCTGATCAGGCTGAGGAAAGTGGTCCTCTTATAGAGGTAAAGCGCTGCTTGCTGGTGAAAACAGATTCTCAGTTGTTTGAGACAGCCGGGGTGGACGTAGGAATACTTGACCGTCAGTATAGGGGGCTGCGGGACACTTGTTCCCAGGTAACCCTGTGCCATCCAGATATTATTCCCCGGGAGTTTATAATCCCAAATGAGAGCATAAAGGTAGCAGGTATTGAGGGGCAGGTAATCTCTCTGCCAGTAGCAGAGGTACCTGTCAACTTTCAAGGCTGGAGGGGAGATTGGCGGCTAGCGATTTCATCGACTCTGCCAGCAGCCGTGCTCGTGGGAAATGACCTGGCTGAACATGTGAAAAGGGTGCTAGTGATTACACGCTCACAAGCCACCACAGGGACAATTCAGGGGGGTAATGATGAGCCAGAGACGGAAGCAGAGGGGAGTTCAGAAGCTGTGGTGGAAACCTTAACCACAGACAGCAGATTTGGACAGGAGCAAAAGGCAGACGCCACTCTCCAAAAGTGTTTTGAACAGGTGACTGACGCCCAGCTAACACCTGAAACCCCAGTGAGATTTCTGGAGAAAAAGGGGATTTTATATAGAGAAACCCTGAGAAATATCTCAAAAGGGGGAGATGGGATCAGAAGTCAGCTGGTGGTGCCTGAAAAGTATCGCCCCATGATCTTACAAAGGGGTCACTCTGACATGTTTGCTGCACACTTAGGGGTGAACAAAACACAGCAGAGAATCACACAGAATTTCTACTGGCCTGACATAGGGAAGCAGATCAGGGAGTTCTGTAGACAATGTGATGTGTGTCAAAGGCAGGGGAATAACCGCGACAGGACCAAAGCAAAGTTGTGCCCTTTGCCTGTGATTGACACTCCGTTCAAATGCATAGGGGTGGATATTGTGGGACCTTTGCCCAAGGCCACAAAGAGGGGGAACAGGTTTATCCTAACAATTGTGGACCATGCCACAAGGTATCCTGAAGCCATACCCTTGTCTAACATTGAAACTAACACAGTGGCAGACGCTTTGGTGGGGTATATGTCCAGGATGGGATTTGCCTCAGAGATAATCACGGATTTGGGAGCATCATTCACATCGAAGCTCATGAAACGCTTATGGCAAATCTGTGGTATTAAGCACAAGGAAACCACTGCTTATCATCCGGAAAGTAATGGGTTAACTGAGAAGTTCAATGGGACTCTAATGCGCATGATTAGGGCTTACTTGGCAGAGAATCCAAACAATTGGGACCAGAAGCTGCAATCCCTTTTGTTTGCTTATCGGTCAGTGCCACAAGCCAGTACCGGGTTCAGTCCATTTGAACTTTTATTTGGGAGAAGGGTGAAAGGGCCCCTTGATTTGATCAAACAAAATTGGGAGCAGATCACCCAGGATGACCCACAAGACGTTGTGACATACATAGACACCTTGATGAATGACCTAAGGAGAAATCTAGAGCTGGCAGCAGAAAACCTGCAAGCTCAGAAGGTCAGACAGAAAACATGGTATGACCACAAAGCTAGAGAGAGGCACTTTGACCCAGGGGAGGAAGTGCTTTGGCTTAGGCCCTGCAGAGAGAATAAACTGCAGCTCAAATGGGCAGGACCATATAGGGTCATTTCCAAGATGTCAGACCTGAACTACCTTATAGAGCAGGAGGAGAACCAAGCAAGGAGGGTGGTTCATGTGAATGCCCTAAAACCCTACTACAGAGGGGAACAGAGGGTTTTATTCGCGATAAAAGCAGCTGAGAGTGAGGAAGCTGAATTACCCTTCTGGGAGGGTAGAGGGGAAGTAAAATACAACCCAGAGGAGGTAAAGATTAGTCCTGCACTCACCCAAGACCAGCAGCAAGAACTAAGGATGCTGCTTAGTAGATATCAACAGGTGTTTTCCAACAAGCCGGGGATAGTGAAGGGAGTGATGCATCGGATCCACACAGGGGATGCACCCCCGCAGGCAGTATCCCCATACCGAGTAACGGGACCCTATAGGGACAAGGTGCGGAAGGAGCTGGACGAGATGCTGAGGGAGAACATAATCGTCCCCTCTTCTAGTCCTTGGTCCTCTCCGATAGTCCTTGTGGACAAGCCTGATGGGAGCATTAGGTTTTGTGTCGATTACAGGAAATTAAACCGTGTAACCACTCCTGATGCCTACCCAATGCCCAGGCTAGACAACCTGATTGAAACCATAGGGGGTTGTCGGTTCATCTCATCATTGGACCTGGTAAAGGGATATTGGCAATTAAGAATTGATCCCAGGGATCAAGAAAAGACTGCCTTTTGCAGCCCTTTTGGTCTCTATGAGTTTCGAGTCCTGAGCTTTGGTCTCAGAAATGCACCAGCCACATTCCAAAGGCTGATGGACCAGACCTTGGCAGGGCTCAGTGACTTTACAGTGGCCTACATTGACGACATAGGGATCTTCAGTAATACCTGGGAAGATCACCTGATACACCTGGAGTTAGTGCTGCAGAGGTTAAGTGCAGCAGGGCTAACAGTAAAGGCCAGCAAGTGTCAGCTGGGTAGCCCAGAAATAAAATACTTGGGTCACATGGTAGGGGGAGGAGTGATAAAACCCCTGGAGGCCAAAATAGAAGCTGTTCGTGATTGGCCTAGACCCAACACCAAGAAAAAAGTCAAATCATTTCTTGGGTTGGTGGGCTACTACAGAAAGTTCATCCCGAGGTTTAGCGAGATTGCGGCTCCGCTGACCGATCTGACGAGGAAGACGGCTGATGACCGCATCCCGTGGACCAGCGACTGTGAGGCGGCGTTCCAGAGGTTGAAGGAGGCGTTAATCAACTATCCAGTGCTGCGTGCTCCAGACTTCGACCGGGAGTTCATCATCTACACCGATGCGTCTAACAGCGGGGTAGGAGCAGTTCTGTGCCAGGAGGATGAGAATGGTGACCAGCATCCAGTGTCCTACCTGAGTAGGAAACTTCAAAAAGGTGAGAGACATTTGGCAACCGTGGAGAAGGAGTGTTTGGCCATAGTCTACGCGATCCAGAAGGCCAAGCCTTACATCTGGGGAAGACATTTTATTCTGTGTACTGACCATTCACCATTGCAATGGTTAAAGACAATGAAAACCCACAATAGCAAACTTATGAGGTGGGCTTTAAACCTACAGGACTATGACTTTGAAGTGAAGGTGGTCAGAGGGTCAGTGAACTGTGTTGCTGACGCCTTATCAAGAAGACCTGAAGAATGAAGACGGCGGAAGAACATGGACTATGTGTATATAATGATGACAAAAAGTAAAATGTACCTGTTTGTGAATTGGGGTTGTATGAATAAAGGTAAATTAATGTAATGTATATGGTAAATGTTTAAATGCATAATTGCTATGGTTAACTTAGAGTATAAGGATAAGTAAGTATTATATGGTATGTATAACTGTTGTTGTGTATTTTGTACAGGTTGTTTTTTGGTGAAAAGCACCTTAGCTTTCCCCCTACAAAACAACTTTTAAAGAGGGGAGGTGTTACATACAGCACTGATGTTACCTGTCTGTCATGGGTTTGGAGGGAAAGTTCCATCCTATGGGGAGTGGAAGGCGGGACATCAGGAGGAGGGGCTGTACTGTATAAATATGTGATGCGTGTGTGGAGAAGCGAAGCAGACGAAGCAGCAGCTGGGAAGAAGGAGTTGGTGTGGGAGTCTGTGTGTCAGACAGGGTACTACTGTGTGTCAGAGTACCAACCTGATAGGTTCAGGTGTCTGTTGGTTAGCCAGAACTGATAGGTTCAGGGTCTGTGCTTTAAGTTAAGGTTCTGGGTGAACCAAACTGTGTGTATGTATGAGTGAGAATAAGCCACGTTACTTTATGTTATTCACCTGATTGTTTTATTTACCCTGTGTGTATTTAAAATAAACCTTATTCTTTTTATTGTTTAAAAATCCATCCCTGGTCTGTGTGACTTATTATAGGGAATGGTTGGTGGCAGCTTAGTGAAACTGTGTGACATATCCCAGTAGGTCTGGGTTTGTCACATTGAGATCACCTGCCCCTCAATCCCTGCCACCTTCATGCTCTCATTTGGGATTACATACTCCCTAGGAATAATATCTGGATGGCACAGGGTCACCTGGGAACAAGTATCCCTTAGCCCCCGATACTGATGGTCAAGTATTCCTACGTCCACCCCTGTGGTTTCAAACAACTGAGAATCTGTTCTCACGAGCAAGCAGCGCTTGACCTCCACAAGAGGACCATTTTCCTCAGCCTGATCAGCACATGTAACTGTTCCAGATTGAGTAGCCATGGCAACAGGCTCCCTCAGTGACAAGGAGCTTTGCTCTTTCTGGACACAGAACACAGCTTTTGGCTTGGTTCCACTCGAATCCTGAGGCACAATTCCTTTTAGCTGCTTTAATTTCTCACACTCTGAGATTAGATGGCCCTTTCCCTGACAGAAATAACATTTTCTGCTATATTTTGAGTCTTTCTCATCTTGTTTTGGTTTTCCCTCCAAAATCTGAGGTCTTGGTTTCATGTCTGAGGGCTTCCCTTCACCATGGGTCCCTCCCCCTTGCTGGTTTCTTCCTGGTCCCTGAGAGTACTTGCTGTAGGTTTCTTTAGGTTTTCCCATCGATTTCCCCTCACCCAAGGGCTTTCTTATTTGGGAAATAAAATCTGCGATCTCGGCTGCTTCTGCCACAGATTTCGGTTTCCTTTCCCTCACCTGGAATTTCAGTTCCCCATGCAGGACTGAATAGAACTGTTCCAGCGCTATCAAGTCTTTGAGCTGCTGAAAGGTCTCTGTCCCCTCCTGAGATAGCCATTTCTCTAGCAGCCTCACCAATTGGGCCCCCACTTGGGTAAAAGTCTGCTCTGGTTTCTTGGTGATTGACCTGAATCTTTGCCTCAGCTGTTCCGCATTTATCCCATGTCTGGCAAACACCAGTTTTTTAAACTCAGCGAAATCTTTTAGCAGCTCCTCTGGCATCTCTGCATAGACTTCGGCCAGGCTGCCACTGATTAAAGATCGCATGATGGTCATCTTCTCAGTTTCCCTTACTGAGAAGTCCACAAACGCTCTTTCCACTAGGGAAAAGAACACCTCAGGACAATCTCCCTTGTGGTACACAGGGAATTTCTTCAGGACAGCTTTAGACAATTGGCCTCCCTCAGAATCCCTATTGTTATTATTGTTCTGGTTCATCATTTCCAATTTTCTTAACTCAAACGCCATCCTTTCTTTTTCCAGAGCAATTTTCTCTCTCTCTAATCTTTCCTCCTTTTCCATTCTCTCTCTCTCTAATTCGAAATGTCTCTGTTTCTCTCTTTCCCTTTCCTCCATTTTCTCTCTCTCTAATCTTTCCTCCACTTCAAATTGCCTCATCCTCAGTTCATGCTGTTGGGCTATGAGCATTTTCCTGAGTTCTGGGTTCTGTTCTCCCGTGCTGTCACCCTGCACTGAGCCAAATTCATCCTCAGAACCTTGGTCTACCTGTGGGTCTTTCACTTCACCCATTTCTGCCATTTGGCTTCGAGTCAAGGGCATAATCCCCCCCCCCCCAGAACAGGCTGCTTTCAAAAGTCAAGCCTCAAAATAAAGCGACCACTTTTTTTTTCTTTTCTTTTGCCTCAGAACCAGCTTTCTATAGATTGCTGCTGTTCTTCAGCACTAACTTGCAACAGTTGCGAGCCAGAGTCTACCCCCCTCTGCTAGGCCTCTCAGGAGGCAGGCTAAATCACTTCTACTTTACACAGTTTTGCCTCAGCCTTTTTCCCGCCAAAACAGGTTGCCTCAGAGCTCCCTAATCTAGTCCCCAGTTGGCACGTTCTTCCACTAGCGCACCTCCCCGTGAGGTACACCTAGAAGATTACCTACGCGCCCTCAGATTGTCCCTGACTAGACCCCCCTTGCTCTGGGCACACTTGCCAAGGCTTTGCTGTACCACTGGACAACTGGACCAGTCGTATCCCACACGCTGGACACCAATCAATGTGACAAACCCAGACCTACTGGGATATGCCACAGTTTCACTAAGCTGCCACCAACCATTCCCTATAAGAAGTCACACAGACCAGGGATGGATTTTTAACAAATAAAAGAACAAGGTTTATTAAATAACACACAGGGAAAATAAAATGATCAGGTGAATAAGATACAGTAACGTGGCTTAGTCTCAATCATACATACACACAGTTTGGTTCACACAGAACACTTAACTTGAAGCACAGACCCTGAACCTATCAGTTCTGGCTAACCATACAGACACCTGAACCTATCAGGTTGGTACTGACTGACACACAGTAGTACCCTGTCTGACACACAGACTCCCACACCAGCTTCTTCTTCCCAGCTTCTCCTCCAGCTTCTAAACTTCTCCACACAGGATCCACATATATATACAGTACAGCCCCTCCTCCTGATGTCCCGCCTTCCACTCCCCATAGGATGGAACTTTCCCTCCAAACCCATGACAGACAGGTAACATCAGTGCTGTATGTAACACTTACCAGGAAGCCTCCTCTGATCTCACACTCTCTAACTGCCAGGTCAAAAGAGCTACAAAGAAGCAGCCTCATCGCCAGCTACAGTTAGCAATTTGAATTTCCCACCCTTTCCTCCTGCCTTTTTCTGTTTGTAAGTAGAAGCTCTCGCCACAAGTCGAAGCAAAATTTTGCGGTTGGAGCTGGTTGTAACTCAAAATGGTAGTAAGTAGGCACGTACATAAGTCGAGGCACCACTGTATTTAGCATTTCTCACTGCTTTTTGCAAATAAATACATAACAAATTCACTCTATTTTTTGCATCAGTTTTCTATATAAAAAGGTGAAATCCAAAGAAACAAAACAAAGCAAAACAATAAACAAAAAATGAGACAAAACATGTGGCACCTTAAAGACTAATTGTTATATTTTAGCGTAAATTTTTGTGGACATGTCCACTTGGTCAGATATTAAGGGACAGAATGGAATTGAATGAAATGTAGATAAAACATCTGTTTCACATTCTAAATAAATACTCCTTGGTTACATGCAGTAATTAGTCCTGTGTTTGTTTTACAGTCCATTTGTGAAAATAATGTATTGCTTTGTTACGTTTCTTTGGATTTTGCTTGTTATACTTGCACATGCACACTGACACAACTACCTCTTGAAACTTTTGAAAAGCTTATTCCGGGCACTTTTTTCCAGCTCTTCGCACTGAAGTTATGCATTTACTGGAGCCTCAGCTTCAGGAACTGTCCTTCCAGTGAGCACTCAGGGTTGATTTCCTTCAAAATGGATAGGTTTGTTCTCTTTGCAGTCTAGGGGACTCTCAAGAGGCTCCTCCAGCACAGTTTGTCTTGTGAGGCACCACTGTATTAATTTTTGCTCTAGAAAACACATTAGGGCTTATTTTCAAGGGATGTTTTTTTCATGTACAACAGTCTAGGTAAAGGTAAAGGTTCCCCTTGACATTTAGTCCAGTCGTATCCAACTCTAAGGGGTAGTGCTCATCCCCGTTTCCAAGCCGTAGAGCCAACGTTTCTCCATAGACAGTTTCCATGGTCACGTGGCCAGTGTGACTTAGACATGGAATGCTGTTACCTTCTCACCATAGTGGTACCTATTTATCTACAGTACTTGTATTTGCATGCTTAAGAACTGCTAGGTTGGCAGGAGCTGGGACAAGCAATGGGAGCTCACTCTGTTGCATGGATTCGATCTTACAATTGCTGGTCTTCCGACCTTGCAGCACAGGCTTCTGTGGTTTAACCCACAGCGCCACCATGACTCACGTACAACAATCTACGTTTATTCAAATACAGTCATATCATCTTCTGGTTGCTGCACAATGGTAGAGGGTGGGCTTTCACTTAACTAGGGCTTATTTTGGGGTAGGGCTTATATTATGAGCTTCCTGAAAAATCATACTAGGATTTATTTACAGGTATTTACAGGAAGGCCTGTTTCTTAGATTGCTCTGGGAAAAGTGTGATAGGAGAGGACTTACCAAATAATTGTACTATTATTGTAATAAAGGATCAAGTTCAGACACAAGAATCAGCATAAATTACAGGATTAGCGTGAGAATTTTTATTTCTAGTGAATCATTTTTAACCGTTGCTAATTAAACTGTGTTTACACATTGAAATTGTTTTAAAAACATTTCAATGCTGTACCTTTCTCTACTGTTTCTGGTAACAGCTGTCCTCAGGTTTCATGCCACTGAGAAAAGAAAGGTATAACAAATAGAATTAAACCAATGAGGCTTTCTATATTTGAAAATATATGAAGCCCGTATCATTTTATTTAAATTTATTTCTATTGCATTATATTACGTTACATTTATGTCAAAGAATGTCAACACAGCTTTCCCCACCCACCACTAAAACTTAGAGGGTATTTTCCGAGTTATGTGTGAGGGAAGGATCATCTTTTGCTTTCTCTCTCACGCACACTCCACTGCACCGGACAGAAGTAACTTTAATCTGTGACAGGGACATCAACTATGTCTAAAGAACTGACTTTCTCCTCAAAACTTCCCCAAACATGTCTAGGTATGCTTGTGTAATCATCTACTTTGAGAGGCGAAATTAGACCTATCCGAGCGGCGCCCAGTCAGCTTTCAAAACGCCACATGAACGCTCCGCCTCCTCTCTCGGCAGGGAGGCCCTGATTGGCCGCGGCTGAGCCCGGACTGACAGAGCCGCCTACTGCCTCCCGTTTCACCCGCAGTACATATAAGGAAAATGGAGCCCTAACAGGGGGCGGGGGAAAAGGCTGCGGACGAAAGAAGAGGGTTGGGTTCTTGCCTCTCCCGACTCCGAGTTACCCTCCGGATGGACGGCGTGGAGCAGGAGGTGGCGCCGGGGAAAGGTCGGCAGCATCACCCTTAAGCTGACCGGCTTTTCTCTTCTTTAAATGACGCCGGAGTTTAAAGATGATTAAGCAGCAGTATTTTGTGACTTAGTGAGCAAGATATTTCTTGTGATGGAGGAGATCTGTCGGGCACTATTTCTCCTAGGCAAAAACCACCGTGTCAGAAAGAGAGAGAAAAAAAGGATTGCAAAAAGGATATGGAATATATGTTGAGTTTCCCTTCCGCCACTCCCAGCTTCACTGGGTGCTTCCTGAAACGGCTGTGTTTTGAGAAATTCATTCTTCTGCTCTAATGGCTGCTTTTCTACGAAATTTTGAATCAACGGAACTAGCAAAGATTTAACAAACTTTTTTTTAATGAAACGGACCTCCTTTTTTTTTTTGGTCAGTTGAATGCTTCTGTTGAAATTAACTTCAGCCGCACAGGAATGTATAGACCATGGAATATACTTATTAATCTTCTGTAGTTCCACAGGTTTGTGATATTCCCCTGATGTCTGTTCTTTTATTTTACTTCTGTCTTCCTGTTTTGACAGCAATACTGCCTGGAGTTAGTTCGGGGGGGGGGGTTGTTTACCACCTCCCATCCTTCCGAGAGCAGTAAATTGAGTATCCAGTCTTGACAGGGAATGTGTAGTTTTCTTAATTAAATCTTAAACTGCCCAGAGAATGCTTTTAAGTGCCATGGAGCAGTATATAGCAGCACATTTTGCTTTTCTGCTTTCTGGGAATCTCTCTGAGGCTGAACAGCAAATGACTGATTCATACCCAATGCCTGTTGCTTCCCTTGATAATGCCATGTTATACATTGTCAAATGAAACTGACTTATAGCTACTGAAACAGGGCTTTCAAGGTATATGGGATGTTTCAGGGTGGTTTTAATAGTTGCACCCCATACCATGAGTTTCCATGGAATATGCAAGATTCTCTTCATTTTACACCACACTGAATATCCTTTCTTGAGAAACAACTGTATCTTTTTCTTCCCACAGGAATTCTCATCTTATTTTTCCAGGAAATGATATTTTGTGTAGCGAAAGAGAGGAAGTGTGTGACACCAGTATCATAGAGATAAATCTGGAAATGGGTGTGCTCATCACGAGATTCCTGTAGCCAGAATATACACAGCTACTAGGAGATTCAAAAATGCTGGTAACTGGATGGGTCCACATCCCCAAATGAGGACTAGTCCTTTGTAAAGTTAATGACTCTTAATTGCCTACTCACAACCAAACTCAAATACTTTGTATTACTATCACAGGGGTGCCTTGAAACAGAGGTATATTCTTGGAAAAATCTATTTCTTTTCCAACTACTCTGAATATTGCAGCTGAGCTCTGAGGGAACAGGGAGGGGTTAGTTGATGTCGTACTCCAGGGGTGGGCAATTAATTTCTGTTGGGGGGGCCACATGAAAAATCTGAACTGTGTTCGGGGGCCAAACCAACTTTACTTAAAAATAAAATGAAACAGTGATGTTATGATTGTTTTTATTTTAAACTTGTTAATCTTCACAAATACTAAAGAGTTTTTTTGCAGTATGTTAAAAATAAGCAACTGATCAACTTTAGAGAAAAAGCTATAAATGGTTTTGATGTTCAAAACTATCCGCGGGCCATATGTGGCCCTCAGGCTGCACTTTGCCCTGGTCTGTCGTAGTCCCTGCCATTCAAGAAGTCCAGGGGCAAAGACCCTGGGCATCCTGGCTCCACTAAACCCACTGGATTGGTACTCCATCCACTGAGCTTGGGGTGGATAGAAGCAGCTCCTGAGTGCTTCTTGTTCCCTTCCATGCAGCTCTCTCAGTTGAGTATTTGTTTGCAAAGCAGAAAACTGAGGGGGGAGATGGGGAGGCTGGCAAATCTCTGTTCATACTAGAGAGATTAAGGACAACTATAACACTTCCCCTCAATGTCTTGTGATGGAGGCATTCCAGAGGGAGAGTTCCTGACTGCCTGGTCATATGGGTAGGAGGACAGTGGTCTTGCTTCTGAAGTAGCTGAGTGGAAGATGGGATTTCTGCAGGTGTGAAGCCTAAGGCAGCATCACACCTCCAGAAATCTACTCCAAATAAGAGAGGCACATCAGCAAGTTCGGGGAACCCCAAGGTCAACAAAACTGCAGAATATCCCTTATATGGCTCAATACATGCCCACAGACAAGATAGCTCCATGGCCACTGTATGTGCTCAGTGCCTGTAGGACAATGTGTGTCTGGAGAGAATACAAGAGAGGACTGAAACCAGATCTTAGCATGGTTGGACACCTGCTTGTTGCATTTTGGAGAAACCTGACACAAGGTGGGGGCTAAGAAAAGGAATACCTTTTTTGTGATTGTGACAACACAGAAAAAAAAGTCAGTTATACTGAATTTAGGTAGGTTGGCTTTCCTGTATCTTTCACTTTCCCCCCATTAGTTAGTTTTCAAACATGCAGATCAGCTTGTTGTGTAGATAGAAGAGAAACAGGAACAGGGTTTTTGTGCAGAAACGCCAGAGAAACATGCATCACCACAACCAGGAAGCAGATCTATTTTTGTCGTCCTGCTTTTTGCATGTGCTAGGTTTTTCCCCTCCCCCTCTTATCTCAAGCATGCATGTCTCTTCTTTTTCCTGTTTCTTAACGGACTTTTTGGCTATTTCCACTCCTCTGAAGAATACAACATTTAGATC
The DNA here is from genome assembly GCF_051106095.1 of Pogona vitticeps. Lineage (NCBI taxonomy): Eukaryota > Metazoa > Chordata > Lepidosauria > Squamata > Agamidae > Pogona > Pogona vitticeps. The sequence goes on from NC_135784.1 coordinate 30,388,923, forward strand.
CATGAAATAATAATAACAAAAGATCCTGTTGATTTCATACAATTTTTACAAAAGAAGCCACCCAGTCCACCATCAAAACAGACCAGACTCCACAAACTGGGTCATAATATTAATCAATTGTGCACTTCCTGTGGCTTCAAAGGCACAAAAACATAAGGGATCCACATCATGGATACCTATAGTTTATGCATATAATTTATATATGGGATCCACTGAAAGCCACTGTAAATCATGACTCATATCTGGGTCCACAGACTAAAAGATAGAAATCAAGAGAGATAATGTAAATTGAAGGTCTGGCTAACATAAAGGTGCTCTCAGTAATAAAATCAGCCAATTGGGGCAATTGACCGTACTAGTTCCAGAGTGTTTATGCTTGCCAGTCCTGTGAATTTTTATGACTACTGTTACAGTGGCCATATTCTGTCTACTGACTATAGTTACAGTGGCCATATTCATGGTGCTTGTTACATACAGCACTGATGGTACCTGTCTGTCATGGGTTTGGAGGGAAAGTTCCATCCTATGGGGAGTGGAAGGCGGGACATCAGGGGGAGGAGCTGTACTGTATAAATATTTGGAGCTGGTGTGAAGAGGGAAGAGTTGGAGTCTGTGTGTCAGACTGAGTACAACTGTGTGTCAGTTAGTACATACCTGATAGGTTCAGGTTTCTATATAGGTAGCCAGAACTGATAGGTTCAGGGTCTGTGCTTTACTTTAAAGTGTTCTGTGTGAACCAAACTGTTGTATGTATGATTGAGACTAAGCCACGTTACAGTATCTTATTTACTTGATCTTTTTATTTACCCTGTTTGTTATTTAAATAAACCTTGTTCTTTTGTTTGTTAAAAATCCATTCCTGGTCTGTGTGACTCCTTATAGGGAATGGTTGGTGGCAGCATAACTAGAGTGTGGCATACTCCAGTAGGTCTGGGGTTGTCACAGTGCTCTACTCTGAAAAATTAAGTCACTGTGTATATAAACCCGTGGATTAAATATTGCATTCCATATGAATCTGGAGAAGGCGGCCATGTCCAGAAAATTGCCACATAAAATCTGTTTTTATAAGGGCTACAAGACATTTGAAACGGGATTAAAATACTAATTTCAACACTCCTGGCCCTTATGTGTTGTTCTAGACCTGACACTACATCTCTGATGGTTCTTATGAGATGATGTCAGTGTCCTGGTCTTGCTATAAGAAACTTTCCCGCTCTGTGTCTAAATGAGTTACTAGTTTTGTTTTGACAAAGACGAGGAGCATTACGTGAAACGGTTAAGTTTTTCCTGTGCTGAAGAGTTACACTAAACAGCAGAAAACTTTGTGGAAATGGATCACCACAGAATCTTCCCGAAAGAGAAGAGACTTACTTTCCCCTTTCCTTTACATGGTTCAGCCATTTCCTCCACTATGGAAAGTACATTGGGGCATTAGTTTGTTAAGATTGCTAGCCTGAAAGAAATAGAGGATATTATAAATAATCTAAAGGTAGGAAAGACCCCTGGAGCAGATGGATTAAACCCAGAGTAATAGAAGTTATTTAAAAAGATTCTTATACCAAAATTAAAAGTTATTTAATAAGATATTAATGGGAGAAGAAATCCGACTATCATGGAAAGAATCACTTATAGTTTTAATATTGAAACCAGATAAAAATCCTATAAATATGGAAGCATATAGACCCATATCACTGATAAATCAGGATGATAAGATATTTACGGCAATAATGGCAAAGAGACTGAATAGTTTTATGTGGAAATATATTGAAAAAGATCAAACCAGATTCATACTAGGTAGGCAAATATCAGATTTAATGAGGAGGGTACTTAACTTAATGTACCTAGCAAAAGAAAGTAATGCTAAGGCTGGAGTAATATCATTAGACATATTTAAAGCATTTGACTCAGTGGAATGGGATTCGTTAAAGATATTAATTAATTATTTAGGGTTTGGACCTAATTTTAATCGGATAATCCACCAACTCTATTCACAGAATACAGCCAGAGTAATAGTTAATGACGGTATAACTGAGATAATACACCTTGGCCGAGGTACTAGACAAGGTTGTCCCTTATCTCCAGTATTTTTTACAATGATAATTGAAATTTTGGCACAGATAATTAGAGATGATAAACAGATTAGAGGGATAGATAATAAAGAAAATGGTATGATAAATTTATTTGCTGATGATACATTATTAATAGTTAAAAATCCAGTTGAAACAATAGAAAGACTTAAAATATATTTGAAGGGATTTGAGAGTACAACGGGTCTAAGGGTAAATTGGGGGAAGTCTGAATGTTTATTGTTAAATCACTCAGATGAAGAGAAAAGAAAAATGAAAATAATATTTGAAGGTAAAATTGGAAATGTTATGAAATATTTAGGGATTAATATTACTTGAATTTACAAGAAATGATTAAAATAAATCTGGATATATTTTAAAAAGAGATAAATGGAAGGATAAAAGAATATCAGAAACTAAAGATTTCATGGTTTAGTAGGGTAGCATTATGTAAAATGAAAATAATTTCTAAATTGAACTTTATATTTTGGATGCTCCCTATAAAGATTACAGAAAAACAATTGAAAGAGTGGCAGACAATGATAATTAGTTATTGTAATGGAAACAAACGAGTGAGGATTAATAAAAAAATTATGGTATGTTACACAAAAAAGAGAGTTTTTGGATTACCTAACATAAAATTATATTACATAGCGAATCAGTTTAGACATATTCCAGATATAATTAAGGGTAATAAAAATTTAACTTGAATAGATATTAAGATGGAGGGTATACAGGAAAGAGTGGAAGGTATATTGTTTAAAGAAAAAATAGGAGAAGAGGTCAAAAAGATTAGAAAAGCCTTTCCTTAAAAATATGTTAGAAAACTGGAAAGAATTTAGAGGTTTATTGAGTCCCTCGATCTCTCCTTTATCTCAGGTGGTGGAATTAAAGAATTTTCTGGAAAATTTAAAAAGCTTAAAGAATATACTAAGAAGCAAAGAGATAAGTAGATTAAAAAATTGGATAGAGAAGATAAGAGACAAAGATGATATAAAAAGGTATTAGGAGGAGAGGGGATTTCATGGTTAAATTTAATCCAATTAGAAAGGTACATTAAAGAAGGGAAATGTAGAAAAATTACAAAATTTGAAGAGATTATAGAAAAAAGATTGAAACTAGAGGAAAAGACAGAGAGAAAAGGAACTGTAAGCCAAATATATAAATTATTAACGCAAGTCGAACGGTATACAAGGATTTAAAATACAATGACAAAATGATTTGGATAAAGAAGTAATAGGGGAAGAATGGGATAAAATATGGGATCAGAGAATTATGAAGAACATGTCAGTAAGGATAAAAGAAAATTGTTATAAAGTAATATGGAGGTGGTATTTAATGCCGGTTAAAATGGACAAAAGAGTGTCAACATTATGTTGGAGGTGTAAAAAAGAGAAGGGGATGTATTTACATATGTGGTGGTTATGTGAAATAAGAATGGAATTTAATTTTTAAAGAAATATCTGAAATAATTGGATTGAATATTCAAATGTCTCCGTTAATGGCTTTATTGAATGTGATTAAGGAAGATCAATTGTCGAAAGAAAATAAGGATTTAATAGTAATAATGATTACAGCTGCAAGGTTAACCTTTGCAAGAAACTGGAGAAATGATAATCAATTAAACTTGGAGGAATGGTATAGAGAATTATGGGACATAGCAATTAATGATAAACTGACATGTGATATGAAAATAAGAAGAGGCCAACTGAAAATTAATGATTTTATGGAAATATGGAATGTATTTTTGGAACACGTATTTTGGAGAGGGAAGGGGTATACACCAAGGGAAGAAACAATGAAATTTTGGAGTGAAAATGGATTGAATGAAGTGTAATGCTAGTCCTGAGGGTGGTGGGAGCACATGTGTAATTGTTGTGTATTGTTTTGTATTTTTAATATTTTTTTGTGTAGTCGTAGGTTTATTTTGTATTAATAATAAAATTAAAAAAAAAAAGATTGCTAGCCTGGTCTCTTGTGCAACCAGATCTTTTAAAAATGCTTCTAGAAAATTTGCTGAGAAAAGCAGAGTCTCCATTGGGTTGACACGGAACTTTTTCCTCTGTATGATTCCAGTTCAGTAATTTCGATGTTTTTCTGTTACACATTGGTAGGGAGGAGCTTGATCATCCTTCAGTTCAGACAAATCCCTTCCTGGCTAGAAGCAGGTGGTCTCTCTAGGTGTGAATGCATGTCTGCTCAGTTCTTTCTCTTTCCTCATGCCTGCATGTGTGTGTTTGTAAGATAGTGTGTGAACACCCATTTTTGTCCTAGCACTTGTGCCTTCCGCCCCACCAATCACATGAGGCACGACCAGTTATTGCATTTGGCTTATCCTAGAACTTCCAGAGCTGAGTCAGGCAAGTGTGGCAGAAAATTTCCTCACCATGAGAATCACAGGATCTCCGAAATGCTCTAGGGCAGTGGTTCTTAACGTGGGCGATAATACCCCCCAGGGGGCGATTTCATTTTTCAGGGGGGCAGTAGAACGAAAAGGGGCGGTGTGGGGGCGCTGGAGCAGAAGGGGGGCGGTAGGGGGGCGCTGGAGCAAGCCAAACCTGTGAAGATGGCTACAGCCTTTTTACAGTGTGCATGAATATATATTTTCCTCCAATCTTAATTTAGTTTCAGAGTTTTTGTCTTGAAAGTTTTAGTTCCTGCATTGCAGTTTGTTTTTACGCCCTTTTTAATATTTCTTTTTGCGTCTTAAAATTCGCTTGCAACTAAATCATTAAATGTTACTTTTTTGGGGCATTTCATTTTCTTGGAATTGAATTTTGTTTTCAGGGGTCATTGGATTTAAGTGTCATAAATAAATAAACAAACAAACAAACAAACAAACAAATAAATAAAAGGATATCATCACCGTGGGGAGGGGGGGCGATGATAACTTCCTCAATGGCTCAAGGGGGCGTTTCTTTCAAAAAGGTTAAGAACCACTGCTCTAGGGCGGCAGATCATGGGACCAGTGCCTGCATAACAAACTTCCTCTGCCAGACAATGTTGAGAATCTTGGTTTTGTGCCCTTCAGTTACATACATGAACAATAAACACCACATAAATACCCACTTTTCCATGGGATTTATGGCAGATTGATCTGGTCCACATTGAGAAATACAATCACAGAGCTGGCGGGAATTCTAGGGACACTGAGCCCAACTGCCTGGCAAAGCAGGAAACCCACAGCTAAAGAATTGCTTTGCACTAATCGGGCAGCACAAACATGAAATCAATGAATACATTAAATTTTTACTGCTTGAGAGTTTTTTTGGCTTTTCAGCTTTTTTGATTGTGCTAATATTGTAAGCCACATCAGGTCCTGTTTATGTAGGGTGTGGTGATTTAAAATAAATGCATGAATAAATAATATATGTGCACCATGGCAAGACGAGAAATACTCACATTTATGCCAAATAGTCTACACGCATGATTTCTTAAGGCACCGTAGCTCTTGTTGGAATAAATCAACCCTATTGTCCTGCTTTGGCCTGAATATTCCAGTCTTTTCATATTATCAACGTCTCTGGATGGGGCTTTTCTGCCTGCCATTGTCCTGTTCCAGTCACGGAATCACATGGATAGTTCCATCCTTCAGTGTATGCATTGCCCGACACTTTTCAGGAGGTTTGGAAACATAAAACATCAGTGTGTCACGTCCCTTTCTCTCAAAGGCTGCCGGTTTGGTACTAAAAGGTTTAAATATTAAGGAAGCTGGAGATAAAACATGAAGAATATGAAGGAACTGAGCAAGGCTGTTAATGACAGGGGCATTTTGGGAATCACTAATCTCCATAAGGTCCCACGAATGTATGGTTTTAATTGTTGTGAACCCTCTTGGGTCCTCTATGGGGAAAAAGGTTGCACACAAGCAAACAAACAAATAAGGGTACCTTAAGTTGGAGGCGACTTAACAGCACCTGTAGTTGAAAGAACTGAAGGCCTTCTGGAAAAAGGATGAGCGCAGGGTGGCATCTCCAGAAACCTAAGGGTAATGTCAAGTGGGTCTCCCTAGAGTGGAAATTCTGATGAACGGAGCGTCAAGCAAAGCTTCTAAACTTGGGAGAAAAGAAAAGCCAGTGCTAAATAAATAAATAAATAAATAAATAAATAAATAAATAAATAAATAAAAAACAACTTCCAGCGTCTGCAGGGAAGTTCTCCTGTTCAAGGTGCCAGTTCCTGGGAGTCCAGCGTCTGAGGAAGAGACTTGAGAGATGTTGATCCACGGAAGCTCAGGTTAAAATTACAGTAATTCGTTTAGTCTTTCGCGTGCTACAAAATTTAAGGATTTTCTTCATCTTTTTGGGGGGTGGGGTGGAGTGAGGCTGCATCACTTCAAAGCTGTGCGTTGAAGGATCCACGGTACCTGTCTTGCCCTCGGTGGGTATAGAGGGGATCTATGATTTGAAGGTGAGGTGGCTAGGATCCCAGAAGAATAACATACAAAATCATCGGAATCCCTGCGTCCTGGATTCATCTTCTACCCAGATCATTGTCCCTTTGCCAATCCTATTCTTTTTGACCCGGAAAGAAACAACGGGCACGGCCCGCCCCTACGCCCCCTACTTTTTTCCTGTGTCAAAGCTCTTGCAGAAACCGAAAGAGCCGTTTTTCTTGTACAGTAGTTTCCCGTCTCTAGGCTCGGAGCCAGTCGCCTCTCCGGGGTCCCTTGCGTGTCGAGTCTGGCGACGGGGACGGTGAGTTCAATTCCCGGCAAAGGAGCCCCGTCTCCCCTTCAGAGAGCCAGGGCGAGGGCACAGGGAGAGGGAAGGGCGGGCAGGGGGGGGGAGTCGGGGGGTGTTTGTGTGAAGAAGGAACCAGGAGGGCTTGGACGGGGGGGCCGTAGAGGGGGTGCCGTCGAAGGCCAGGGTTCGCCCCGGGCCCGCCTGGCACGGCCGCCTCCCGAGGACGAGCCCCGTGCCTTGGGTGGGCGTCGGTCGCCTCGCTCGCCTCCCAAGTTCGGGCGGGCAAACTCTCCCGGCGGAGCAACTGCCTCAGGGCCCGAGAGGCAGCCTGGCAGCGGCGGGCTTTGTGGCGCGCTTTCCGGCAGGAGAAGAGAAAACCCCCTTCGCTGCCCCCTTTGTGGCGGCAGGCTCTTCTCTCGACCCCTATGTGTGGGCCTGGGTTTCCTGGCTTTGTTCGGTGCGGGACTGGCGGGTGCTTTCGTCGTCTGGCTGTGGGAACAGAGAGGACTCGCTTCAGGCCTCCCCTCCTTCTAAAATGGCGGGGCTTTCGGCTACAGCCTTGGCTAAAGGAAGCCTGCAGGGACTGAACAGAAACTCGTCTTAGGAAAGGGGCAGATGACGTGGCTGGCTAAAGAAAGGAGCAGGGCAGAAAACCTTATTAAGGAAATAACTGAAAAGCCAGTAGGGTCTTAGGAGCCAAGCTGTTATGGCAAATGTACTTTGTTTTCCTGGCTTTTCAATACCCACCAATGTATGCAACAAGCTAGCTGAGCTGGTCTCTCTCTGTGTCAAATTAGAGGTTAGAAGTTTGATTCCCTTTTGTCACGTCCTGGGAAAAGAGCCAGGTTCTGTAGTCATGGGCAAGCTGTATTTTACTGTCTACCTACCCCTTTGTTCAAGGAGTAGACAGCGCAGCTGTCCAAAGAGCTCTTTTATTTACTTATTTACTTAGCATGATTACATAATTCAGATAGGATACTAGTTCCCTAATCGTAACTAGGATTGGCTGAAATCCAATCTTATGCTCTGCCTCTAATTGAAAGGGCAGAATAAGGGTTTACCCCGCCTGCTGGCAGCTGCCTCTTCCTGCTAGGAAGTGCAGCTACAACCTTTAAGCAGAGGTTTCCGACATGGTGGCGCTGCGGGCTAAACCGCAGAAGCCTTTGTGTGCTGCAAGGTCAGAAGTCCAGCCGTCGTAAGATCGAATCCACGCAACGGAGTGAGCTCCCGTCCCAACCTAGCAGTTGGAAAGCATGTAAATGCGAGTAGATAAATAGGTACCACCTCGGTGGGAAGGTAAAAAGGTGTTCCCTAGTCATGCTGGCCATGTGACAATGGAAACTATCTTCGGACAGGCACTGGCTCTATGGCTTGAGCACCGCCCCCTAGAGTTGGACACGACTGGACTAAAAATGTCAAGGGGAACCTTTACCTTCCGAAACTGTACAGCCCTATAGGATGCCCATAGGAGGTGGAATGGTAAATCATCTCTACCTAGAAACCTTGGAAGTTCGAATTGATTTGAAGGCATGCAATTTTAAATTATGCAACCAGCTCCCCCCCCTTATTCTTCTCTATATCTCATCTGAAAAGCAGTAGTGAAGACGTGTGGCTGTGCCCCTGGTTCCATTCCTCTCCCCTTTCTCTAATTATGAGAGTGAGACACAGGCTGGGTGGATCCAGTGGGAAGAAACTCTGGTTTTGCAAGGTGCCTAGCATGGCTGGAGGGATCTTTCCCCAGTCTCAGACCTTACGGGTGGGAGGCCCTGGAAGGTTGCCTGTCCCTTGGTGGGACAAGAGGTCTCTCTAGACACCACCGACAGTGCTACAGGTGCTTCAGAACAAGGCATTTCAGGCTGGGAAAGATCTGAGGAACGTTGTGCTCTTTCCTTGCTGGGAGACAGGTGCTGAATTTCAGGGAGGAGTGACAGAGACCATTCTCACCCCAACCCCTTTGGTCTCCACGCCCCACATCCATCATCTCACCAGGAGATGCCAACCACTACAGAGTGTTGTTGATTAATGTGGTTGCCATTCCTTCTCCATGTGTGAGACCCTGTGTGCAGTTGTCCTTCAAGAAAATTCTGCCCTGAATATTTTGGCCTTTCCTTCTTGTATTGCTTTGCTTGTCATTCCAGGTGAGTCAAGATCAGAAGCTCTACAAGTGTGGTTTATTCCCTATGTGTGTGGCAAACAAACAAAAAGCCTCCAGAAATGTGTAGCCCGGCATCTTACTAAAGGACAGAAGGGTCTTTCAGGAAATATGTCTGATTTCATGCCCTCCCGCTGGCTCTCCAGTGATTATGAAGGAAACAAGGAGATAGGTAATTGCATCGTCTCTGCCCAGAAACAGTTGGCAAAACCAGAATGGGTCTCATCCAGAGGGAGCATTTGTTCCTGTACAAGTACCTGGTCTTGTTCTGATTGTTTCTGTATTTTTCCTGCCAACTCCAGGACAGAATGCTTGTCTTGATAAAAGCAATAACAGACTATAAGAATCTACATACCTTTCCTTATTTTTTGTCCTCTTCTGAGGCATAGACATAGTTTTTATCTTAGTTCATTTCAAAAGGTAGAGTTTAGTGCTTCTGTGAGCAAACTGTAATTTTCTGCAGTCAGATGTTTTCAGTTAAGCTCTCCAATGTTTCTTGTAAATTATGTGAGGCTGCAAGTGCTGCATCAGAGGTGCACAGCCAAATCAGTGTTGCCATCCATTTGCTTCTGGTCACTGCTAGAACTCCATGTGCATGGGATGGAGCCCCTGTCCAGCACTCTGGAAAATTAGGGGAAACATTGTTCTCAATTAACAATATATATCTTGGTGGATGAGCTGTGTTGGGTACTGGACAGGGGGAGCATGGGCCTGTTGGACCTCTCAACAGCTTACTATACCAACGACCATTGTATCCTTCTGGACCGTCTCTGAATCTTGCACTGGTTTATGGTAGCTCCAGTCCTTCCTGGAAGGGAGGACTCAGAAGGTGGTGCTAGGGGAATCCAGCTTACCCTCAAGGTTCTGCTTTGCCCCCCATGCTTCTTAACATCTACAGTGGTGCCTCGCTTGACAACGTTAATTTGTTCCAGCAAAATCGCTGCAGAGCGAAAATGTCAAAAACGAAATTAAAAAACCCATTGAAACACATTAAAAACTGGTTAATGCGTTCCAATGGGCGAAATGCCTAATCGTCCAGTGAAGATCCTCCATACGGCAGCCATTTTCGGGTGCCTGTCTAGCAAAAAATGCCTCCTAAAAACAGCAGGGAGCCATTCTGAGCACCTGGCGGCCATTTTGAAAACCCAACGATCAGCTGTTTTGATCGTCATAATGTGAAGAATCAGTTCCCAAAGCAGGGAACCGATCATAGCAAAGTGAAAAAACTCCATTAAAACATTGTTTTGCGATCGCTATTGCGTTCGCAAAAACATTGTCGTGAAGCGGATTCATTGTTATACGGGGTAATAGTTAAGTGGGGCACGACTGTACATGAAACTGCTGGGAGAACCTGTCCAGAGTTTTGAAATTCAGTGTCACCACCCAGCTCTTTTTCTCCTTTCTATATAATCCCAAGGAAGCTGTCTTGATTCTAAACCGGTGCTTGGTATCAGTAATGGGCTGGATGAGGGCAAACAGCAGTGTAGGATACTCAGTGAGCAGCGAAGGTGGATAAAAAAGAAGACAGCAAACAAACAATATATAAAGAAGTAACTCAATATGAATCTACTATAAAAATATCAAACATACTTGAAACCACCCATTTGCCATGCGCGGCTTAATAAAAGAAAACTGAGAGCTTGTATGTAAAAAATGTAACATAAACTTTACTAAACATACAAGACAAAAAAAAAATACATACCAAAAAGAGGTTGCTGGTAAAACTGAACAAAATGCCTTAGCTTCAGAAGAAGAAAAAAAGCAAGCTTAATCAAAGAACAAGCAAGCATGTCAAGGTAAAGGTGAGATAGCAGCAGATACAACACATAGCAACTGCTTTTGCTATCTACTAGCATTGCTATCTACTAGGATTGCTGCCTTGTCGTGGCGAAGGGGCTTCAGTAACTCAGAGAAGCTATGGGCTATGCCGTGCAGGGACACCCAAGACGGACAGGACATAGTGGAGAGTTCCGACTAAACGAAATCCACCTGGAGTAGAAAATGGCAATGCCACTCCAGTATCTTTGCCAAGAACACCCCATGATCAGAAAGAAAAGGCGAAAAGATATGACGCTGGAAGATGGGCCCCTCAGGTCGAAAGGCGTCCAACGTGCTACTGAGGAAGAGTGGAGGACAATTACAAGTAGCTCCACAGCTAATGAAGTAGTTGTGCCAAAGCCGAAAGGACGCTCAGCTGTGGACGTGCCTGAAAGTGAAAGGAAAGTCCAATGCTGCAAAGAAAAATACTGCATAGGAACCTGGAATGTAAGATCTATGAACCTTGGGAAGCTGGAGGTGGTCAAACAGGAAATGGCAAGAATAAACATCAACATCCTGGGCATCAGTGAACTAAAATGGACAGGAATGGGCGAATTCAGCTCAGATGATGATCATATCTACTATTGTGGGCAAGAATCCCATAGAAGGAATGGAGTAGCCTTCACAGTCAACAAAAGTGTGGGAAAAGCTGTAATGGGATATAATCTCAAAAATGATAGAATGATGTCAGTACGAATCCAAGGCAGACCTTTCAACATCACAAAAATCCAAGTTTATGCACCAACCACCATTGCTGAGGAGACTGAAATTGGACAATTTTATGAAGATTTACAACACCTTCTAGAACTGACACCAAAGAAAGATGTTCTTCTCATTCTAGGGGACTGGAATGCTAAAGTAGGGAGCCAAGAGATAAAAGGAACAACAGGGAAGTTTGGCCTTGAAGTTCAAAACGAAGCAGGGCAAAGGCTAATAGAGTTTTGTCAAGAGAACAAGCTGGTCATCACAAACACTCTTTTCCAACAACACAAGAGGCGACTCTATACATGGAAATCACCAGATGGGCAATATTGAAATCAGATTGATTATATTCTCTGCAGCCAAAGATGGAGAAGCTCTATACAGTCAGCAAAAACAAGACCTGGAGCTGACTTTGGCTCTGATCATCAGCTTCTCATAGCAAAATTCAAGCTTAAACTGAAGATAGTAGGAAAAACCACTGGGCTACTCCGGTATAATCTAAACCAAATCCCTTATGAATACACAGTGGAAGTAAAGAACAGATTTAAGGAACTAGATTTGGTGGACAGAGTGCCTGAAGAACTTTGGATAGAGGCTCGTAACATTGTACAGGAGGCAGCAACGAAAACCATCCCAAAGAAAAGGCAATGCAAGAAAGCAAAGTGGATGTCCAATGAGGCCTTACAAATAGCAGAAAGGAGAAGGGAAACAAAATGCAAGGGAGATAGGGAAGGCTACAGAAAATTAAATGCAGACTTCCAAAGAATAGTAAGGAGAGACAAGGGGGCCTTCTTAAATGAACAATGCAAATAAATAGAGGAAAATAACAGAAAAGGAAAAACCAGAGATCTGTTCAGGAAAATTGGAGATATTAGAGGAACATTTTGTGCGAAGATGAACATGATAAAGGACAAGAATGGGAGGGACCTAACAGAAGCAGAAGACATCAAGAAGAGGTGGCAAGAATACACAGAGGAATTATATCAGAAAGATGTGGATATCCCGTACAACCCAGACAAGGTAGTTGCTGACCTTGAGCCAGACATCCTGGAGAGTGAAGTCAAGTGGGCCTTAGAAAACCTGGCTAACAACAAGGCCAGTGGAGGTGATGACATTTCAGTTGAACTATTTAAAATCTTAAAAGATGATGCTGTTAAGGTGCTACATTCAATATGCCAGCAAATTTAGAAAACTCAACAGTGGCCAGAGGACTGGAAAAGATCAGTATACATACCAGTCCCCAAGAAGGGCAGTGCCAAAGAATGCTCCAGCTACCCTACAATTGCACTCATTTCCCATGCTGGCAAGGTTATGCTCAAAATCCTCCAAAATAGGCTTCAGCAATATGTGGACCTAGAACTCCCAGAAGTACAAGCTGGATTCCGAAGGGGCAGAGGAACTAGAGACCAAATTGCTAACATGTGCTGGATTGTGGAGAACGCCAGAGAGTTCCAGAAAAACATCTACTTCTGCTTCATTGACTATGCAAAAGCCTTTGACTGTGTGGACCACAGCAAACTATGGCAAGCCCTTAAAGAAATGGGAGTGCCTCAACACCTTATTTATTTCCTGAGAAACTTATACGTGGGACAAGAAGCAAAAAAACTAAGATCATGGCCACTGGTCACATCACCTCCTGGCAAATAGAAGGGGAAGATATGGAGGCAGTGACAGATTTTACTTTCTTGGGCTCCATGATCACTGCAGAAATTTGCCAAGTGCACACACCTGATGATTTCCATTTGTTTCTCTTGCCCTTTTGTACTTCCTGCTTTGGGAGCAGATGCCTGTTCCTTGACTCTGATTCTCTGGAGTAGGTTTGAAGGTGCTGTAGGGCTTATCTTGGTCCAGAGCAGGGACGTTAACGAGGAAAACTGAGATTAAGGCACATGAAAAATGTGGAGCCTTTGGGTTTACTAAAAGGACCCCAAACCCAAAGAGGACCCCCCTCCCCCCAAAAAAAGAACTGGCAACAAAAGCAAGCCGAAGGTTTTCCTGCTCCACATCCCTTGTCCTGCTCACCTTCTTCCTGGGCAAGTAGAGCGCGTCGTGGCATCCAACCAAGGGATGGGAGGTGTGCTGGAGAAGAGGCTCCCCAGGAGGGTTGGCCCTGAGCACAAACCCATGTGGTTTATTTATTTATTTTGCATGGCCTTTAAAAGTCAAGCCATAGTAATGGATTTGGGGTTCCTGTCCTCGTAGGCAGCACAGGAGATATTTTTCTTTCTGCTGTACCTGAATGTACTTCACTCTTTTCTCTGGTGCTTCTACATAGGAAAGTTTAAGATTGGATTGCAAGATGAATGGGCTGCTTTTCCGCAGCAACAAAACATGTAGATCCAAAACAGCTCGTCTGCCATTCAACATCGACATAATACATTTTTAATGTTAGTCATTTCTTGTAAAAGTACATGATAAAAATTTAAAGAGAATAATGAGCAGTCGAGGCTGTGATGCCAATGACATTCTCTGCAGAATCTGTGGAGCTTTCAGTTGAGTGTTCATGACTGTTTCCACAATGAGTGAAATCACTGTATAACGTGTTTGTCCTCTTTCTTGACATGTCTTTCGAACACGTGCCTCTTAAAATGAAGTCCTTGATGTCTATCTGAACAAGAACAGGGATCAGGAGGAACTGCGCTTCAGAAACCTGGAAGGTAAGGGGAGTGTGAAATATGGGAGGGAGAATACAACTGCACAGTGATGGTGTGAAGGAATCGGATCCAGGGATGAAGGAAATATTAGTTACTCTACATTTTGGATAAGGTCTATAGATGGGCACCTAGAAAACTGGTTCATTATGGTTCAGGTTTTTTTTTTTTTTTTTTTTTTTTTTTTTTTTTTTTTTTTTTTAGTTTGTGCAGGGAAACTTAGAGCCAGCAAGCCGGCTTCCCTTCTCAGAGCCAGTGCACATGTGCTCGCTGCTCAGGTGATAGGTGGGCACATGCGTAGAAGTTGCAGGAAGGGAAATTGGCCCACTGCCCCTGACGGTGGTGGCGATGGTGGCAAAGGCAGCAGGGGCAAGGGCAGGTCGGTGGAGGTGACAAGGGCAGTGGTAAGGAGCAGGTGGGCATCCATTTTGCTGAAACAAATGAAATGCCAAAGAGAAAAAAGTTTGGGTCTTTCTTTTGCTTTGCCAAAATAGGATTCCTGCACTGGGTTGCAAACCGAACCAGGAACCAGTCCAATTTGTCAGGTTTTGTGGTTCATGGTTCGGTTTGTGCTCATCTGTCATAAGGTCTCTTTTTCTAGACTTTGACTGCCCTCTAGTGGTTTGAGAGAGGAGTGCAGTAACTCCAACTCTTCTTAAATCCAAGGAAGCTGCTGTAGGGAAGCCCGGCCTAGACCATCCCGTAGCCCTTGCTTGCCTTCAGGGGCAGCCCCTTGATCTTTGGGCCACTCCAGAGGAACTCGGCTGTAACCTCAGAGATAATTGTGACTGTTCTTCATTGGACTGAAGGCCTTGGGCAACCCTTTCGGGCTAGGAAAGCTTGGCCTTCCGATTTCAACTCTGTGTGGCTCTTTATCTGGACCAGGCGTCTTTTTTCAGCTGAAGTGGGTTGGTATGCTTTTTTGTTGTTATGCGAGTGGTTTGTTTGTTCTGTTTTGTGATTTAACGTTTTTGGTCTCAATTTTTCCCCTCCCTCCCAAACCCACTTTTTTCTTTATATGCATAGAGATTTTTAATTATCTGAATGAGCTAGATGAAGAGACATGGGACCTTCACCTCAAAGGCCATTCTAAGTCAGCACCAGATAACTGTGCCCCACGTTTTATCTGGATAGCGGGTCCTCTGCCTGGGTCAAAGCCAGATTATATAAATGGAAATAAAGAAAGACAATGTTATGTTTATTTAGGTAACTCCACATAGGTTTTTTAAAAGGAACATAAAAACCACAGAGAAAAGAAGACAACAACATATTGGGGGGGGGGGAGACAAGCGATCTCTTCCAGAAGTTTAAAGAAATCCAAGAGAAACCCTAATTAGGAATGCTGAATTCCTAATGGAAGGACACTATGTGACCAGGAGAGAATGAAGGTGGAAACAATATAGAGAGAATAGGTAGCCCTATTAGCCTGTGCAAGAATATCAGGCAAAACTCAAAGAAACAAGACAAGACAAAAAAAAAGATAAAAATTTGTGGCACCTTAAAAGACTAACCATTATACTGTACTTTAATGTAAGCTTTTGTGGACATGTCCACTGCATAAAACATAAAGAAACAGGTTGAAATGAAATGTTTAAGTGTACAGTATTTCATTTAACCCCTGAGAGAGGTTAAAAAGACAGTAAGTAGGACACAGGGCTCAAGACAGGTGGAGATAAGAAAAGGAGCAAGGCAGGAAGTGGACAGGGATCTGTTCCTGCAGAGAATTACAGCTCAGGGCTAAGCAGGTCTACTCTGATTAGGACCAGAGTCTCCTCATGAGCAGGAGCCCAAGCACAACAGGATTAGGATAAAAGAAGTGTGGGGGGGAAACACAGGTTAGTGCCGAAAGCTTAAACTAGACTGAAATTTAAAATCTAGATTTAAACTCTAGCCAAAATGGCCGCCCTAACGAGGATCTTCGCTGGATGGTATTTCGCCCATTGGAATGCTTTGAATGGTTTTCAATGCATTCCAATGGGTTTTTTTATTTTGCTTGACGACAATTTCATTGTACAGCGATTTTGCTGGAACGGATTATTGTCATCAAGCGGGGCACCACTGTATTTTGAAATAGAATTTCATGTGCAGCTTGTTTTAGGGTATGTTGAGCTACTGCTGATTTTTTTCGGTTGTTTTAGTCTGTTTTAGTCTCATGTTCTTTGATTTTGGTGTGAATGCTGCATTTTGGGGTTCCAATATATAGCTGTCCACAACTGCAAGGTATCCGGTATACTCCTGCAGTGGTGAGGGGGTCCCTTTTGTCCTTTGCTGACCGTAACATTTGTAGTATTTTTGCGGTGGGTCTGAATACTGTTTGTAGGTTGTGTTTTTTCAAAAGTTTCCCCATGCGGTCCGTGACCCCTTTGATGTATGGCAGAAATACTTTATTTGTGGGTGGCTGTTTTTCCTCTTCAGTTTGGTGTTGTTTTCTCGGTTTGATGGCTCTTCTGATTTCATTCTTGGAGTAGCCATTTGCCTGTAGGGCCCAATTCAGATGGTTGAGTTCGGTGCTGAGAAATTGAGCTTCACAGTTCTGATACCAGTGTTTTGATTATGTGTCTTTGTTGTTGTGGGTGGTGGTTGGAGTTTTTGTGTAGGTAGCGGTCTGTGGGTGGGTTTTCTGTAGACTTTGTGTCCCAATAGGAGGTCAGTGTTTTGTATGACCATGGCATCTAAGAATGGGAGTTGGCCCTCTATTTCTTTTTCCATGGTGAATTAAATATTTGGGGGGATGTTGTTAAGATGGTTTAGAAATTCTTCCAGTTTTTCTTCGCTGTGGTTCTAAATTGTGAAGGTGTCATCCCCATATTGGAACCAGACTGTGGGTGTGAAGGGTGCCGAAGCCAGGGCCTGTTTTTTGAAGGAACTAGAGACCAAATTGTTAACATGTGCTGGATTGTGGAGAAAGCCAGAGAGTTCCAGAAAAACATCTACTTCTGCTTAATTGACTATGCAAAACCCTTTGGCTGTGTTGACCAAAACAAACTATAGCAAGTTCTTAAAGAAATGGTGGTGCCAGACCACCTTATCTGTCTCCTGAGAAATCTATATGTGGGACAGGAAGCAACAGCTAAAACTAGATATGGAACAACTGGGAAATTGGAAAAGGAGTGTGACAAGGCTGTGTATTGTCTCCTGCTTATTTAACTTACATACAGAACACATGTGAAAGGCTGGACTGGATGAATTCCAAACTGGAATTAAGACTGCCGGAAGAAATATCAACAACCTCAGATATAAGATGATACCACTTTGATGGCAGAAAGTGAGGAGGAATTAAAGAATCTGTGCTGTCGTCTGAAGATGCCGGCCACAGAGAGTGGCGAAATGTTAGGAAGAACAACCTTCAGAACACAGCCAAAGAGCCCGAAAAACCCACAACAACCAATTAAAGAATCTCTTATTGAGGGTGAAAGAGGAGAGTGCAAAAATGGTCTGAAGCTCAACATAAAAAAACCCTAAGATCATGGCCACTGGCCCCATCACCTACTGGGAAATAGAAGGGGAAGATATGGAGGCAGTGACAGATTTTACTTTCTTGGGCTCCGTGATCACTGCAGATGGGGACAGCAACCACGAAATCGAAAGACACCTGCTTCTTGGGAGGAAAGCGATGACAATCCTCGACAGCATCTAAAAAAGCAGAGACATCACCTTGCGGACAAAGGGTCACATAGTCAAAGTTATGGTTTTCGCAGTACTGATGGATGGATGTAAGAGCTGGACCATAAGGAAAGCTGACTGCTGAAGAATTGATGCTTTTGAATTGTGGTGCTGGAGGAGACTTTTTAGATTCCTCTGGACAGCAAGGAGATCAGACCTATCAATTCTGAAGGAAATCAACCCTGAGTGCTCACTGGAAGGACAGATCCTAAAGCTGAGGCTCCAGTACTTTGGCCATCTCATAAGAAGAGAAGACTCCTTAGAAAAGACCCTGATGTTGGGAAAAGAGGAGAAGGGGACAACAGAGGATGAGATGTTTGGACAGTGTCACCGAAGCTACCAACATGAATTTGACCCAACTCTGGGAGGCAGTGGAAGACAGGAGCACCTGGTGTACTCTGGTCCATGGGGTCACGAAGAGTCGGATACGACTTAATGATTAAACAAGAGCAACAAACATATCTACATGCAGTCAGACTAGTTGTTTGGGGGCTATCCTTTGTTTTGCACTGAAAGTCATATGTATAACTATATGACTCTTGGACAAAAGTCATGGGTGTGTCCTTGTTGCAAGAAGCTCCATGAACTCAGGGAACAGTTTCGCTCCCTTGAGGTCTTGGTTGCAGACTGGGAGAAGCAGAGACAGAGAGGGCCCACAGTAAGACTTCCAGGGACCTTCAGGCATTGTTCTACACACAGGCAAGCAGCTCCTCAGCTGCTGGGCTTGGAAGTCTCCGGGCTGGAGGACACATATCTGGACAAGAGGGAAACCTTCTTCAGGTGATGGGCCTGTATCCACTTGCACGGAGGATACTCCTTGTGGGGAGGAAGGAATGGGGCTTCTCGTCGTGGGATATTTGATTGTCAGGAACATAGAGTGAGGAGTCTATGATGGTTGTGAGGACTGCACAGTGACTTGCCTGCTTAGTGCAAAGTTTTCAGACATCACGGCTCGTCGAGATAGACTGGTAGAGAGTGCTGGGAATGAGGTAGCAGTAGTGGAGCCTTTTGGGTTTACCAAAAAGACCCCAAACCCAAAGAGGACCCCCCTCCCCCCGAGAAAAAGAACTGACAAGAAAAGCAAACCAAAGGTTTTCCTCCTCCACATCCCTCGTCCTGCTCACCTTTTGCTTGAGCGAGTAGAGCAGGTGGTGTCATCCAATCAGGAGAAACAGAGGCAGGGAGGTGTGCTGGAGAAGACAAACACCCCGTCCCCAGAGGAATGGCCCTGAGCATAAACCCTTGTGAGTTTTTTGCATGCCCTTCAATAGTGATGCCATAGTATTGGATTTGGGGTTCCTTTTCTCATAGCCAGCATAGGATAACTTCCCTTTCTGTTGTTCTGGAATGTACTTTAGTGCAGTGGTCCCCAACCTTGGGCTCCAGATGTTCTTGGACTTCAATTCCCAGAAATCCTGGCCAGCAGAAGTGGTGGTGAAGTTTTCTGGGAGTTGTAGTTCAAGAACATCTGGAGGCCCAAGGTTGGGGACCACTGCTTTAGTATTTTCTGTGGTGCCTATACAGCACAGCCTAGCATTGGACTGCAAGTTGAATGGGTAGGTGCACCTCCTGCATTGATCTATGATCTACTCCAAAAGACCATCACATGTGGTAGAGTAAACTTAGGAAATAATGCGGGGGGAGGGGGCTTGAGCCCAGGTGAATAAATAGACTTTTTCTAGATTCCAGATTTCCCCAGAGAGGTTGCCCAAAGCCTTTTTAGAACCAACAGGGCAGTGAACATGTATGTATGGACCACACGCTACCAGGTCTACCAGAAAGCACAGCTGTGTTCTCAGTCAGTATTCTAGGCTTTACTGCAGCTAGAAAAGATGCTGTTCCAAAAGAACTCATCTGCCATTCAAGATCCAAGTAATATAAACATTTTTAATGCTATCCAATTTTAAGAGTGCTTGATAAAAATGGAAGGAGAATAATGAGCAGTATAGGCTATGATGCCAATGACGTTCTCTGAACAAACTGTAGTCTACTCAGCTAAGTGTTCCTGACTGTTTCTGTGATGAGTGAAATCACTGTATAACATGGGCATCTTTTTTTTGGACATGTCTTGTGGACACGTGAATCTTTAGAACAACTCAATGATATCAAGAAACACCAAGAAAAGAAACGGAAAGAGGGGGAAACCAGCTGCAATAGAGGTAAGAGGAGTGTGAAATATGAGAGAGACAATACAACTGCACAGCAAAAGTATGATCTGAGACAGGAATGAAGGAATTCTAAGAAACTCTACATTTTAAATAAGTTCTTTTTTTCTTAGGGCTTGCCTCTTCTCTAGCGGATTCTGATAGGAGTGCCATAACTGCAGCTCTTCTTAAAGCCAAGGAATCTGCTGTAGGGAAGCCCTAAACCACTGGTTCTTAACCTTGGGTTACTCAGGAGTTTTGGACTGCAACTCCCAGAAGCCTTCACCACCAGCTGTCCTGACTGGGGCTTCTGGGAGTTGCAGTTCAAAAGCATCCGAGTAACAAAGGTTAAGAACCACTGCCCTAAACAACCCCGTAGCCCTTGCTTGCCTTCAGGGGGGCAGCCCCTTGATCTTTGGGCAACTCCAGAGAAACTCAGGGGCCAGTTCTTCATTGGACTGAAAGCCTTGGGCAACCCTTTCGGGACTGGAAAGCTTGGCCTACCAATGTCAACTTAGTGAGGCTCTTTATCTGGATAGGGAGTCCTTTTTTCTTTTTTCTTTTCTTTTTTTCTCCTTATAAAAGTAGGGTAAGGTAAGGGGCATTTGACCAAACTCCGGGAGGCAGTGGAAGACAGGAGGGCCTGGCGTGCTCTGGTCAATGGGGTCACGACAAGGCGGACACAACTTAACGACTAGATGACAAAAGGTAAGGGACAGCTGGGATAAGGGTACCCTCAGAGGGGGTGGATTTGAACGGATACGTTACAAATCAATATTTTTTTCATAGTAATTCTATGCATTCTCTTCTAGTGATAGTTTCACATGGAAAGAAATATAAACAGTGAGCAAGAGGGAAAAATCAAATTCAGACAGATATATTGTTATTCTAATTATTGATTATGTAGCTCACTGGTTCTTAACCTTGGGTTACTCAGGAGTTTTGGACTGCAACTCCCAGAAGCCTTCACCACCAACTGTGCTGGCTGGGGTTTCTGGGAGTTGCAGTTCAAAAACATCCGAGTAACAAAGGTTAAGAACCACTGATGTAGCTGATAGTCTTTATCCATCATTTATTCTGTTTCTTCTGCAGCCATACAGATAATTATGTATCAGTCCACTATTCTATCTACCTTGTAACCATGTATATAATTGTGACCAAATTTTCCGATGGCCTTTTTTCTTTTTTGCCTCTAGCCAATCTGATAGTATGTCCTCTATTTGCAGTGTTCTAGGTTCCTTCCAGTATTTCACAAAAAACTATTCTTGCTGCTGTTATAATATGAATAGCTAAATGTGATTTTTCAGAGTCTAGTATATCTGGCAATATATTTAATAGGAATAGTTCTGGTACCATCGGTATTGAAGTTTCTAATATCTCTTGTGGCATCTGATTCACTGTATTCCAGTCTCTTTGGGCGTCTTTGCACATCCACCACATGTGATAAAATGTTCCTTCTTTCTGTTTATATTTCCAACATATATTTGAAATCTGGGTGCTTATTTTAGCCAGTGTTGTGGGGGGTCACGTACCATCTGTAAAACATTTTGTATATATTCTCTTTAAATACAACAGATTTAGTTAATTTTATATTTGTTTTCCAAATTTGTTCCCATTGATCCAGTTCAATATTATGTCCTACATTCTGTGCCCATTTAATCATACATGCCTTACCACTTCATCTTGTGTTTCAAAATCTAACAGAAAATTATATAATAGCTTAATACATTTTCCTTCTGATTCTAGAAGAAATCTGTCAAAGTAAAAGCCCTGTTGATTATCTTTAGGAAACCTTGATAATAATTGTGATCGCAATTCATTTAAACGCCTTGACCTACTAACTCTTGTTGAGTTTTGATAGAACCATCAAAATTTAAAACCTCACTATATCTTACTATTTTCTTGTTTTCTCTCAGATATTGTAGGGCCATTTTTTCAACTGAAGTGGGTTGGTACACCTCTTTGTTCTTGCACTGGTGGTTCTTGTGCTGTTTTATGTTTTAACATTTTAGGTCTGCTTCTCCTTCCTTTTTTTTCTTCTTTATATGTGTAGACATCTTTAATTATCTGAGCAATCTAAATGAAGGCACGTGGCACGAATTGCTTCCTCTCTTGAAAAACAAAAGCCATTACAATTTTTAAAAAGTGTGCTGCTTAAAGGCCTTTCTGAGCTCTTCTCCTGCCTCATGAAGGATTAGCCGTCCTGGACTGGAGGTCCACTCCCAACAGGCAGAAGATTGCACCATAACCTAGTCAAATACACGTCCCACTGAATCTGATGTGAAAAGCTAGCCTATGTCCCTATCAGTCATTCTGGCAAAGAACCAAGCATAGCAAACTTTGTCTGGATCCAAGCCAGAATAACTTTCACATATTTTAAGAAGAGAGATAAAGCTACATAGCAATACAAAGGAGTTCTTCTTCATGGCCTCTGTGAATGCACACAATTGGGTTGTAGTGTACCTGATCAGGACCTCTTGGAAGTTTCCAGAGCTTTAAGACATGTGATTAGTGGAACGTTCCTCTATGGAGCGCATTCTGCACCCATCAGAAGTCCCCTCAATTCCTTTTAGCCACCACCTAGGTTAGAACTACAGTGGTGCCTCGCATAGCGAGGTTTATCCGTTCCGGATTAACCTTCGCTATAGCGAAACATCGCTGAACGGGACAAAAAAAGCCATTGGAATGCATTAAACATCGTTTAATGCGTTCCAAATCGGCCCAAAACTCACTGTTCAGCGATGCTCCCGGGGTCCGGCAGCCATTTTCGCGCCCTCGGTAACCGAGGGGAGGGCGCGAAAACGCGTGTGGCCATTTTGGGTGTCCGGCAACAGCCGATCGCCCGAGGGCAAGAGGAGGAGGAGGAAGAGGGAAAGGGGGGCGGACACACGACCGCGCGCCACTTTCTTTCCTCCATCTGCCTGCCTGTGTTCCTCCCCAGCGGCGGCAGAAGAGGGAGGAGGAGGAAGAGGGAAAGTGTGGGGGGAGGAGGACAAAGAAGGGAGGCGGACGCACGAGCGCGCACCACTTCCCTCCCTCCGCCTGCCTGTCTTGCCGCCTGTGTTCCTCCCCAGCGGCGGGAGAAGAGATAGGAGGAGGAAGAGGGAAAGTGTGGGGGGAGGAGGACGAAGAAGGGAGGCGGACGCACGAGCGCGCGCCACTTCCCTCCCTCCGCCTGCCTATCTCGCCGCCTGCTTTCCTCCCCGGCCAGCACGGCCCCGCATCACTCTCGCGGCGGCAGCGGCGGCTCCTTCCAACGGGCCCCCCACATGGAAGATCGTTAAGCGAGTTTTGCCCATTGGGGCCGACGCTATGCCTCCGCATTAGCGATCCCGGAAAAGGGATCGCTATGCGGATTCGTCGTTATACGGTGCGCTCGTAATACGAGGCACCACTGTATCTCGACGAGCTAGAGCAACTTTATGTGCTTTAGATCTTCTTCATGCCTTCACAGCCTACTAGTTTTCAGTTGACATTTCCCTGTGAGTTCTATCCATTTTACTCTTCTTCACATTTTATTCTATTTACCCAGTTACTTTCGTTTTTCCTTTTCCCCCCTTTCCCCCTTCTTTTATGCCCCCCAGGCCATTTAAGCATTGTATGCTTTGCACAAATCAGATACCACTTTCTGATGGCCACGATCGCTGTTTATTTTGCCTGGGTGAACAATACCAAACACAATCCTGCCCAGAGTGTAAAAAATACTCAGAAAACCAGCTTTGAAATTTCATTTACAACGATTAAGATCTTTCCTTTGGGAAAGGTCTCTACACCTGCCAACAGCCCAGATGGAATCTACTTTACCCTCTATTCCTAGATTGGACCCTCCTCGCTCGATATTGAGCCCGAGGACACATTCTCCAAAAAGGAACAATCCAAGTCAGTGTAGAAATCAAAACTGTCATCTGTGTTGAATGTTTCTTTGACCCGCACTAAAGACTCATAATCTAAAAAGAAAGGAGATAAGACCAAGGATAAAAAAGCTAAGAAATCATCTCAGCCTACCTCTGTAGATCCACCTCAAACACTCTTCCCCTCGCCAATCTTAGAGGAGTCCTCTTGAGATGCTCCTGAGTCTCTCTTCGAGAGGGAAGATGTACCCATTTCTCCTTCAGGCCAACCTCCTGCTTCAGCAGAGAGCTTGTTGCCCAGCGCTGGCCTCTCAGTGGCTGATGTATCCTCCAACCTGGCCTTGGCCCATTCTAGCCCTGCATTATCAGGGCGGGCAGTACCAATACAACTCTCCAGATCAGAGTCATTACAGAGGTCCGCTCCTCGTAAGCACAAGTCTAAGAAAAGAGATCTCTCCCCTGCGGAATATGACCCACCGCATAGAGAGTACTATTACCAAGAACCCTCTCGATACTATCTGAGAGCTGAGTACTGGGACCGTATTACACTCAATATGACCCATACCATCATGAGGAAGACACAGACAAGCCAATATAAGGAACCTAAATGAGTTTGATATGCCTTTCCCTATCAACCTAGGCGTTCCCCTTCCATATCACCCTCTCCGCCTTGATACTTGCACCGGATCCATACACCGAAAGCAATGTCTTCCTCCCAAACTCTCATGACCACTAAGTCAGCGCTTAAACGTACAGTGCATACAACAGACCAACCTCCACCGAAATTGTCCTGACAATCCTCTACCATTGTCGCTGAATTTCATCATCGACAACACATTTCCTCGATACAGTAACCACTACCTACAAGGGTCCGCCTCCTGCTCCATCCGAAGCAGTCAAGCCCACAACTATACATCAGAGTAACTCCATATACCAACAGGTTCAGACCTTCAGATATCTGGGGATCCTTTTTCACTTCCGGCATTCATGGAGTCCACATCGCACTTCTGTAACTGCATCTTCCTCCCTTTCCCTCAGTGCAATTTCCCGTTTTCGCTTCCACTCTGGCAATCAGTATGTCCCTGCTGCCATTAAAATCCTATACTCTAAAACAATCTCCCAGCTACTCTATGGAGTCCCAATCTGGATCGAGGCAGCAAACTCTGAAATTGACAAGGTGGCCGCCTCCTTTCTCAGGAAAATCCTTGGGATCCCTAATCTTATTAGACTCTCCACCATCATCCTAGAATTGGGTATCCACTTACCCTCCACACTAGCCTGGACCATTACCTTCAAGTTCTGGCTCAGAATTCACCTCCTAACCCCCCCTGATTCAATCTTACAAAACTTATTAAAGGACCCCTTTACTTCCATGTGGTTCCACTTTATAGAAGCCAAATTATCTTCATTATCTCTCTCTGTCGAAACCTTAGCCGACATGAATCTCCACTCAGCACATCAAACCATTAGGTCCAGTGTTTATGATCTTGAATACACAACCTTATTTTCCCAAATGAACCCTATTTGCTCTCCTCTTGCTTTTGGCCTATCCCCTTCCCTCGGCCGTCCCTTTAATTATTTTAACCAACTGTCCAACCCTCAAAAAAGACGAGCTTTCATGCTTGCCAGGCTGAACATTTTTCCATCTGCAGCCCACTTCGGAAGATTTACAAGAACTCCTCGTTCCAACAGACTGTGCCATTTCTGTGCATCCGAACCCGATTCTCCGGACCACATTTTACTTCGGTGTCCAACTCACAATATCCCTCGCAAGTGGCTGCTAGGCCCACTTCTCTCCTCCCTTTCCCCTTTTTTTCCTGACCCTTCCCCCATACTTCTGAGCGATTTTTCGACTTCTATTACCAGTCAAGTAGCTGAGTTCCTCCTCACTGTTATGAAGACCTCCCCCCACCCCAAACCCTCATAAATTTTCCTGAACCTAACCTACTACAACCCCTTGCCTGCCCCTCCCTTTACCTGGAACTGGAATGTAACTGTGCTATGTACTCCCTTGTACCATATAATGCCAATAAAGGTTTCTAAGAATGAATGAATGAATACATCAGAGTCCACAGCAAGGTCTCTGATGCCAAAATCATGACGCCAATCACCATCATCTGATTCAATGGCCTCGGATCACAATCCGCCTTCCAAGGTGTCACATGAGTCTCCCTCTAATCTTCCTATTCTGGGATTGGATGTAGTAGAAAACCACCCTCCTTCTCCTTCTGAGAACTTTACATCGTATTCACAACTTGTCCTAAATCCCTCCAGGTTGAGGAACTCCCATCTCCGAAACAGGACTTGGTATTCAATGACATTAATCAGGACAAGACCTTTCACTCAGCCTATCATTCATACCAGCTATGCTTGACCTAGTCAAAGAATCATGGGATAAGCCACTATCCTCCCTCCAAATTTCAAGGAGAGTTGAGAATCATTACAAAACCCATGGTGCAGACACGTCTTTCGTGGCGAAACATCTGATTCCAAACTCCATTATAGTGGAATCAAACCAATCCTGAGCCAGAAATAAATCATCTGTGGCTCAGTTAACAGAGAGGGAAGAAAATTAGATATATTGGGCAGACACCTATATCCTTTAACATCCTTTCTAGTGAGAGTGGCCAACTATCAGGCTGCGTTGGGAGCATACCATCGCCAACTATGGAATAAAGTTCTCCCAATCTTACAAACAGCACCTGAGGAGGCTAATTCAGAGGCACTCAATATTCACCTTGAAGCCTCCACATTAGCAAAGCAACAGCACATTGCCTTGAGGCACACACCCAATGCTGCCTCCAAAGCTATGGCCACCTTAGTTGCCCTCCAACGCCATGCATGGCTCCGATCAGCACGTGTTTTGGATGATACCAAGTCCCATATCAAAGACCTTCCTTTTGACAGTATCCATTTGTTCAACGAAAATCTCCATAAAATTAAAAAAAACGGCCAGCTCATATGCCACAGAGCAGACATGCCATAACCAACGTCCACAATGGCGTCAACAGCCTTTTGTGCACCAACATTTTCAGCAACAATACAAGCCATACAGAAATCAGACATCAGATAGACCCTTTTTGGTCCCGTCCACCTCTACTACCTCCACCTTTCAGCCTCAATCACAACCTCAGTGACGTCAATCCTTTCGTCACCCACAGAAGTCAAAGCAATAGGCCTGACTCCGTCCAGCCCGAGGTCCATGTTTCCGATACATTTCTAACTCACCTTCACCCCCTCCTCAGCTCATGCACTCATATCACAAAAGACCACTGGGTGCTTTCAATAATTCAATGTGGTTACCTAATTGAATTCAGACATCTTCCACCAGTCAGTCACACCAAGTACACGCCATACTCATCAGCCCTCCGAGATGAAATCACTTCTCCAAAAACATGCTGTCGTTGCAGTTCCACCTTATTTATTTATTTATTTATTTATTTATTTATTTATTTATTTATTTATTTATTTGATTTATATCCCGCCCATCTGGTATATTTATACCACCTTCTGATCTCCACAATGATTTCTACTCTTTGTATTTCACGGTACCAAAAAAAATGGAGGCCTCCATCCCATCCTTGATCTCAGAAACCTCAACAACTACATCCGTCCCAGATGTTTCAGAATGGTTACACTCGACACCATCATCCCTGTCCTTTCACAGGGAGATTGGTTCATAGTAATAGATCTTCAAGATACATATTTCCACCCAAGGTTTTCCTGCTCCACATCCCTCGTCCTGCTCACCTTCTTCCTGGGCAAGTAGAGCGCGTCGTGGCATCCAACCAAGGGATGGGAGGTGTGCTGGAGAAGAGGCTCCCCAGGAGGGTTGGCCCTGAGCACAAACCCATGTGGTTTATTTATTTATTTCGCATGGCCTTTAAAAGTCAAGCCATAGTAATGGATTTGGGGTTCCTGTCCTCGTAGCCAGCACAGGATATATTTTTCTTTCTGCTGTACCTGAATGTACTCCACTCTTTTCTCTGGTGCTTCTACATAGGAAAGTTTAGGATTGGATTGCAAGATGAATGGGATGCTTTTCCGCAGCAACAAAACATGTAGGTCCAAAACAGCTTGTCTGCCATTCAACATCGACATAATACATTTTTAATGTTAGTCATTTCTTGTAAAAGTACATGATAGAAATGTAAAGAGAATAATGAGCAGTCGAGGCTGTGATGCCAATGACATTCTCTGCAGAATCTGTGGAGCTTTCAGTTGAGTGTTCATGACTGTTTCCACAATGAGTGAAATCACTGTATAACGTGTTTGTCCTCTTTCTTGACATGTCTTTCGAACACGTGCCTCTTAAAATGAAGTCCTTGATGTCTGTCTGAACAAGAACAGGGATCAGGAGGAACTGCGCTTCAGAAACCTGGAAGGTAAGGGGAGTGTGAAATATGGGAGGGAGAATACAACTGCACAATGATGGTGTGAAGGAATCGGATCCAGGGATGAAGGAAATATTAGTTACTCTACATTTTGGATAAGGTCTGTAGATGGGCACCACCTAGAAAACTGGTTCGTTATGGTTCAGGGCTTTTAAAAAAAAGTTTGTGCAGGGAAACTTTTAGAGCCAACAAGCCAGCTTTCCTTCTCAGAGCCAGTGCACATGTGCTCGCTGCTCAGGCGATAGGTGGACACATGCGTAGAAGTTGCAGGAAGGGAAATTGGCCCACTGCCCCTGACGGTGGTGGCGATGGTGGCAAAGGCAGCAGGGGCAAGGGCAGGTCGGTGGAGGTGACAAGGGCAGTGGTAAGGAGCAGGTGGGCATCCATTTTGCTGAAACAAATGAAATGCCAAAGAGAAAAAAGTTTGGGGCTTTGTTTTGCTTTGCCAAAATAGGATTCCTGCACTGGGTTGGCAAACCGAACCAGGAACCAGTCTAATTTATCAGGTTTTGTGGTTCATGGTTCGGTTTGTGCTCATCTGTCATAAGGTCTCTTTTTCTAGACTTTGACTGCCCTCTAGTGGTTTGAGAGAGGAGTGCAGTAACTCCAACTCTTCTTAAATCCAAGGAAGCTGCTGTAGGGAAGCCCGGCCTAGACCATCCCGTAGTCCTTGCTTGCCTTCAGGGGCAGCCCCTTGATCTTTGGGCCACTCCAGAGGAACTCGGCTGTAACCTCAGAGATAATTGTGACTGTTCTTCATTGGACTGAAGGCCTTGGGTAACCCTTTCGGGCTAGGAAAGCTTGGCCTTCCGATTTCAACTCTGTGTGGCTCTTTATCTGGACCAGGGGTCTTTTTTCAGCTGAAGTGGGTTGGTATGCTTTTTTGTTGTTATGCGGGTGGTTTGTTTGGTCTGTTTTGTGATTTAACGTTTTTGGTCTCAATTTTTCCCCTCCCTCCCAAACCCACTTTTTTCTTTATATGCATAGAGATTTTTAATTATCTGAATGAGCTAGATGAAGAGACATGGCACCTTCACCTCGAAGGCCATTCTAAGTCAGCACCAGGTAACTGTGCCCCACTTTTTATCTGGATAGGGGGTCCTCTGCCTGGGTCAAAGCCAGATTATATAAATAGAAATAAAGAAAGACAATGTTATGTTTATTTAGGTAACTCCACATAGGTTTTTTAAAAGGAACATAAAAACCACAGAGAAAAGAAGACAACAACATACGGGGTGGGGGTGGGGGGAGACAAGCGATCTCTTCCAGAAGTTTAAAGAAATCCAAGAGAAACCCTAATTAGGAATGCTGAATTCCTAATGGAAGGACACTATGTGACCAGGAGAGAATGAAGGTGGAAACAATATAGAGAGAAGAAACAAACGGATGGCAGACTTCTTTGAAGTGGTAGCCCTATTAGCCTGTGCAAGAATATCAGGCAAAATCCAAAGAAACAAGACAAGACAAGAAAAAAAAAGATAAAAACTTGTGGCACCTTAAAAGACTAACCATTATACTGTACTTTAATGTAAGCTTTTGTGGACATGTCCACTTCATAAGACATAAAGAAACAGGTTGAAATGAAATGTTTAAGTGTACAGTATTTCATTTAACCCCTGAGAGAGGTTAAAAAGACAGTAAGTAGGACACAGGGCTCAAGACAGGTGGAGATAAGAAAAGGAGCAAGGCAGGAAGTGGACAGGGATCTGTTCCTGCAGAGAATTACAGCTCAGGGCTAAGCAGGTCTACTCTGATTAGGACCAGAGTCTCCTCAGGAGCAGGAGCCCAAGTACAACAGGAATAGGATAAAAGAAGGGGGGGGGGGCACAGGTTAGTGCCGAAAGCTTAAACTAGACTGAAATTTAAAATCTAGATTTAAACTCTAGCCAAAGTTCTAAAAACTCTAAAGCCAGTAAGTTTAAAATTATGGGGGGATCAGAATGGGGTCTAAAACAGGATTAAAAACAGACCTGTCCAAAGGTCAGTTGGAATTAAAAGGTCAAGGCTGTAGGCTTCAGTTTCCCAGAGAATTGCATCAGCTAACCTTTTCAGGAGTTACAAATTTGATTAATGAGTTGCTAAAGGACTTAGGGAGCACTCTAATCAGGGCCCCATTGTCCTCCTGACCTTGCAGTCCTCTTCTGTCCTTTGCAGTCAGCCAGAAGGGCAAGGGGAGGAGCAAGGAAAGATCATAAAAGTGCCCTTGCTCAAGCGCAGGTGCATCTTGCAACAAAGTGCTGCAACAAAATACAGGTTGAAAAGACACAATGATGGTTGTTGTGGGTTTTTTGGGCTCTTTGGCCGTGTTCTGAAGGTTGTTCTTCCTGACGTTTTGCCAATCTCTGTGGCCGGCTTCTTCAGAGGACTGGAGTAGGAACTCTGTCCATGCTCTGTTGCTGTTTGTTGGATAGTTGAGTATTTATAGCTGTGGGAATATTTTTTTTGTCTTTTTTCAGGAGATAGGGTGATCAGCATGTTTTTGTTGTGATCAGGATGGGGAGATTATCTGTTACTGTGATTGATGGGTGTTGTTAGCTGGTCTTTTTTTGTGCAATGTTCCCTGGTCCTTGTGGCTGGTTAGAGTTCATTGACCTTTTACAGGCTGTAGTTTTCAATATTGGGAGCCAGGCCGCGTTTAGTTTTAGGCCTTCATCTTTTTTGTTGAAATTCTGTTTATGTTTATGGATTTCAATGGCTTCCCTGTGCAGTCTTAACATAGTGGTTACTGATGTTGTCCAGTACTTCAGTATAGTTGTGACCCGCTTAACGATTACCCTGCTCCACGACGAATCCGCTTAATGATAAAGTTTTTGCGATCGCTTTTAAACGATGTTTAAATGGGGGAATTTTGCTTGACGATGATCAGTTCCCTGCTTTGGGAACCAATTTTTCACTTAACGACGATCAGAAAATAGCTGATCTTGGGGTTTCATAATGGCCGCCGGTTGTACAAAATGGCTCCCCACTGTGTTAGGGACAGATTCCTTGCTATACAGGGAGCAGAAAATGGCCGCCCTAACGAGGATCTTCGCTGGACGGTATTTCGCCCATTGGAATGCTTTGAATGGTTTTCAATGCATTCCAATTGGGTTTTTTATTTTGATTGACGACAATTTCATTGTACAGCGATTTTGCTGGAATGGATTATTGTTATCAAGCGGGGCACCACTGTATTTTGAAATAGAATTTCATGTGCAGCTTGTTTTAGGGTATGTTCAGCTACTGCTGATTCTTTTCGGTTGTTTTAGTCTGTTTTAGTCTCATGTTCTTTGATTTTGGTGTGAATGCTGCATTTTGGGGTTCCAATATATAGCTGTCCACAACTGCAAGGTATCCGGTATACTCCTGCAGTGGTGAGGGGGTCCCTTTTGTCCTTTGCTGACCGTAACATTTGTAGTATTTTTGCGGTGGGTCTGAATACTGTTTGTAGGTTGTGTTTTTTCAAAAGTTTCCCCATGCGGTCCGTGACCCCTTTGATGTATGGCAGAAATACTTTATTTGTGGGTGGCTGTTTTTCCTCTTCAGTTTGGTGTTGTTTTCTCGGTTTGATGGCTCTTCTGATTTCATTCTTGGAGTAGCCATTTGCCTGTAGGGCCCAATTCAGATGGTTGAGTTCGGTGCTGAGAAATTGAGCTGCACAGTTCTGATTTGCACTGTTTACCAGTGTTTTGATTATGTGTCTTTGTTGTTGTGGGTGGTGGTTGGAATTTTTGTGTAGGTAGCGGTCTGTGGGTGGGTTTTCTGTAGACCTTGTGTCCCAATAGGAGGTCAGTTTTTTGTATGACCATGACATCTAAGAATGGGAGTTGGCCCTCTATTTCTTTTTCCATGGTGAATTAAATATTTGGGTGGATGTTGTTAAGATGGTTTAGAAATTCTTCCAGTTTTTCTTCGCTGTGGTTCTAAATTGTGAAGGTGTCATCCCCATATTGGAACCAGACTGTGGGTGTGAAGGGTGCCGAAGCCAGGGCTTGTTTTTCGAAATGTTCCATGTAGAAGTTGGTTATAACTGTGCTAAAGCACAGTGAGTTTAGCAGCTGTGTGAGTTTAGCAGCAGGGCAAGGAAGCCAGGGCTCCAGATACTGCTTGTCACTTCCTTGGAGAAGAGGTTTGGCAAGCTCTAAACAAATATCTAACAACACGAGAGGCAATTCTACATATGGACATCACCAGATGAGCAGTACCGAAATCAGATTGATTATATTCTCTGCAGCCAAAGATGGAGAAGCTCTGTACAGTCAGCAAAAACAAGACCTGGAGCTGATTGTGACTCTGATCATCAGCTTCTTATAGCAAAACCCAAGCTTAAACTGAAGAAAGTAGGAAAAACCACTGGGCTACTCGGGTATAATCTAAACCAAATCCCTTATGAATACACAGTGGAAGTGAAGAACAAATTTAAGGAACTAGATTTGATGGACAGAGTGCCTGAAGAACTATGGATGGAGGCTCGTAACATTGTACAGGAGGCAGCAACAAAAACCATCCCAAAGAAAAGGCAATGCAAGAAAGCAAAGTGGCTGTCCAACAAGGCCTTACAAATAGCAGAGAAGAGAAGGGAAACAAAATGCAAGGGAGATGGGGAAAATTACAGAAAATTGAATGGGGACTTCCAAAAAATAGCAAGGAGAGACAAGAGGGCCTTCTTAAATGAACATTGCAAAGAAATAGAGGAGAAGAATAGAAAGGGAAAAAGCAGAGATCTGTTCAAGGAAATTGGAGATATTAAAGGAACATTTTGTGCAAAGATGGACATGATAAAAGACAAAAATGATAAGGACCTAACAGAAACAAAGGACATCAAGAAGAGGTGGCAAGAACACACAGAGGAATTACAGTGGACCCTTGACTTAGAGACGGCTTGACTTACAGACTTTTTGAGTTATAGACTTCTCTGGCCGCAAAATTTAGGTTTGACTAGCAGCCTGAGAATTGACTTACAGACCAGAAAAAAACCAAAATGGAACCAAAATGGCCTGTTACGGGATTAATCGGTTTTCATGCACTGTAGGTCAATGGAGACTTGACTTACAGACTTTTTGACTTGAGAACCGCCTTCCAATATGGATTAAGTTCTCAAGTCAAGACCCCACTGTATACCGGAAATATCAGGATGTCCCGGACAACCCAGATAGTGTGGTTTCTGACCCTGAGTCAGACATCCTGTAGAGTGAGGTCAAGTGGGCCTTACAAAGCACGGCTAACAACAAGGCCAGTGGAGGTGATGGCATTCTAGTTGAACTATTTAAAATCTTAAAAGATGACGCTGTTAAGGTGCTACATTCAATATGCCAGCAAGTTTGGAAAATTCAACAGTGGCCAGAAGACTGGAAAAGATCAGTCCACATACCAAACCCAAAGAAGAGCAATGCCAAAGAATGCTCTATCGTACAATTGCACTCATTTCACAAGCTAGGAAGGTTATGGTCAAAATCCTCCAAGGTAGGCTTCAGCAGTATGTGGACCGAGAATTCCCAGAAGTACAAGCTGGATTTCTAAGGGGCAGAGGAACTAGAGACCAAATTGTTAACATGTGCTGGATTGTGGAGAAAGCCAGAGAGTTCCAGAAAAACATCTACTTCTGATTAATTGACTATGCAAAACCCTTTGGCTGTGTTGACCAAAACAAACTATAGCAGGTTCTTAAAGAAATGGTGGTGCCAGACCACCTTATCTGTCTCCTGAGAAATCTATATGTGGGACAGGAAGCAACAGCTAGAACTAGATATGGAACAACTGGGAAATTGGAAAAGGAGTGTGACAAGGCTGTGTATTGTCTCCTGCTTATTTAACTTACATACAGAACACATGTGAAAGGCTGGACTGGATGAATTCCAAACTGGAATTAAGACTGCCGGAAGAAATATCAACAACCTCAGATATAAGATGATACCACTTTGATGGCAGAAAGTGAGGAGGAATTAAAGAATCTGTGCTGTCCTCTGAAGATGCCGGCCACAGAGAGTGGCGAAATGTTAGGAAGAACAACCTTCAGAACACAGCCAAAGAGCCCGAAAAACCCACAACAACCAATTAAAGAATCTCTTATTGAGGGTGAAAGAGGAGAGTGCAAAAATGGTCTGAAGCTCAACATAAAAAAAACCTAAGATCATGGCCACTGACCCCATCACCTACTGGGAAATAGAAGGGGAAGATATGGAGGCAGTGACAGATTTTACTTTCTTGGGCTCCGTGATCACTGCAGATGGGGACAGCAACCACGAAATCGAAAGACACCTGCTTCTTGGGAGGAAAGCGATGACAATCCTCGACAGCATCTTAAAAAGCAGAGACATCACCTTGCGGACAAAGGGTCACATAGTCAAAGTTATGGTTTTCGCAGTACTGATGTATGGATGTAAGAGCTGGACCATAAGGAAAGCTGACTGCTGAAGAATTGATGCTTTTGAATTGTGGTGCTGGAGGAGACTCTTGAGAATCCCCTGGACAGCAAGGAGATCAGACCTATCAATTCTGAAGGAAATCAACCCTGAGTGCTCACTGGAAGGACAGATCCTAAAGCTGAGGCTCCAGTACTTTGGCCATCTCATGAGAAGAGAAGACTCCTTAGAAAAGACCCTGATGTTGGGAAAAGAGGAGAAGGGGACAACAGAGGATGAGATGTTTGGACAGTGTCACCGAAGCTACCAACATGAATTTGACCCAACTCTGGGAGGCAGTGGAAGACAGGAGCACCTGGTGTGCTCTGGTCCATGGGGTCACGAAGAGTCGGATACGACTTAATGATTAAACAAGAACAACAAACATATCTACATGCAGTCAGACTAGTTGTTTGGGGGCTATCCTTTGTTTTGCACTGAAAGTCATATGTATAACTATATGACTCTTGGACAAAAGTCATGGGTGTGTCCTTGTTGCAAGAAGCTCCATGAACTCAGGGAACAGTTTCGCTCCCTTGAGGTCTTGGTTGCAGACTGGGAGAAGCAGAGACAGAGAGGGCCCACAGTAAGACTTCCAAGGACCTTCAGGCATTGTTCTACACACAGGCAAGCAGCTCCTCAGCTGCTGGGCTTGGAAGTCTCCGGGCTGGAGGACACATATCTGGACAAGAGGGAAACCTTCTTCAGGTGATGGGCCTGTATCCACTTGCACGGAGGATACTCCTTGTGGGGAGGGAGGAATGGGGCTTCTCGTCGTGGGATATTTGATTGTCAGGAACATAGAGTGAGGAGTCTATGATGGTTGTGAGGACTGCACAGTGACTTGCCTGCTTAGTGCAAAGTTTTCAGACATCACGGCTCGTCGGGATAGACTGGTAGAGAGTGCTGGGAATGAGGTAGCAGTAGTGGAGCCTTTTGGGTTTCCCAAAAGGACCCCAAACCCAAAGAGGACCCCCCTCCCCCCGAGAAAAAGAACTGACAAGAAAAGCAAACCAAAGGTTTTCCTCCTCCACATCCCTCGTCCTGCTCACCTTTTGCTTGAGCGAGTAGAGCAGGTGGTGTCATCCAATCAGGAGAAACAGAGGCAGGGAGGTGTGCTGGAGAAGACAAACACCCTGTCCCCAGAGGAATGGCCCTGAGCATAAACCCTTGTGAATTTTTTGCATGCCCTTCAATAGTGATGCCATAGTATTGGATTTGGGGTTCCATTTCTCATAGCCAGCATAGGATAACTTCCCTTTCTGTTGTTCTGGAATGTACTTTAGTGCAGTGGTCCCCAACCTTGGGCCTCCAGATGTTCTTGGACTTCAATTCCCAGAAATCCTGGCCAGCAGAAGTGGTGGTGAAGTTTTCTGGGAGTTGTAGTTCAAGAACATCTGGAGGCCCAAGGTTGGGGACCACTGCTTTAGTATTTTCTGAGGTGCCTATACAGCACAGCCTAGCATTGGACTGCAAGTTGAATGGGTAGGTGCACCTCCTGCATTGATCTATGATCTACTCCAAAAGACCATCACATGTGGTAGAGTAAACTTAGGAAATAATGCGGGGGGAGGGGGCTTGAGCCCAGGTGAATAAATAGACTTTTTCTAGATTCCAGATTTCCCCAGAGAGGTTGCCCAAAGCCTGTTTAGAACCAACAGGGCAGTGAACATGTATGTATGGACCACATGCTACCAGGTCTACCAGAAAGGACAGCCGTGTTCTCAGTCAGTATTCTAGGCTTTACTGCAGCTAGAAAAGATGCTGTTCCAAAAGAGCTCATCTGCCATTCAAGATCCAAGTAATATAAACATTTTTAATGCTATCCAATTTTAAGAGTGCTTGATAAAAATGGAAGGAGAATAATGAGCAGTACAGGCTATGATGCCAATGACGTTCTCTGAACAAACTGTAGTCTACTCAGCTAAGTGTTCCTGACTGTTTCTGTGATGAGTGAAATCACTGTATAACATGGGCATCTTTTTTTTGGACATGTCTTGTGGACACGTGAATCTTTAGAACAACTCAATGATATCAAGAAACACCAAGAAAAGAAACGGAAAGAGGGGGAAACCAGCTGCAATGGAGGTAAGAGGAGTGTGAAATATGAGAGAGACAATACAACTGCACAGCAAAAGTATGATCTGAGACAGGAATGAAGGAATTCTAAGAAACTCTACATTTTAAATAAGTTCTTTTTTTCTAGGGTTTGCCTCTTCTCTAGTGGATTCTGATAAGAGTGTCGTAACTGCAGCTCTTCTTAAAGCCAAGGAATCTGCTGTAGGGAAGCCCTAAACCACTGGTTCTTAACCTTGGGTTACTCAGGAGTTTTGGACTGCAACTCCCAGAAGCCTTCACCACCAGCTGTCCTGACTGGGGTTTCTGGGAGTTGCAGTTCAAAAGCATCCAAGTAGCAAAAGTTAAGAACCACTGCCCTAAACAACCCCGTAGCCCTTGCTTGCCTTCAGGGGGGCAGCCCCTTGATCTTTGGGCCACTCCAGAGAAACTCAGCTGCAACCTCAGGAAGACCAGGGGCCTGGTCTTCATTGGACTGAAAGTCTTGGGCAACCCTTTCGGGATTGGAAAGCTTGGCCTACCAATGTCAACTCAGTGAGGCTCTTTATTTGGATAGGGAGTTCTTTTTTCTTTTCTTTTTTTTCTCCTTATAAAAGTAGGGTAAGGTTAGGGGCATTTGACCAAACTTCGGGAGGCAGTAGAAGACAGGAGGGCCTGGCGTGCTCTGGTCAATGGGGTCACGACAAGGCGGACACAACTTAACGACTAGACAACCAAAGGTAAGGGACAGCTGGGATAAGGGTACCCTCAGAGGGGGTGGATTTGAACGGATACGTTACAAATCAATATTTTTTTCATAGTAATTCTATGCATTCTCTTCAACTGATAGTTTCACATGGAAAGAAATATAAACAGTGAGCAAGAGAGAAAAATCAAATTCAGACAGATATATTGTTATTCTAATTATTGATTATGTAGCTCACTGGTTCTTAACCTTGAGTTACTCAGGGGTTTTGGACTGCAACTCCCAGAAGCCTTCACCACCAACTGTGCTGGCTGGGGTTTCTGGAAGTTGCAGTTCAAAAACATCCGAGTAACAAAGGTTAAGAACCACTGATGTAGCTGATAGTCTTTATCCATCATTTATTCTGTTTCTTCTGCAGCCATACAGATAATTATGTATCAGTCCACTATTCTATCTACCTTGTAACCATGTATATAATTGTGACCAAATTTTCTGATGGCCTTTTTTCTTTTTTGCCTCTAGCCAATCTGATAGTATGTCCTCTATTTGCAGTGTTCTACGTTCCTTCCGGTATTTCACAAAAACTATTCTTGCTGCTGTTATAATATGAATAGCTAAATGTGATTTTTCAGAGTCTAGTATATCTGGCAATATATTTAGTAGGAATAGTTCTGGTACCATCGGTATTGAAGTTTCTAATATCTCTTGTGGCATCTGATTCACTGTATTCCAGTCTCTTTGGGCGTCTTTGCACATCCACCACATGTGATAAAATGTTCCTTCTTTCTGTTTATATTTCCAACATATATTTGAAATCTGGGTGCTTATTTTAGCCAGTGTTGTGGAGGGTCATGTACCATCTGTAAAACATTTTGTATATATTGTCTTTAAATACAACAGATTTAGTTAATTTTATATTTGTTTTCCAAATTTGTTCCCATTGATCCAGTTCAATATTATGTCCTAGATTCTGTGCCCATTTAATCATATATGCCTTACCACTTCATCTTGTGTTTCAAAATCTAACAGAAAATTATATAATAGCTTAATACATTTTCCTTCTGATTCTAGAAGAAATCTGTCAAAGGGGGTATTTTCTAAGTAAAAGCCCTGTTGATTATCTTTAGGAAACCTTGATAATAATTGTGATCGCAATTCATTTAAACGCCTTGACCTACTAACTCTTGTTGAGTTTTGATAGAACCATCAAAATTTAAAACCTCACTGTATCTTACTATTTTCTTGTTTTCTCTCAGATATTGTGGGGCCATTTTTTCAATGAAGTGGGTTGGTACACCTCTTTTTTCTTGTACTGGTGGTTCTTGTGCTGTTTTATGTTTTAACATTTTAGGTCTGCTTCTCCTTCCTTTTTTTTCTTCTTTATATGTGTAGACATCTTTAATTATCTGAGCAATCTAAATGAAGGCACGTGGCACGAATTGCTTCCTCTCTTGAAAAACAAAAGCCACTACAATTTTTAAAAAGTGTGCTGCTTAAAGGCCTTTCTGAGCTCTTCTCCTGCCTCATGAAGGATTAGCCATCCTGGACTGGAGGTCCACTCCAACAGGCAGAAGATTGCACCATAACCTAGTCAAATACACGTCCACTGAATCTGATGTGAAAAGGTAGCCTATGTCCCTATCAGTCATTCTGGCAAAGAACCAAGCATGGCAAACTTTGTCTGGATCCAAGCCAGAATAACTTTCACATATTTTAAGAAGAGAGATAAAGCTACATAGCAATACAAAGGAGTTCTTCTTCATGGCCTCTGTGAATGCACACAATTGGGTTGTAGCATACCTGATCAGGACCTCTTGGAAGTTTCCAGAGCTTTAAGACATGTGATTAGTGGAACGTTCCTCTATGGAGCGCATTCTCCACCCATCAGAAGTCCCCTCAATTCCTTTTAGCCGCACCTAGGTTAGAACTATCTCGATAACCTAGAGCAACTTTATGCCTTCACAGCCTACTAGTTTTCAGTTGACATTTCCCTGTGAGTTCTATCCATTTTACTCTTCTCCACATTTTATTCTATTTACCCAGTTACTTTCGTTTTTCCTTTCCCCCCTTCCCCCTTCTTTTATGCCCCCCAGGCCGTTTAAGCATTGTATCCTTTGCACAAATCAGATACCACTTTCTAATGGCCACGATCGCTGTTTATTTTGCCTGGGTGAACAATACCAAACACAATCCTCCCAGAGTGTAAAAAAAACTCAGAAAACCGGCTTTGAAATTTCATTTACAACGATTAAGATCTTTCCTTTGGGAAAGGTTTCTACACCTGCCAACAGCCCAGATGGAATCTACTTTACCCTCTATTCCTAGATTGGACCCTCTTCGCTCGATATTGAGCCCGAGGACACATTCTCCAAAAAGGAACAATCCAAGTCAGCGTAGAAATCAAAACTGTCATCTGTGTTGAAGGTTTCTTTGACCCGCACTAAAGACTCATAATCTAAAAAGAAAGGAGATAAGACCAAGGATAAAAAAGCTAAGAAATCATCTCAGCCTACCTCTGTAGATCCACCTCAAACACTCTTCCCCTCGCCAATTTTAGAGGAGTCCTCTTGAGATGCTCCTGAGTCTCTCTTCGAGAGGGAAGATGTACCCATTTCTCCTTCAGGCCAACCTCCTGCTTCAGCAGAGAGCTTGTTGCCCAGCGCTGGCCTCTCAGTGGCTGATGTATCCTCCAACCTGGCCTTGGCCCATTCTAGCCCTGCATTATCAGGGCGGGCAGTACCAATACAACTCTCCAGATCAGAGTCATTACAGAGGTCCGCTCCTCGTAAGCACAAGTCTAAGAAAAGAGATCTCTCCCCTGCGGAATATGACCCACTGCATAGGGAGTACTATTACCAAGAACCCTCTCGATACTATCTGAGAGCTGAGTACTGGGACCGTATTACACTCAATATGACCCATACCATCATGACGAAGACACAGACAAACCAATATAAGGAACCTAAATGAGTTTGATATGCCTTTCCCTATCAACCTAGGCGTTCCCCTTCCATATCACCCTCTCCGCCTTGATACTTGCACCGGATCCATACACCGAAAGCAATGTCTTCCTCCCAAACTCTCATGACCACTAAGTCAGTGCTTAAACGTACAGTGCATACAACAGACCAACCTCCACCGAAATTGTCCTGACAATCCTCTACCATTGTCGCTGAATTTCATCATCGACAACACATTTCCTCGCTACAGTAACCGCTACCTACAAGGGTCCGCCTCCTGCTCCATCCGAAGCAGTCAAGCCCACAACTATACATCAGAGTCCACAGCAAGGTCTCTGATGCCAAAATTATGACGCCAATCACCATCATCTGATTCAATGGCCTCGGATCACAATCCGCCTTCCAAGGTGTCACGTGAGTCTCCCTCTAATCTTCCTATTCTGGGATTGGATGTAGTAGAAAACCACCCTCCTTCTCCTTCTGAGGACTTTACATCGTATTCACAACTTGTCCTAAATCCCTCCAGGTTGAGGAACCCCCATCTCCGAAACAGGACTTGGTATTCAATGACATTAATCAGGACAAGACCTTTCACTCAGCCTATCATTCATACCAGCTATGCTTGACCTAGTCAAAGAATCATGGGATAAGCCACTATCCTCCAAATTTCAAGGAGAGTTGAGAATCATTACAAAACCCATGGTGCAGACACGTCTTTCATGGCGAAACATCTGATTCCAAACTCCATTATAGTGGAATCAAACCAATCCCGAGCCAGAAACAAATCATCTATGGCCCAGTTAACAGAGAGGGAAGAAAATTAGATATATTGGGCAGACACCTATATCCTTTAACATCCTTTCTAATGAGAGTGGCCAACTATCAGGCTGCGTTGGGAGCATACCATCGCCAACTATGGAATAAAGTTCTCCCAATCTTACAAACAGCCCCTGAGGAGGCTAATTCGGAGGCACTCAATATTCACCTTGAAGCCTCCCCATTAGCAAAGCAACAGCACATTGCCTTGAGGCACACACCCAATGCTGCCTCCAAAGCTATGGCCACCTTAGTTGCCCTCCAACGCCATGCATGGCTCCGATCAGCAGGTGTTTTGGATGATACCAAGTCCCATATCAAAGACCTTCCTTTTGACAGTATCCATTTGTTCAACGAAAATCTCCATAAAATTAAAAAAAACGGCCAGCTCATATGCCACAGAGCAGACATGCCATAACCAACGTCCACAATGGCGTCAACAGCCTTTTGTGCACCAACATTTTCAGCAACAATACAAGCCATACAGAAATCAGACATCAGATAGACCCTTTTTGGTCCCGTCCACCTCTACTACCTCCACCTTTCAGCCTCAATCACAACCTCAGTGACGTCAATCCTTTCGTCACCCACAGAAGAAGTCAAAGCAATAGGCCTGACTCCGTCCAGCCCGAGGTCCATGTTTCCGATACATTTCTAACTCACCTTCACCCCCTCCTCAGCTCATGCACTCATATCACAAAAGACCACTGGGTGCTTTCAATAATTCAATGTGGTTACCTAATTGAATTCAGACATCTTCCACCAGTCAGTCACACCAAGTACACGCCATACTCATCAGCCCTCCGAGATGAAATCACTTCTCCAAAAACATGCTGTCGTTACAGTTCCACCTTATTTATTTATTTATTTATTTATTTATTTATTTATTTATTTATTTATTTATTTATTTATTTATTTGATTTATATCCCGCCCATCTGGTATATTTATACCACCTTCTCATCTCCACAATGATTTCTACTCTTTGTATTTCACGGTACCAAAAAAAATGGAGGCCTCCATCCCATCCTTGATCTCAGAAACCTCAACAACTACATCCATCCCAGATGTTTCAGAATGGTTACATTCGACACCATCATCCCTGTCCTTTCACAGGGAGATTGGTTCATAGTAATAGATCTTCAAGATACATATTTCCACCCAAGGTTTTCCTGCTCCACATCCCTCGTCCTGCTCACCGTCTTCCTGGGCAAGTAGAGCGCGTCGTGGCATCCAACCAAGGGATGGGAGGTGTGCTGGAGAAGAGGCTCCCCAGGAGGGTTGGCCCTGAGCACAAACCCATGTGGTTTATTTATTTATTTCGCATGGCCTTTAAAAGTCAAGCCATAGTAATGGATTTGGGGTTCCTGTCCTCGTAGCCAGCACAGGAGATATTTTTCTTTCTGCTGCACCTGAATGTACTTCACTCTTTTCTGTGGTGCTTCTACATAGGAAAGTTTAGGATTGGATTGCAAGATGAATGGGCTGCTTTTCCGCAGCAACAAAACATGTAGATCCAAAACAGCTCATCTGCCATTCAACATCGACATAATACATTTTTAATGTTAGTCTTTTCTTGTAAAAGTACATGATAGATATGTAAAGAGAATAATGTCGAGGCTGTGATGCCAATGACATTCTCTGCAGAATCTGTGGAGCTTTCAGTTGAGTGTTCATGACTGTTTCCAAAATGAGTGAAATCACTGTATAACGTGTTTGTCCTCTTTCTTGACATGTCTTTCGAACACGTGCCTCTTAAAATGAAGTCCTTGATGTCTATCTGAACAAGAACAGGGATCAGGAGGAACTGCGCTTCAGAAACCTGGAAGGTAAGGGGAGTGTGAAATATGGGAGGGAGAATACAACTGCACAGTGATGGTGTGAAGGAATCGGATCCAGGGATGAAGGAAATATTAGTTACTCTACATTTTGGATAAGGTCTGTAGATGGGCACCACCTAGAAAACTGGTTTGTTATGGTTCAGGGCTTTTAAAAAAAGTTTGTGCAGGGAAACTTTTAGAGCCAGCAAGCCAGCTTTCCTTCTCAGAGCCAGTGCACATGTGCTCGCTGCTCAGGCGATAGGTGGGCACATGCGTAGAAGTTGCAGGAAGGGAAATTGGCCCACTGCCTCTGATGGTGGCGGCGATGGTGGCAAAGGCAGCAGGGGCAAGGGCAGGTCGGTGGAGGTGACAAGGGCAGTGGTAAGGAGCAGGTGGGCATCCATTTTGCTGAAACAAATGAAATGCCAAAGAGAAAAAAGTTTGGGGCTTTCTTTTGCTTTGCCAAAATAGGATTCCTGCACTGGGTTGGCAAACCGAACCAGGAACCAGTCTAATTTATCAGGTTTTGTGGTTCATGGTTCGGTTTGTGCTCATCTGTCATAAGGTCTCTTTTTCTAGACTTTGACTGCCCTCTAGTGGATTGAGAGAGGAGTGCAGTAACTCCAACTCTTCTTAAATCCAAGGAAGCTGCTGTAGGGAAGCCCGGCCTAGACCATCCCGTAGTCCTTGCTTGCCTTCAGGGGCAGCCCCTTGATCTTTGGGCCACTCCAGAGGAACTCTGCTGTAACCTCAGAGATAATTGTGACTGTTCTTCATTGGACTGAAGGCCTTGGGTAACCCTTTCGGGCTAGGAAAGCTTGGCCTTCCGATTTCAACTCTGTGTGGCTTTTTACCTGGACCAGGGGTCTTTTTTCAGCTGAAGTGGGTTGGTATGCTTTTTTGTTGTTATGCGGGTGGTTTGTTTGGTCTGTTTTGTGATTTAACGTTTTTGGTCTCAATTTTTCCCCTCCCTCCCAAACCCACTTTTTTCTTTATATGCATAGAGATTTTTAATTATCTGAATGAGCTAGATGAAGAGACATGGCACCTTCACCTCGAAGGCCATTCTAAGTCAGCACCAGGTAACTGTGCCCCACTTTTTATCTGGATAGGGGGTCCTCTGCCTGGGTCAAAGCCAGATTATATAAATGGAAATAAAGAAAGACAATGTTATGTTTATTTAGGTAACTCCACATAGGTTTTTTAAAAGGAACATAAAAACCACAGAGAAAAGAAGACAACAACATACGGGGTGGGGGTGGGGGGAGACAAGCGATCTCTTCCAGAAGTTTAAAGAAATCCAAGAGAAACCCTAATTAGGAATGCTGAATTCCTAATGGAAGGACACTATGTGACCAGGAGAGAATGAAGGTGGAAACAATATAGAGAGAAGAAACAAACGGATGGCAGACTTCTTTGAAGTGGTAGCCCTATTAGCCTGTGCAAGAATATCAGGCAAAATCCAAAGAAACAAGACAAGACAAGAAAAAAAAAGATAAAAACTTGTGGCACCTTAAAAGACTAACCATTATACTGTACTTTAATGTAAGCTTTTGTGGACATGTCCACTTCATAAGACATAAAGAAACAGGTTGAAATGAAATGTTTAAGTGTACAGTATTTCATTTAACCCCTGAGAGAGGTTAAAAAGACAGTAAGTAGGACACAGGGCTCAAGACAGGTGGAGATAAGAAAAGGAGCAAGGCAGGAAGTGGACAGGGATCTGTTCCTGC
Source organism: Pogona vitticeps (assembly GCF_051106095.1). NCBI lineage: Eukaryota > Metazoa > Chordata > Lepidosauria > Squamata > Agamidae > Pogona > Pogona vitticeps. The sequence continues at coordinate 30,433,517 of NC_135784.1, forward strand.
AGAGAATTACAGCTCAGGGCTAAGCAGGTCTACTCTGATTAGGACCAGAGTCTCCTCATGAGCAGGAGCCCAAGTACAACAGGAATAGGATAAAAGAAGGGGGGGGCACAGGTTAGTGCCGAAAGCTTAAACTAGACTGAAATTTAAAATCTAGATTTAAACTCTAGCCAAAGTTCTAAAAACTCTAAAGCCAGTAAGTTTAAAATTATGGGGGGATCAGAATGGGGTCTAAAACAGGATTAAAAACAGACCTGTCCAAAGGTCAGTTGGAATTAAAAGGTCAAGGCTGTAGGCTTCAGTTTCCCAGAGAATTGCATCAGCTAACCTTTTCAGGAGTTACAAATTTGATTAATGAGTTGCTAAAGGACTTAGGGAGCACTCTAATCAGGGCCCCATTGTCCTCCTGACCTTGCAGTCCTCTTCTGTCCTTTGCAGTCAGCCAGAAGGGCAAGGGGAGGAGCAAGGAAAGATCATAAAAGTGCCCTTGCTCAAGCGCAGGTGCATCTTGCAACAAAGTGCTGCAACAAAATACAGGTTGAAAAGACACAATGATGGTTGTTGTGGGTTTTTTGGGCTCTTTGGCCGTGTTCTGAAGGTTGTTCTTCCTGACGTTTTGCCAATCTCTGTGGCCGGCTTCTTCAGAGGACTGGAGTAGGAACTCTGTCCATGCTCTGTTGCTGTTTGTTGGATAGTTGAGTATTTATAGCTGTGGGAATATTTTTTTTGTCTTTTTTCAGGAGATAGGGTGATCAGCATGTTTTTGTTGTGATCAGGATGGGGAGATTATCTGTTACTGTGATTGATGGGTGTTGTTAGCTGGTCTTTTTTTGTGCAATGTTCCCTGGTCCTTGTGGCTGGTTAGAGTTCATTGACCTTTTACAGGCTGTATTTTTCAATATTGGGAGCCAGGCCGCGTTTAGTTTTAGGCCTTCATCTTTTTTGTTGAAATTCTGTTTATGTTTATGGATTTCAATGGCTTCCCTGTGCAGTCTTAACATAGTGGTTACTGATGTTGTCCAGTACTTCAGTATAGTTGTGACCCGCTTAACGATTACCCTGCTCCACGACGAATCCGCTTAATGATAAAGTTTTTGCGATTGCTTTTAAACGATGTTTAAATGGGGGAATTTTGCTTGACGATGATCAGTTCCCTGCTTTGGGAACCAATTTTTCACTTAACGACGATCAGAAAATAGCTGATCTTGGGGTTTCATAATGGCCGCCGGTTGTACAAAATGGCTCCCCACTGTGTTAGGGACAGATTCCTTGCTATACAGGGAGCAGAAAATGGCCGCCCTAACGAGGATCTTCGCTGGACGGTATTTCGCCCATTGGAATGCTTTGAATGGTTTTCAATGCATTCCAATGGGGTTTTTTATTTTGATTGACGACAATTTCATTGTACAGCGATTTTGCTGGAATGGATTATTGTTATCAAGCGGGGCACCACTGTATTTTGAAATAGAATTTCATGTGCAGCTTGTTTTAGGGTATGTTCAGCTACTGCTGATTCGGTTGTTTTAGTCTGTTTTAGTCTCATGTTCTTTGATTTTGGTGTGAATGCTGCATTTTGGGGTTCCAATATATAGCTGTCCACAACTGCAAGGTATCCGGTATACTCCTGCAGTGGTGAGGGGGTCCCTTTTGTCCTTTGCTGACCGTAACATTTGTAGTATTTTTGCGGTGGGTCTGAATACTGTTTGTAGGTTGTGTTTTTTCAAAAGTTTCCCCATGCGGTCCGTGACCCCTTTGATGTATGGCAGAAATACTTTATTTGTGGGTGGCTGTTTTTCCTCTTCAGTTTGGTGTTGTTTTCTCGGTTTGATGGCTCTTCTGATTTCATTCTTGGAGTAGCCATTTGCCTGTAGGGCCCAATTCAGATGGTTGAGTTCGGTGCTGAGAAATTGAGCTGCACAGTTCTGATTTGCACTGTTTACCAGTGTTTTGATTATATGTCTTTGTTGTTGTGGGTGGTGGTTGGAATTTTTGTGTAGGTAGCGGTCTGTGGGTGGGTTTTCTGTAGACCTTGTGTCCCAATAGGAGGTCAGTTTTTTGTATGACCATGACATCTAAGAATGGGAGTTGGCCCTCTATTTCTTTTTCCATGGTGAATTAAATATTTGGGTGGATGTTGTTAAGATGGTTTAGAAATTCTTCCAGTTTTTCTTCGCTGTGGTTCTAAATTGTGAAGGTGTCATCCCCATATTGGAACCAGACTGTGGGTGTGAAGGGTGCCGAAGCCAGGGCTTGTTTTTCGAAATGTTCCATGTAGAAGTTGGTTATAACTGTGCTAAAGCACAGTGAGTTTAGCAGCTGTGTGAGTTTAGCAGCAGGGCAAGGAAGCCAGGGCTCCAGATACTGCTTGTCACTTCCTTGGAGAAGAGGTTTGGCAAGCTCTAAACAAATATCTAACAACACGAGAGGCAATTCTACATATGGACATCACCAGATGAGCAGTACCGAAATCAGATTGATTATATTCTCTGCAGCCAAAGATGGAGAAGCTCTGTACAGTCAGCAAAAACAAGACCTGGAGCTGATTGTGACTCTGATCATCAGCTTCTTATAGCAAAACCCAAGCTTAAACTGAAGAAAGTAGGAAAAACCACTGGGCTACTCGGGTATAATCTAAACCAAATCCCTTATGAATACACAGTGGAAGTGAAGAACAAATTTAAGGAACTAGATTTGATGGACAGAGTGCCTGAAGAACTATGGATGGAGGCTCGTAACATTGTACAGGAGGCAGCAACAAAAACCATCCCAAAGAAAAGGCAATGCAAGAAAGCAAAGTGGCTGTCCAACAAGGCCTTACAAATAGCAGAGAAGAGAAGGGAAACAAAATGCAAGGGAGATGGGGAAAATTACAGAAAATTGAATGGGGACTTCCAAAAAATAGCAAGGAGAGACAAGAGGGCCTTCTTAAATGAACATTGCAAAGAAATAGAGGAGAAGAATAGAAAGGGAAAAAGCAGAGATCTGTTCAAGGAAATTGGAGATATTAAAGGAACATTTTGTGCAAAGATGGACATGATAAAAGACAAAAATGATAAGGACCTAACAGAAACAAAGGACATCAAGAAGAGGTGGCAAGAACACACAGAGGAATTACAGTGGACCCTTGACTTAGAGACGGCTTGACTTACAGACTTTTTGAGTTATAGACTTCTCTGGCCGCAAAATTTAGGTTTGACTAGCAGCCTGAGAATTGACTTACAGACCAGAAAAAAACCAAAATGGAACCAAAATGGCCTGTTACGGGATTAATCGGTTTTCATGCACTGTAGGTCAATGGAGACTTGACTTACAGACTTTTTGACTTGAGAACCGCCTTCCAATACGGATTAAGTTCTCAAGTCAAGACCCCACTGTATACCGGAAATATCAGGATGTCCCGGACAACCCAGATAGTGTGGTTTCTGACCCTGAGTCAGACATCCTGTAGAGTGAGGTCAAGTGGGCCTTACAAAGCACGGCTAACAACAAGGCCAGTGGAGGTGATGGCATTCTAGTTGAACTATTTAAAATCTTAAAAGATGACGCTGTTAAGGTGCTACATTCAATATGCCAGCAAGTTTGGAAAATTCAACAGTGGCCAGAAGACTGGAAAAGATCAGTCCACATACCAAACCCAAAGAAGAGCAATGCCAAAGAATGCTCTATCGTACAATTGCACTCATTTCACAAGCTAGGAAGGTTATGGTCAAAATCCTCCAAGGTAGGCTTCAGCAGTATGTGGACCGAGAATTCCCAGAAGTACAAGCTGGATTTCTAAGGGGCAGAGGAACTAGAGACCAAATTGTTAACATGTGCTGGATTGTGGAGAAAGCCAGAGAGTTCCAGAAAAACATCTACTTCTGATTAATTGACTATGCAAAACCCTTTGGCTGTGTTGACCAAAACAAACTATAGCAAGTTCTTAAAGAAATGGTGGTGCCAGACCACCTTATCTGTCTCCTGAGAAATCTATATGTGGGACAGGAAGCAACAGCTAGAACTAGATATGGAACAACTGGGAAATTGGAAAAGGAGTGTGACAAGGCTGTGTATTGTCTCCTGCTTATTTAACTTACATACAGAACACATGTGAAAGGCTGGACTGGATGAATTCCAAACTGGAATTAAGACTGCCGGAAGAAATATCAACAACCTCAGATATAAGATGATACCACTTTGATGGCAGAAAGTGAGGAGGAATTAAAGAATCTGTGCTGTCCTCTGAAGATGCCGGCCACAGAGAGTGGCGAAATGTTAGGAAGAACAACCTTCAGAACACAGCCAAAGAGCCCGAAAAACCCACAACAACCAATTAAAGAATCTCTTATTGAGGGTGAAAGAGGAGAGTGCAAAAATGGTCTGAAGCTCAACATAAAAAAAACCTAAGATCATGGCCACTGACCCCATCACCTACTGGGAAATAGAAGGGGAAGATATGGAGGCAGTGACAGATTTTACTTTCTTGGGCTCCGTGATCACTGCAGATGGGGACAGCAACCACAAAATCGAAAGACACCTGCTTCTTGGGAGGAAAGCGATGACAATCCTCGACAGCATCTTAAAAAGCAGAGACATCACCTTGCGGACAAAGGGTCACATAGTCAAAGTTATGGTTTTCGCAGTACTGATGTATGGATGTAAGAGCTGGACCATAAGGAAAGCTGACTGCTGAAGAATTGATGCTTTTGAATTGTGGTGCTGGAGGAGACTTTTTAGATTCCTCTGGACAGCAAGGAGATCAGACCTATCAATTCTGAAGGAAATCAACCCTGAGTGCTCACTGGAAGGACAGATCCTAAAGCTGAGGCTCCAGTACTTTGGCCATCTCATGAGAAGAGAAGACTCCTTAGAAAAGACCCTGATGTTGGGAAAAGAGGAGAAGGGGACAACAGAGGATGAGATGTTTGGACAGTGTCACCGAAGCTACCAACATGAATTTGACCCAACTCTGGGAGGCAGTGGAAGACAGGAGGACCTGGTGTGCTCTGGTCCATGGGGTCACGAAGAGTCGGATACGACTTAATGATTAAACAAGAACAACAAACATATCTACATGCAGTCAGACTAGTTGTTTGGGGGCTATCCTTTGTTTTGCACTGAAAGTCATATGTATAACTATATGACTCTTGGACAAAAGTCATGGGTGTGTCCTTGTTGCAAGAAGCTCCATGAACTCAGGGAACAGTTTCGCTCCCTTGAGGTCTTGGTTGCAGACTGGGAGAAGCAGAGACAGAGAGGGCCCACAGTAAGACTTCCAAGGACCTTCAGGCATTGTTCTACACACAGGCAAGCAGCTCCTCAGCTGCTGGGCTTGGAAGTCTCCGGGCTGGAGGACACATATCTGGACAAGAGGGAAACCTTCTTCAGGTGATGGGCCTGTATCCACTTGCACGGAGGATACTCCTTGTGGGGAGGGAGGAATGGGGCTTCTCGTCGTGGGATATTTGATTGTCAGGAACATAGAGTGAGGAGTGTATGATGGTTGTGAGGACTGCACAGTGACTTGCCTGCTTAGTGCAAAGTTTTCAGACATCACGGCTCGTCGGGATAGACTGGTAGAGAGTGCTGGGAATGAGGTAGCAGTAGTGGAGCCTTTTGGGTTTACCAAAAGGCCCCCAAACCCAAAGAGGACCCCCCTCCCCCCGAGAAAAAGAACTGACAAGAAAAGCAAACCAAAGGTTTTCCTCCTCCACATCCCTCGTCCTGCTCACCTTTTGCTTGAGCGAGTAGAGCAGGTGGTGTCATCCAATCAGGAGAAACAGAGGCAGGGAGGTGTGCTGGAGAAGACAAACACCGCGTCCCCAGAGGAATGGCCCTGAGCATAAACCCTTGCGAGTTTTTTGCATGCCCTTCAATAGTGATGCCATAGTATTGGATTTGGGGTTCCTTTTCTCATAGCCAGCATAGGATAACTTCCCTTTCTGTTGTTCTGGAATGTACTTTAGTGCAGTGGTCCCCAACCTTGGGCCTCCAGATGTTCTTGGACTTCAATTCCCAGAAATCCTGGCCAGCAGAAGTGGTGGTGAAGTTTTCTGGGAGTTGTAGTTCAAGAACATCTGGAGGCCCAAGGTTGGGGACCACTGCTTTAGTATTTTCTGAGGTGCCTATACAGCACAGCCTAGCATTGGACTGCAAGTTGAATGGGTAGGTGCACCTCCTGCATTGATCTATGATCTACTCCAAAAGACCATCACATGTGGTAGAGTAAACTTAGGAAATAATGCGGGGGGAGGGGGCTTGAGCCCAGGTGAATAAATAGACTTTTTCTAGATTCCAGATTTCCCCAGAGAGGTTGCCCAAAGCCTGTTTAGAACCAACAGGGCAGTGAACATGTATGTATGGACCACATGCTACCAGGTCTACCAGAAAGGACAGCCGTGTTCTCGGTCAGTATTCTAGGCTTTACTGCAGCTAGAAAAGATGCTGTTCCAAAAGAGCTCATCTGCCATTCAAGATCCAAGTAATATAAACATTTTTAATGCTATCCAATTTTAAGAGTGCTTGATAAAAATGGAAGGAGAATAATGAGCAGTACAGGCTATGATGCCAATGACGTTCTCTGAACAAACTGTAGTCTACTCAGCTAAGTGTTCCTGACTGTTTCTGTGATGAGTGAAATCACTGTATAACATGGGCATCTTTTTTTTGGACATGTCTTGTGGACACGTGAATCTTTAGAACAACTCAATGATATCAAGAAACACCAAGAAAAGAAACGGAAAGAGGGGGAAACCAGCTGCAATGGAGGTAAGAGGAGTGTGAAATATGAGAGAGACAATACAACTGCACAGCAAAAGTATGATCTGAGACAGGAATGAAGGAATTCTAAGAAACTCTACATTTTAAATAAGTTCTTTTTTTCTAGGGTTTGCCTCTTCTCTAGTGGATTCTGATAAGAGTGTCGTAACTGCAGCTCTTCTTAAAGCCAAGGAATCTGCTGTAGGGAAGCCCTAAACCACTGGTTCTTAACCTTGGGTTACTCAGGAGTTTTGGACTGCAACTCCCAGAAGCCTTCACCACCAGCTGTCCTGACTGGGGTTTCTGGGAGTTGCAGTTCAAAAGCATCCAAGTAGCAAAAGTTAAGAACCACTGCCCTAAACAACCCCGTAGCCCTTGCTTGCCTTCAGGGGGGCAGCCCCTTGATCTTTGGGCCACTCCAGAGAAACTCAGCTGCAACCTCAGGAAGACCAGGGGCCTGGTCTTCATTGGACTGAAAGTCTTGGGCAACCCTTTCGGGATTGGAAAGCTTGGCCTACCAATGTCAACTCAGTGAGGCTCTTTATTTGGATAGGGAGTTCTTTTTTCTTTTCTTTTTTTTCTCCTTATAAAAGTAGGGTAAGGTTAGGGGCATTTGACCAAACTTCGGGAGGCAGTAGAAGACAGGAGGGCCTGGCGTGCTCTGGTCAATGGGGTCACGACAAGGCGGACACAACTTAACGACTAGACAACCAAAGGTAAGGGACAGCTGGGATAAGGGTACCCTCAGAGGGGGTGGATTTGAACGGATACGTTACAAATCAATATTTTTTTCATAGTAATTCTATGCATTCTCTTCAAGTGATAGTTTCACATGGAAAGAAATATAAACAGTGAGCAAGAGAGAAAAATCAAATTCAGACAGATATATTGTTATTCTAATTATTGATTATGTAGCTCACTGGTTCTTAACCTTGGGTTACTCAGGAGTTTTGGACTGCAACTCCCAGAAGCCTTCACCACCAACTGTGCTGGCTGGGGTTTCTGGAAGTTGCAGTTCAAAAACATCCGAGTAACAAAGGTTAAGAACCACTGATGTAGCTGATAGTCTTTATCCATCATTTATTCTGTTTCTTCTGCAGCCATACAGATAATTATGTATCAGTCCACTATTCTATCTACCTTGTAACCATGTATATAATTGTGACCAAATTTTCTGATGGCCTTTTTTCTTTTTTGCCTCTAGCCAATCTGATAGTATGTCCTCTATTTGCAGTGTTCTAGGTTCCTTCCGGTATTTCACAAAAACTATTCTTGCTGCTGTTATAATATGAATAGCTAAATGTGATTTTTCAGAGTCTAGTATATCTGGCAATATATTTAGTAGGAATAGTTCTGGTACCATCGGTATTGAAGTTTCTAATATCTCTTGTGGCATCTGATTCACTGTATTCCAGTCTCTTTGGGCGTCTTTGCACATCCACCACATGTGATAAAATGTTCCTTCTTTCTGTTTATATTTCCAACATATATTTGAAATCTGGGTGCTTATTTTAGCCAGTGTTGTGGAGGGTCATGTACCATCTGTAAAACATTTTGTATATATTGTCTTTAAATACAACAGATTTAGTTAATTTTATATTTGTTTTCCAAATTTGTTCCCATTGATCCAGTTCAATATTATGTCCTAGATTCTGTGCCCATTTAATCATACATGCCTTACCACTTCATCTTGTGTTTCAAAATCTAACAGAAAATTATATAATAGCTTAATACATTTTCCTTCTGATTCTAGAAGAAATCTGTCAAAGGGGGTATTTTCTAAGTAAAAGCCCTGTTGATTATCTTTAGGAAACCTTGATAATAATTGTGATCGCAATTCATTTAAACGCCTTGACCTACTAACTCTTGTTGAGTTTTGATAGAACCATCAAAATTTAAAACCTCACTGTATCTTACTATTTTCTTGTTTTCTCTCAGATATTGTAGGGCCATTTTTTCAATGAAGTGGGTTGGTACACCTCTTTTTTCTTGTACTGGTGGTTCTTGTGCTGTTTTATGTTTTAACATTTTAGGTCTGCTTCTCCTTCCTTTTTTTTCTTCTTTATATGTGTAGACATCTTTAATTATCTGAGCAATCTAAATGAAGGCACGTGGCACGAATTGCTTCCTCTCTTGCAAAACAAAAGCCATTACAATTTTTAAAAAGTGTGCTGCTTAAAGGCCTTTCTGAGCTCTTCTCCTGCCTCATGAAGGATTAGCCATCCTGGACTGGAGGTCCACTCCAACAGGCAGAAGATTGCACCATAACCTAGTCAAATACACGTCCACTGAATCTGATGTGAAAAGGTAGCCTATGTCCCTATCAGTCATTCTGGCAAAGAACCAAGCATGGCAAACTTTGTCTGGATCCAAGCCAGAATAACTTTCACATATTTTAAGAAGAGAGATAAAGCTACATAGCAATACAAAGGAGTTCTTCTTCATGGCCTCTGTGAATGCACACAATTGGGTTGTAGCATACCTGATCAGGACCTCTTGGAAGTTTCCAGAGCTTTAAGACATGTGATTAGTGGAACGTTCCTCTATGGAGCGCATTCTCCACCCATCAGAAGTCCCCTCAATTCCTTTTAGCCGCACCTAGGTTAGAACTATCTCGATAACCTAGAGCAACTTTATGCCTTCACAGCCTACTAGTTTTCAGTTGACATTTCCCTGTGAGTTCTATCCATTTTACTCTTCTCCACATTTTATTCTATTTACCCAGTTACTTTCGTTTTTCCTTTCCCCCCTTCCCCCTTCTTTTATGCCCCCCAGGCCGTTTAAGCATTGTATCCTTTGCACAAATCAGATACCACTTTCTAATGGCCACGATCGCTGTTTATTTTGCCTGGGTGAACAATACCAAACACAGTCCTCCCAGAGTGTAAAAAAACCTCAGAAAACCGGCTTTGAAATTTCATTTACAACGATTAAGATCTTTCCTTTAGGAAAGGTTTCTACACCTGCCAACAGCCCAGATGGAATCTACTTTACCCTCTATTCCTAGATTGGACCCTCCTTGCTCGATATTGAGCCCGAGGACACATTCTCCAAAAAGGAACAATCCAAGTCAGCGTAGAAATCAAAACTGTCATCTATGTTGAAGGTTTCTTTGACCCGCACTAAAGACTCATAATCTAAAAAGAAAGGAGATAAGACCAAGGATAAAAAAGCTAAGAAATCATCTCAGCCTACCTCTGTAGATCCACCTCAAACACTCTTCCCCTCGCCAATCTTAGAGGAGTCCTCTTGAGATGCTCCTGAGTCTCTCTTCGAGAGGGAAGATGTACCCATTTCTCCTTCAGGCCAACCTCCTGCTTCAGCAGAGAGCTTGTTGCCCAGCGCTGGCCTCTCAGTGGCTGATGTATCCTCCAACCTGGCCTTGGCCCATTCTAGCCCTGCATTATCAGGGCGGGCAGTACCAATACAACTCTCCAGATCAGAGTCATTACAGAGGTCCGCTCCTCGTAAGCACAAGTCTAAGAAAAGAGATCTCTCCCCTGCGGAATATGACCCACCGCATAGGGAGTACTATTACCAAGAACCCTCTCGATACTATCTGAGAGCTGAGTACTGGGACCGTATTACACTCAATATGACCCATACCATCATGAGGAAGACACAGACAAACCAATATAAGGAACCTAAATGAGTTTGATATGCCTTTCCCTATCAACCTAGGCGTTCCCCTTCCATATCACCCTCTCCGCCTTGATACTTGCACCGGATCCATACACCAAGAGCAATGTCTTCCTCCCAAACTCTCATGACCACTAAGTCAGCGCTTAAACGTACAGTGCATACAACAGACCAACCTCCACCGAAATTGTCCTGACAATCCTCTACCATTGTCGCTGAATTTCATCATCGACAACACATTTCCTCGCTACAGTAACCACTACCTACAAGGGTCCGCCTCCTGCTCCATCCGAAGCAGTCAAGCCCACAACTATACATCAGAGTCCACAGCAAGGTCTCTGATGCCAAAATCATGACGCCAGTCACCATCATCTGATTCAATGGCCTCTGATCACAATCCGCCTTCCAAGGTGTCACATGAGTCTACCTCTAATCTTCCTATTCTGGGATTGGATGTAGTAGAAAACCACCCTCCTTCTCCTTCTGAGGACTTTACATCGTATTCACAACTTGTCCTAAATCCCTCCAGGTTGAGGAACCCCCATCTCCAAAACAGGATTTGGTATTCAATGACATTAATCAGGACAAGACCTTTCACTCAGCCTATCATTCATACCAGCTATGCTTGACCTAGTCAAAGAATCATGGGATAAGCCACTATCCTCCCTCCAAATTTCAAGGAGAGTTGAGAATCATTACAAAACCCATGGTGCAGACACGTCTTTCGTGGCGAAACATCTGATTCCAAACTCCATTATAGTGGAATCAAACCAATCCCGAGCCAGAAACAAATCATCTATGGCCCAGTTAACAGAGAGGGAAGAAAATTAGATATATTGGGCAGACACCTATATCCTTTAACATCCTTTCTAATGAGAGTGGCCAACTATCAGGCTGCGTTGGGAGCATACCATCGCCACTTATGGAATAAAGTTCTCCCAATCTTACAAACAGCACCTGAGGAGGCTAATTCAGAGGCACTCAATATTCACCTTGAAGCCTCCCCATTAGCAAAGCAACAGCACATTGCCTTGAGGCACACACCCAATGCTGCCTCCAAAGCTATGGCCACCTTAGTTGCCCTCCAACGCCATGCATGGCTCCGATCAGCAGGTGTTTTGGATGATACCAAGTCCCATATCAAAGACCTTCGTTTTGACAGTATCCATTTGTGTGGGGAAATCCCCAGGGAACCCTGCTTGGAAGCCAGCCAAGCAGCAGTTGCATGAAAACCAGGGAGAGCTCTGATAAATGAAGACACTGCAGACTTTATCTTGTTAGTATTCAGGTACCGGTAGAGAAGAAGAAGATGATGGCTACCTTCTTCACCCCAGACGTTTTTATTAAGCACGCAAAACAAGCAAAATTAGCATAAGATAAGAATTTGGCCATAGAGGCGTCGTGTGGTTATCAGTCTTAAGGCATTCCATGCCTGCGCAGAGAGAGAATCATAGAACAATGCATCTTTATACTACAATAGCTTGATTATGCTAAACACCAGTGATGTATCCCTTAATAGCCACAAGATGGAACTTTAGACTAAAAAATCCCCACATTCCCTCCGTTTGTATTTCATTTTGAATGAGCAAGTTGCTGCCAGTAAGACCCCTGACGGTGTCTGAGTCCATGGAAGCTCTTCATTGATGGAGGGCAACAGCCATGTCATCTCAATCTGTATATCGTGCATCAGCCTCACCATAAAAATCACCTACTCTAGAAAGGAACACATGATATTAGAATTGATACAATTGCTTAGCAGATAAAGACATTGATTGTACAGATGTTTGATATCACTTAGTGAAAACATTAATTAATGAAGGAATATATCATATAAAATGGTATATAAGACAAGACAAATATTTAGTAAAATAATACCATGCATTAGTAGTATGCAAAGCCATCCCATAGGGAAGCGTTAATATTATTGGTAATAATGGTATCACTCAAATCAACTAATATATGCTCAATTGAAAGCTGCAAATTATGGAAGCAAATAATACTTTGAGTATCTATTACAATAAAACATAGTATAAGTATGTGCAAGCAATTAGCGATGCTTTAACTGAAAGCTGCTTTAACTGGTCTATTTCACTCTGCAGAGCTACCATGATTCTTGTGGTAGCATTAACTGTTTTTCTTTCAGGCGACAAGTCAGACCCAAAATGTTATGCCTGTTCTTGTGCAATAATGCCTCGATGTGACCTCAATGTGAGCGCACCTGTAATAAGATTTGGGTGCCCACTATATTTCCATCCCAATGTGGAATGTTCTAGGCCATTGGGATTAAGGGAGGCATTCTTTTAAAACGTTGTCCAGATCAAGTGAAACCTGGAACCTTGGCATTCCAGTTCCCTGCATGAATACAACAGAAACACAAAGCTCAGATGTGGTGCGTAAATTGAACCTTTGAAATATTAGAAGTAGGAGGAACAGCATGGAAAAGAAGTTCAGATTGACCAGGTTCTGAAATACTTTGCAAAGAGGCAAGAATTAAGGTTGGATCATCAATAAGACCAGGCAGTGAGCTCATGATTCATATAAAAGAGAAACATTCTGTCCATGAACATCAAATATATACTGAGCATGTTGCACCCAAGAAGTCCCTTGATTGTCCAGAGCAGAAATACGGGGAACCAAGAACAGTTCAAGCAGTCCTAGGAGTCGGATGGCAGAGATACACACCATCTTGCCAGGATCCAAACAGCGCCTTTGTCCAGTGCGACTGCAGCATCCTTGTCCCAGGTGATCAATAGAATTGATCCCTTACCACTCAGGTGGTTGAGGAAGTTGCTCTTCTGCCCTGAAATGAACTTTAACTTGGGTTGTGAACCCTGTTAATGAGGAAAAAGCAGAAAATGTAAAGTATACAGAACTTTTGCAACAACCATAGGAACAATCTGACCCAGAAACCCCTCTGCCTGAGGTTTGCTCTGCAAAAGAAATTTAAGCGTTAAGTGTGCTCTTTCCACAATTGCTTGCCCTGTGGAATTAAAAGGAATCTCATGCTTCAGTGAGAGTCCCCATTGAACATAAGATTCTTGAAAGGCAGATGATATATAGACAGGTCCATTGTCCAGTCTTCAGGCCTAGGATGGCCCATTACAGCAATTGTTCCAAATGTAATGTTGAATAACTTGACTTGCAGTCTCTCCATGAAGAGGAGATGCCCAAATAAAACCCAGAAAATGTATCCACAGTCAAATGTAATTTAGGCAAAAACCTGCACTTGTGTGACATTCACGTGCCAACTACAATGTCTCTTGCCTGAGTCATTGGGATAGAAAACATTCTGTGAAACATATTTACAGAGTAATGAAACATGTCATGAGAAGCAAATAGGATCAGAAAAAAGACTAAAGCACATGAATTCTGCTTGAAAGCTGAATCAGCAACAGCATTCCCTTCAGTAAAAAATCCCGGAAGTTGAGGATGGGAACATATATGGGCAATGGAACAGAATGCTGTTCTGCTTTAAAGTAACAAAGTCAGGAAAACAGTGAAAACAAATCCTTATCTATGGAACGAGACAGATATTTAAAAAAAGCAAATGCCTAAAAAGCTTATAAACGTGTGTCTACCACAAAGTTAAACTCATCATTAGAAAAAAGTTCAAACACTGCCACGTGACAACACCTTGGAAAGGCAAACCATCTGAAAAAAGCGTCTGTGGAAAAACAAGTGGTTAATTGATAAGAAACACAGGAAAGCAGTCACTTGTCTTTTGGAGAGTTCAGCATCACCCTGCAGAAAAGAAAAATAGAGTTAATACGTCCCTGACAATTGTGGCAACATCTGGAACGATGCCTTGGCAAAACAAATCTGCAACTGCTTTAACACAGGAGTACAAGTTCAAGGGAGTGTGTGGCAAGTGCATCCATTCAACAGTTGTGATCCTATCCTTGTCAGGGGTGTAGAGAACTGCAATTGACAGCCATGGCGTAGCTAAGATTGGACTTGAAATAGGAATGCTCTCAGTAGGTAGGCGATCCACAGCTTGCAGATGAAGTTGTTGAGAGATCAGCTGTAAGAAGCCTTCATCGATGAAGTTACCAGCATAACATGAACAACCAGGAAGTGCAGAGAACAACCGTGAGAGATCATTAGTAGACAATACCAAAACTGACGTGCCCGATCGATATCTCAAAGGTATAGATGCAAAAGTTTATGCCCAGTCTGTTGATTTTTCTGTGGGCTGCACAAAAACCCTTCTGCAAGAAGACTGTAGGTTGCCAAATGATTCTCCATTTAGACTGTCCGAACACAATGGCATTCTCTTGGCAGAACGCCCAGAATCGCTGATAAGAGGTCTGGGCATTGCGCCAGGTGTGGACCTTGAATTTGTTACTTCCAGAGGCAGAGGAAACAATACAGACTTTATGTCCTAGCAGGCTGCACTGAATCCATGGATGAGATTATAGGTCCCATCACGCTGAGATATTCAGGAAACTGCTAAGCAATGCAAGGTGTGATAGAATTTGTAGTTCTAGAAAGAACATGGAACATAGTGTCCAGGATGTTACAAGTGGCTTGAGAGTAACAATGCTTTCTCCAGATTGGAAGGTGATGGGGGAAGCGCTTTAAGGAGTTGGCTCACCTCCTCCCACCCCATATGCATTTTTCTCTCTTACTGGCCAGGTGGGGGGGGCAATCTTTCTCAGCTATGACTGTCCAGCTGAGTAGGATTTTTCCCCAAACCTGAATGTTTGCCATACGAGTTATCAGTCCTGGCACAACATTCAAGCTGAGACAAACAAAATCAGCGCAATGAAAAAACCAGAACAGTGTAGCCTTGAGGAATAGCGGCACATTTAGCTTTAGAAACATAGACCCATTGTGGCAGTTCAAAACAGGCCTCCTGTTGGGCTGCCCCCCTTACATTTTCTTCCTCCTCCCCTTCTGATTTCTCACAAGACACATGGCATGCTTGTAAAGCTTCTTTTGTATACCAGCCCGTGACATCACATGAATCCTGCAGATCCCCTATTATTCTCTCTTGGCCTGGGGGCGGCCCTGGGTCCCATTTCCCTGGGTCCCATTTCCCATGTGACCTTGGCTGACTGAGAACTGCGTCCATGAGACGGACTTGAACAGCAGAAGCGAATATACCTTCTCCCATAATAATTGGCTGACGTACAGAAACAACAGCATTAATTTCTGCTTGCTTAGTTGCTAAATCTTGCCATCCTTGAAGGCAAATGAGTCCTTCTGCTGGTGGAAGGAGACCCCTACTCCAGTCACTAGGGGCCGGCCGTTGGGCAGATGAGGATTCCAGGAGAGTCTGTGTCTGTTTGTCCTTGAGACTGAGTTGCAGTTCGCGGACGCCTTGATATGGGAGCAGTTCAGAACTATGAGAAACTGCCGCGGCATCTCCCTGTGCCTGTGCTTGTGTTCCCTGAACGCCAGGATAAGCAGTTTCTAAAGCAGCACCCATTGTATCCATTAAAGGACAGTTAGAAATTTTGTTCTCAGTTGCCTGATGAACGGCAGGACTGGGAGACAATGCTGAGGTGTTCCCAGGCTGAGGCTCGGTTGGCTGGGCAGAATGAGACAGAGAGTCCAGCAGCGGAACCGAGGGGGCTGGTGTGAGAGGAAGGAGAAGCAAAATTTGAGGGAGTTGTTTGAACAGATTATTTTCAAATTCTTGATCGAAAAGAATGTTCCGTGGTGGTGCCAAGCCTTGAAGGCAAGTACGCACTTTGCAGCATGTAGAAAGCACTTTTGCTGTAACTCTTGGATGTCCCTGTAAACAGCTGCCTATTTTAGACCATTCCTTGAGGTCCAGTGTCCCTTCTTCGGGGATCCAAGGGCATACATCCCGAATAATATGAACTAAATCTTCCACTTCTGTGTGTGTGGTCGTGTGACCATTCCTTTTTAATAAGAAGTGGAGGTCCTGTACTTCCTGAAGATTAGATACAAAGCTCCCCATGTTGCCAGGCGGCTAGGTGTCTAACTTGACAAATTCAACACTCACCGGGGATCCTTG
Source organism: Pogona vitticeps (assembly GCF_051106095.1). NCBI lineage: Eukaryota > Metazoa > Chordata > Lepidosauria > Squamata > Agamidae > Pogona > Pogona vitticeps. Next base: position 30,449,877 of record NC_135784.1, read on the forward strand.
CGGATGTGTGACGTCTGGAACCCTTGCAGGGCGAGGGCAGTGTGAATTGCCGCGCTGTTGCATTGCTCAGCTTGTCCCGTGCTTCTTGCCTCACACGGGCCGCCAAAATGTGGGGAAATCCCCAGGGAACCCTGCTTGGAAGCCAGCCAAGCAGCAGTTGCATGAAAACCAGGGAGAGCTCTGATAAATGAAGACACTGCAGACTTTATTTTGTTAGTATTCAGGTACCGGTAGAGAAGAAGAAGATGATGGCTACCTTCTTCACCCCACACGTTTTTATTAAGCACGCAAAACAAGCAAAATTAGCATAAGATAAGAATTTGGCCATAGAGGCGTCGTGTGGTTATCAGTCTTAAGGCATTCCACGCCTGCGCAGAGAGAGAATCATAGAACAATGCATCTTTATACTACAATAGCTTGATTATGCTAAACACCAGTGATGTATCCCTTAATAGCCACAAGATGGAACTTTAGACTAAAAAATCCCCACACATTTGTTCAACGAAAATCTCCATAAAATTAAAAAAACGGCCAGCTCATATGCCACAGAGCAGACATGCCATAACCAACGTCCACAATGGCGTCAACAGCCTTTTGTGCACCAACATTTTCAGCAACAATACAAGCCATACAGAAATCAGACATCAGATAGACCCTTTTTGGTCCCGTCCACCTCTACTACCTCCACCTTTCAGCCTCAATCACAACCTCAGTGACGTCAATCCTTTCGTCACCCACAGAAGAAGTCAAAGCAATAGGCCTGACTCCGTCCAGCCCGAGGTCCATGTTTCCGATACATTTCTAACTCACCTTCACCCCCTCCTCAGATCATGCACTCATATCACAAAAGACCACTGGGTGCTTTCAATAATTCAATGTGGTTACCTAATTGAATTCAGACATCTTCCACCAGTCAGTCACACCAAGTACACGCCATACTCATCAGCCCTCCGAGATGAAATCACTTCTCCAAAAACATGCTGTCGTTGCAGTTCCACCTTATTTATTTATTTATTTATTTATTTATTTATTTATTTATTTATTTATTTATTTATTTATTTATTTATTTATTTACACAATGATTTCTACTCTTTGTATTTCACGGTACCAAAAAAAATGGAGGCCTCCATCCCATCCTTGATCTCAGAAACCTCAACAACTACATCCGTCCCAGATGTTTCAGAATGGTTACACTCGACACCATCATCCCTGTCCTTTCACAGGGAGATTGGTTCATAGTAATAGATCTTCAAGATACATATTTCCACCCAAGGTTTTCCTGCTCCACATCCCTCATCCTGCTCACCTTCTTCCTGGGCAAGTAGAGCGCGTCCTGGCATCCAACCAAGGGATGGGAGGTGTGCTGGAGAACAGGCTCCCCAGGAGGGTTGGCCCTGAGCACAAACCCATGTGGTTTATTTATTTATTTCGCATGGCCTTTAAAAGTCAAGCCATAGTAATGGATTTGGGGTTCCTGTCCTCGTAGCCAGCACAGGAGATATTTTTCTTTCTGCTGCACCTGAATGTACTTCACTCTTTTGTCTGGTGCTTCTACATAGGAAAGTTTAGGCTTGGATTGCAAGATGAATGGGCTGCTTTTCTGCAGCAACAAAACATGTAGGTCCAAAACAGCTCGTCTGCCATTCAACATCGACATAATATATTTTTAATGTTAGTCATTTCTTGTAAAAGTACATGATAAAAATGTAAAGAGAATAATGAGCAGTCGAGGCTGTGATGCCAATGACATTCTCTGCAGAATCTGTGGAGCTTTCAGTTGAGTGTTCATGACTGTTTCCACAATGAGTGAAATCACTGTATAACGTGTTTGTCCTCTTTCTTGACATGTCTTTCGAACACGTGCCTCTTAAAATGAAGTCCTTGATGTCTATCTGAACAAGAACAGGGATCAGGAGGAACTGCGCTTCAGAAACCTGGAAGGTAAGGGGAGTGTGAAATATGGGAGGGAGAATACAACTGCACAGTGATGGTGTGAAGGAATCGGATCCAGGGATGAAGGAAATATTAGTTACTCTACATTTTGGATAAGGTCTGTAGATGGGCACCACCTAGAAAACTGGTTCGTTATGGTTCAGGGCTTAAAAAAAAAAGTTTGTGCAGGGAAACTATTAGAGCCAGCAAGCCAGCTTCCCTTCTCAGAGCCAGTGCACATGTGCTCGCTGCTCAGGCGATAGGTGGGCACATGCGTAGAAGTTGCAGGAAGGGAAATTGGCCCACTGCCCCTGACGGTGGTGGCGATGGTGGCAAAGGCAGCAGGGGCAAG